>NC_067399.1:403961266-404266891 GCF_016432865.1 Antechinus flavipes | reverse complement strand
ATTTATTAATAAAACCTTAGAAGTAAAATATGTTCCATTATCAGAATTCAATAGTCTCTAGCAATCCATACCTAGTTATGATTTATTCCAGTGTTATTCTACTAACCCCTCTCAAGGTAGCAAAGCTCAAGGAAAAGCGTCTACCCATCCTATCAGATGATCCACCATAATAAATACCTCAATTTTCCTACTAGTGTCCTTTCAGTAAAATCTAATTTGAATATTCTGGAGCTAGACTCCCAGGCCCTGGAGGGACTCTTCCTCAAACCTTATTTATCTTTAGATATTATTACAAACCTTTCAGATATTTGTTTTGCAATTTTCTTAAAGACATCACGTTATGGGGCAGCAAGGTGGCAGAGGGGATAGAGCACAAGCCCTAAAGTCAGGAGGACCTGAGTTCAAATCTGTTCTCAGACATTTAACACTTCTTAGCTGTGTGACCCTGGGCAAGTCACTTAACCTCAATTGTCTCAGGAAAAAAAAAATCACATGAAGAAAGCCAACTACACCCAGAGAGAGAGAGAGAAAAGAACTGTGGGCACTGAGTGTGGATCACAACATAGTATTTTCACTCTTTTTGTTGTTATTTGCTTGCATTTTATTTTCTTACTCATTTTTTTCCTTTTTGATCAGATTTTTCTTTTGCAGCAAGATAATTACATAAATGTTTACATATATTGGATTTAACATATATTTTAACATGTATAACATATATTGGATTACTTGCCACCTGGAGAATGGGTTGGGGGGAAGGGGGAGAAAATTTGGAACACAGAATTTTGCAAGGATGTTGAAAAATTATCCATCCATATGTTTTGAAAATAAAAAGCTTTTAAAAAATATCACATATTACTTGAGTACTCCAATGGCTTTCTTAATACAGTACAATTAAAATTTACTTAGTCATGGCCTTATTCAACATTCTTTTCCCATGGGGTAATTGCCAGTATCCTTCAGGGAGAGTTTATTGCTCCAATATCTTCCAATTTTTTCTCCTCCAGTTTAGAACATATTGGAGCTGCCTCTGTTTTAGACAAAGTGGGGATAAGGACAAACATTACCACTCCTCCCTCTACAAAGCCACTTTCTTTAAACATTTTCCTCATCAGTTAAACAGTTCCCCACTACCTCAAGAGTGATGATCTCTAACATGTCACTAAATTGTTTACCATTGGAAGGTTTTATAGTAATCCATAACTCTCATCTGATTTCTTTAGGGGCAAAATAGGCATATATTGAAAAGGGACATGCAAAGTTCTAATAGTCCATCCTTCGACAAGTCCTTTTTATTACTGATTACAATCTTATTTTTCCCTCCAGTGATATAGGGAACACATAAACTACATCCTCTGGATTTTTCAGATTGGTTTTAAGTGGGGAATTTTAAAATCTCTCCTAATTCTGCCATTCATATTCTAACAGACCAGGATGAATTTTAAATACTATCTGATGGTTCAACATCTCTAAGTTCAATATTAATTGTATAATACAATCTCTGCCAAACAAATTATTCCCCACCTTGGGATTTACATCCATCCTTTAATTTTTCCCATATACAGAAGTGACTAATATAATACGAACACAGAAATCTTTTCCTTTATTCCCATCCATTAATAATACCTAAGATTCCTGACTAATTTACGGAGCGAGAATCTCTCCACTCTAATAACTACTAAATCTTCTCCTTTTTACTCTTGTTCTACACACACAGTAATTGTCAATTGTAGGCTTTAACATAACAATCTTAAAATTTTCATAAGTAATAACTAAGTGGAATTAGCTATAATTTCCTCTTAACAAGCAAAAAGGGAAATACCTGATCTTCTAATTTATGTTTACTATTAGCAAAGCTGATAACAGATTTTTAAACACATTTTCCACCTTCTTTTAATTTTTCAGTTTATATTCTAATAATATTCATGGACTAGATAACAAACTAAATCTGGATTCTATAATTTCAGAAAGAACCTACTGGTTATCAGTTCAGTGGAACAGAGTCTACACAACCAATTAAGTTTACAATTTTAACAGACATACCAATTTAAAATTATTTTTAAATTAACTAGTACTTTAGTTTGTTAAATTCCTTAAAATCTATCTAGATGTTCTATTCAAGCAAAATTATCTTTTAGTTATTTTCCCAATTCACACAATCCACTTTTATAAGCCAGGAAAGAGGTAAGTGACAATTTTTGCTTCATATAGGTTTTTACCTTGAGATTCTTCCAGGCATGGTTCCACAAGCCTGAGTTCTGACAATAAAGTTACAAGTTCCTTGCTTTCAGGAGTTTTTAGAGTGATAGTGCACTGCTTTTCTGTTTTCCGAAAAGTTCCCAAACTCTCTAACTTTTAGTCTATGTTCTTCTCATTCCTATGGGCTTAAACTTTCTCATTTACTTTTCTGTTTAAAACTGTATATCTCATTTCTTTCTCACTCTGCCTACTGTCTTCCACTTGCACTTCCACTAATACATCTTCACTGTATTAAATATATTTTCCGGTTCTGACTTTCAAAATTATCTGACATTCCAATCTATTCTACATTTCCTAAACCTAGGAAAGTCTCCAATTTCAAGGGAACTTCAAGAAGATACTTCAACATGACGGGAGCAACAGGATAGTTTGAAACCTCTAAAGATCTTACCTTGAGTCACTGTGAAAGAATGACTACTATGAATGAAATCCAGCAATTCAGTCTGATCTTTCTCTAAGCCAGCAACACAGAGGCTAAATTCTTATCTCTCACAATCTTGCTAACTTTTAACATAGAACATAGAGTAAAAAGTGGAGATCCACACACAGACGTTTCCTATTTCCAGCTTTTACATAACAGTTTTAACCCTGACGTGCCCAATTAGTCCTGAGAGTGTCCTCCCAATTTTTTCCTTTATATTTTGGTAATTCATCCCATTCACTAAGTTTGGATCCTAAGGAGCTATCAGCTGGCACTTCCAGTAAAAATTCCTTTCTGACCAACTTCAAAATTTATCTTTACCATCCTTATGGATCCTTAACAGCTTAGGCTCAGGGAGCTCGGGTCACGCAGATCTCCCTTACTTGGATTTGTGTGCACAAAAGTATGTGATGGTCGTTGCAGCCAGGCAGCTTACCATGGTTTTCTCCTTCCCTAGCGAGAGAGACAGAGAGAGAGAGACAGATAGAGAGAGAGAGAGAGACAGAGAGAGACAGAGAGAGACAGAGAGAGAAAGACAGAGAGACAGAGAGAGACAGAGAGGGAGAGAGAGAGAGAGAGAGAGAGAGAGAGAGAGAGAGAGAGAGAGAGAGAGAGAGAGAGAGAGAGAGAGAGAGAGAGAGAGAAAAGCAAGGTAAGGTGCTTCTGTTTTACTACCCCCTCAGGTCTCTTTGGGGTTTTCTCTCTTTTAAGGGAGAGCCTCAATCCAGAGCCAAACACGAAAGTCACCAGAAGTTCTGGCATGACACCTGCTTTCAATTTTAGGCCTGGGGACCCCCAAGAAAGGAGTTTAAATCCTGGATGACCCTCAGTTGAGTGGGATGCAGAGACCCTTATCAATAAATCCAGAGCCTCAGGATAAGTGTAGTAAAAAGAAAGTTTATTAGCTTTCTTGAGAAAAGACACTCTCTGATCACCAAAGGTACTGTCAACAGAGAAGTTGTGTGTGTTCAGCAAAGCAGATTATATAGACCCTAACCACAAACTCCCCCCTCCCTTCTTCCCTTTTCACCCAACTGTTGGGTCTCAGGAGGTACAATCTACTCACAGAAATCTACCCCAGCACAAAAACAAAGAAAGCAATGTTTTTCATAACATAGCTCACCAGATGGTGAAGGGACGACCCCCTTCCTTTCTAGTTTGGAGGTTATGATAACTTTTTTAGTTTTGGTTAGAAGAAATATGGTTTCATGGTCAGGATGTACTTTAGCTGTCAAAAACAATTTGATTTACAAGGGAAGATACAAGATATTCTGAGCCCTTCAGAATGAGAGATACTTTCCTAGCATAAACATCTCTTTAACCCTGAGAGGACTTCATCATCTCACTCATGGTATTTTAATTATTTTCAGTTGTGTCTGACTCTTTATGACCCCATTTGGGGTTTTTCTGGCAAATACTAGTGTGATTTGCCATTTCCTTCTCCAGCTAATTTTATAGATGAGGAAACTGAAGAAAATGGTTTTAAGTGACTTGCCCAGGGTCATACAGCTAATAGATGTCTGAAGCCATATTTGAACTCAAGAATATGAGTCCTCTTAACTCCAGGTTAAATACTCTATCCACTTTGCCACCTATCAGTCCCAAGTGATAAGTACTTAAACTCCATCTGAAAGAGAGAGAAGGATAGATGGATGAGATGTTATGAAATAGTCAAGGGTTACAAAGTATAATCATATTTATACCTTCCAGGGTGTCTGTGAAGAAAATATTTTCTATAATGAAAAACCTTATAGAAATATGAGAAGTCACATGACATATTGAGTATCAGTAATTGGGAGTCTAGTATATCATTTCCTTGAGGACAAGGAGTGTAAGTGCTATGTGCCAACTGTGTGCTGGCAACACCATGCTTTTAAGGACTGGGGGAGGATAGATATGAAGTTTATATAAGATGCCCTGCTCTCAGGCAGCTTCCCAATTAGTTGGAGTAATATGACAAATTACACAATTCATTTAAAAAAACATTTATTAAGCACTTTGTACAAAGTACTGTTCTAGTCATTGAAGATAAAAGTCAAAAATGAAACAGTCTTTGTCCTCAAGGAAATTATATACTATCAGAGAGATAGTACAAGTATATAGATAAGTAAAAGCAAGGAGATTTGAGATGGCACTGGGGGGTAGGGGAAAAGACAAGGAAGTAGATCAAAGACAGCTCCAGAGGAAGCAGAACTTGAGCTGAGCCATAAATGAAGATAAAGATTGTGAGAGATAGGGATGATGGAGAATATTTTAACATTGGCAAACACCTATGCAAAGGCATGGAGATGAGACAGAGAATGGTAGGTTCAGGGAACAATTTGGTTGGGATACAATAGGAAGTAATTTAAAATAAATCTGGAAGTTGTGAGGGTTAGATTTTGGAGGATTTTAAGTGACAAATTGAGAAGTTTGTATTTTATATCTGAGGCAATAAAGAAGACTTGAATAAGGAACTGACAGGTAATTACAGTACAAATAAGAGAGGTCCAAAGTACTATATCAGGTCCAAGGAGGAAAAAGTTCATTACCAATTAGGGGGTGTTATGGTAGTTCAAAAAACTTCTGTTTTGAGGGAGCCTCTTTAAAATCCATAAGCATTGTGTGCAACAGATTGTCTCTGCTCTAGACACACCACCTCTTCTTGCCTAGTACCTCAATCATCTTTTCTTCTTGCCTCATACCTCAGACCCTACCTTATCTCTTTCTGGAATCCTCCATAGTTGGAATCTTCAGTCCTGGAAATTTCCATGCCCCATATGTTGGCCAGCCTATCCCTGGCATTTTCCTGCCTATGACATCAGAGGTACAAAACCAACCAAATGAACTTGAGCTGAATACTATTCCTTTCTATATGGTTTTGGCTTCTTTGTTTTTGATCTGAGAGGTAGGCTGCCCTTGTGTTTCTTGGTGTGAAGACTTCCCTTGTTTGCTCTCAGATCCTAGGGTCTGGTGGAGAAGATAAAGAGGGCTTTCCTTCTCTTCTTGCCTGAATAGAAATCTCTTGTCCAAACTTTAGTGACATCTGCTGTATAAGGCTTTTCCTTGTTATCCTTGTCTCCTGCTCAGTATAACCACTCTTTGATGTACTCTTAAACTTCGGGCATTTCCATGTGTGAATTAAAACACAACAAATAAAAATCTCTTGCTCTCAACATCAATGGCCAATCCATAGTTTTCGTGAAATCATACTAAAACGACTGTAATAGACTAGGATAGGCAATAAGCAAATCTTCCTGAAGGAAGTGACATCTGAATTCAGCTTTCTAAAGAATGGGTAGTAGTAATTCAACAGAAAAATAAGGGATTGGAGAGTATTAAAGATACAGCAAACAGTAAGTGCAAAGCATGGAGTTGGGTGAGTGCATGGAGAAATAGCAGTCAAGTTTGGTTAGGATATAGAATATATAAAAGACTTCCTAAAAAGGCTAGAATTGTAGTGAAGCATCAGATAATGTAGCATCTCCAATACCAAAGGAAAGAAGTTTAACTTTACTCATGGAAAATAGGGGATCACTTGTAAAATTTTTTAGCAAGGGGATCACATGACCAAATCTATGCATTAGTAATACTAATCTGGCAAAAGAAGGGTGAATTATAAAGTAGAGAAAACATGGAAGGCCCGTTAGGTGGTTAGGTTGTTTGTCAGGAAGACTATACTAGAGTGGTTCTGGAAATGAGTGGGGGAGGGGAGCACAGGACAAGGGATTTCGCAGAGATAGAATTTACAGGATTCAGTAACTTAAAATGAGTGAGAGGGATTTGGATAATGCCAAGATTTCAAACTTGGTCTATTAATGTAATACCACCGAAAAAACTAGTCAGGAGAAAGAAGAAATTTTAGGGGAAGTAGTAAGCTCAATTTTTTATATAATGAGTTTGAATTGTAATGGGACAGAGATATATTGTTAATAGCTTAATATGTGAAGTTTGGAGGTCATGAGAGAAGTTCCTGTATATTGGAAATAAGATTTTCAATAATTAATTCCTGATTAGAAATGATAGATGAAACTATAGAGATTATAGATGTGATGATGGTACTGGAGAAAGTATTATTAGGAAAGGAAAGAGAGCTAAGGATAGAACTGTAGGAAACACATACCCTATAAGGTCAGGAAAATAACAAAGGGTCAGCGAAACAGGTCATGGAAAAAGTAGAGGAAAATCAAGAGAGCACCTCTAAAGGCAAAGGATCTTATCTTTAGAAAAGGAAGGAAAAAGGAGTGTGTTGAAAATACCAAGGGCCTAAAGATGAAGAAAAATGTGGATTATAAAGGTCATTAGGTATGGTAAATAAAAGTTAATTTTTGAGGAAGAAGTGTTATTTGAATGGCAGAAACAAATCAAATCAACAAGCATTTATTAAACGCTTACTATTATATATCAAGTCAGAAAGCATGTATTAAATACATATTATATATTATGAGGGGCATTTAAGTGGCTCAGTGGATAGAACATTGGATCTGGAATCAGGAGGACTTAAATTCAATGACCTCAGACACTTCCTAGCTATATGATAAGTCATTTAACCCCTTGACTGCATAAAACTGGAGAAGAAAATGACAAATCATTTTAGTATCTTTGCCAAATTGGTCCTTGAATTCGCAGATTCTGACACAAATGAACAACAACAAACGTATTGGACACTATGCTAAAACTTTGTTGTTGTTTTATCAATTAGAGGTATCTGAATTCTTAGTAAAGGACCTCATATCTAGAAAGGAAAGGGAAAAAAGATTGTCCTGAAAGTACCCAGTGCCTAAAGAAAGATTAAGTGGCTAAAGAAAGATTAAGTGGCTAGAGCACTGAACTTCCTCACTGCCCTACTGTGCTAAATTCTGGTCATATAAATCACAAGCAGAAAGAATATAAGGATTTATGGAGGGACTGCAAGGTTGAGAAAGTGGAAACATCTGACATAGAAAACTCTGTCAAGAAGGTAATACTAATTATATATTGTGTTATATTTAAGGCATATATAAATACATTGTTTTAATTAGAAATTGAAATTTTAACAATGATGATGCAGTCTTTTCAGCCAGGCTTGCAGTTAGGTCAGGGACCAGCCATAATTGGTGGAGAAAGAGAATAAAGATATTCTATGCAAAGTAAAGCAAATTCAAAGTGCAATCTATAAACGAATGGGCTATGACCAGCTTGTATCCACTTCAAATGAAGGTTCTGGGAGGAGCCATCCCATTCTAATCTGAGAAAGGGATTGAAGATCATTTTCTTTTTGAGAATTCCAGGGCTAGAATAAGGTTACAGGATAAATAGCTGGGACATGGTAGAACAGAGTCCCTACTATAGTTTGGAGAAGGATATTTGTTGAGTGGAAGATGCCTATGAGGAAAATAGTGGGGAAAAGGAGGCAGAATTTAAGTAATCTTGAAAATCAGGCAGAGGATTTGTTGTTAAATATTTTGAATCCCCTCTGAGTTATGCTGGGCACATTATAATGTTGTATTTTGTTTTGTATTGCTTTTCTGTTTTTGTTTTTGTTTATTCTGTTTTTTCAAATAGGATAAATTTGGGCAAAAGGAAAAAGAAAATCAGGCAGATGAGTGTGGATTCTATGCATTAGATAATGTCAAAAATCTTCCATTTGGGGGTAAATTGATGCAGATGAAAATCCTTCATAATTTAGTAGAAAGTCTTTTAGAATTTCTATGGCTAAAAAATTCACCCTTCAGCCAATCAGGTGATGAGCCTGATTATCGAGATCAGTCTAAGTTCAAACTTAGAATGAGCATAATAATCAGCATGAATGAAAAGAATATCCATATTGATAAAATCACAGATCCATTTTAATATTAAGTTTATTTTAATAAGGTGGCTGTTGGAATGAAGAAGAGCTAAATCTGGAACACTTCAAAGGACATTTCCAGTGCACAGAGAAAGATGGAGAAGGAATAGTCAAAAATAATTTCACATTTTCCAGACTGAGAAACTAGCACCATTGAGGGAAGGAGGGCAGGAATAATTTGAAGGAGAATCAGCTTGGATGGTGAGAGGAAGAAGGAAAGTTTTTAGCTGATAGGAAACTTATAGGATAAAATAAGATATAGAATAGATAACTTTTAGGAAATAATTATAAAAACTATATGTGAATATATATCATTGATTTTGGGGAGACTTCTGTTTCCTATACACTCAGCTTGGAAATATACCTCCTATTTCTATAGCCTTTAGCAGTTATCAAAGTTATTTCCATGTAAGGAAAAAGCCCTAAGGATCCCTGAGGCCTAGCCCCTTACTCTGAACTGAACTTTCTTTTATGTATTTCTTCACCTACCTACCTAACCTCCATTAGATCGTGCACTCGCACAGTGCTGGGCATTGCATGTACCATAATTCTTAGTGCCATAAACACATAGTAAGTGCTTTGCCATTCCATGTCATAAAGGAAGGAAATGCAAACTGTACACGTGCCATTTTACCTACGAGGAAATTGGAGACCCACAAAAGTTAGAGGACTTGTTTTGAGTTTCAAATCTACATGTTCTGATTCCAAGGTCAATGTTCTTTCTACCATGCTCCATTTAATCTCTAAAAAGTACATAAAGCATCAAACTTATAACTAGTGTTGAAAGCTAAGAAAACAGAGGAAGCCACCTTGGGTAGGGGAAAAAAAAAAAAGCCAATACTTAGAAGGCACCCGATTGTTAATTGATTATCCTAGGAACTTCCTATATTGGTTTATTGACTGGTGGCTATCCTGCCTCTCTTCACTTTTGCCTGAATAACCCTAATTTTAGTGCTTTTCAAATAGCAACAGGTGGTTTAAAATAAATTCATTTAATCTATCCTGGACTGCCTGTCACTTTCTAACATAGTTGAGGACAGTCTAGTGTAGCAGAAAGAACATTGGACTTTAGAAGTGAGAAGTCCTGCCTTAGGAGAACCAAGTTCTGATTTTATTACTTCTTAGATGTGTGACATTGGACAAGCCAGACACTACCTCTTTTTGAGATCAGTTATCTTACATGTAGAATGAGGATGATGATCCTTGGACTACCCCCTTTTACCAGGGTTTTTTTAGAGAAAATATTTTAAAAACTTGTCAGTGACCTACCTAGAATGACTGCAGTTGCTATCTTCTGTGCCCCTTCAAGGAGGGAAACAAAACTCCACAACTGAGTCTAAAGGTTTCTAAGCTCCCACCAGAATGACCCACTTTCTCCTGGACTCAGAGAAAACCAACCACAGCTCTTTGCCCCACTGGAAGAAGGACATTTTTGTCTGTAGTCATGAGTGAGTGACCCAGCTCATTCTGTGTCACGTGCTTGCTAAAAGCCAGTTGATTGCTCAGTAATATGACTAACACACCCGACTGGCCTCCAGCCAGACTTGAACTTATCGTTGGCAATAGCAGCAGCAGCAGCAGCAGCAGCAGCAGCAGCAGCACAGCAGGTCAAGCTAGGAAGGGAAGCTCAAACTGTGGCCGTGAGTAGCTCAGGGGATTTTTTTGGAAGCCTGAGATTGTAGCAGCAAGCTGTGGTGAGCAGATGAGAGACGGGACAAAAAGAAGGGATGGGGGAGGGGATTTAGGAATCCTGACCAGAAAGTTTCAACTCAGGTCCTCCATCAAGACTTTGTATAATTGTATAAGTGCACCCTCCTCACCTCCCCAACAACAAGAAAGTATATATTGCTATATTATATTGTATTAAAATATATAGCTATAAAAGGAAATACATATTCATAAGTGCAGCTCTCTGCTGAGATACCCCATAGGCGCACAATCTTTCGGTGCATCCCTAGCTTCCTTAGCTGCTTTCATTATTGTCTACAACCTGTGTCTATTAGTAGCTTAAGTCTCCGCCTTCATTTTGTTGTTGTAATGGTCTGGTTGTTCTGAATTATTGCTTCTAAAGTTAGGACAATGTTAGCCAGCAATATCGGGACAGGAATCAGACAAAATAAGGAAGAGAAAACCCACACTCTTAGGGATTCTGTGTTGGGAAGAAACTTCTGCTTAGGCTGACCAGTAGAGAATAGCAGCTCCCCTTTCTGTGTGCCTAATAATTTACAAAGCACTTTCCTCCTAACAATCCTGGAGAGAGGTAAGCAGTTAAAAGTATGATCTGGCCCACTTGTGGATGAGAAAATAATCTCAGAGAAGTAATCCACCTAGGGCCACGAGTCAGAACCTGAAGCCATGTCTCTGGAATCCAAAGTTCTTTCCATTAACTAAAATTACAGTAACAATGGCTTTAATTTTAGGATTTCAAGAATGAGGTAGTCAGATCAGTTATAAGTTTGATAACAGAGACTGTTTAGAAGTAGCACATCAGAATCTTTGATTGTTTCTGGAAGCTGTTAGTCTGTCACATATTATTGAGAGTAGGGCTGGGAGTGCTGTTGAGACAGAGATGGCGGTGTCAATTTTTCAGAGAGGGATGGGTAAGGGGAGACTCCCAAGGGGATTAAAGAAAGATGGACACACACACACACACACACATACACACATACACACACACACACACACACACACACACACTTTACCCCTACCTTGTAACAAAATAATAATTAAAATCAAATGACCCAGTCACCATAACAAGATATGCAGTTCTCCACTGGTGATCCCTACATCTCTGCCTAGATAGGAAATATTTATATATATATACCCATGATAGGTCATTAAAATCAATTAAGTTGGGTTGTGCAAAAAAGTTGGGTTTAGTTCAAACTTTCTATATTAATTATTGTTTTCCTAGTTCTGCATATCCCATGTTTCTCTAAAAACCTCATATTTGTCATTTCTTATGATGCATAACAATTCAATTAAGATTATATGCCACAGGAGCAGCTAAGAGGCACAGTGGATAGAGCACCAGCCATGAAGTCAGGAGGTCTTGAGTTCAAACTTGACCTCAGACACTTAACGCTTCCTAGCTGTATAACCCCGTTTGCCTCAACCAAAAAAAAAAAAAAAAAAAAAGATTAATTGCTCTAATCAATTGGTACCTACTTTGTTTCTAATTTTTTTCCTTTGTTATCATAAGCAGGCTTCTACAAATGTTTAAATATATATGAGTTGTTTCCCTCTGTTGATGTCTTTCTTTCAGCTTACAAATCCCCTGTGGTGTGTTCTCTGGGTAAAAGGATGTATAAGCAGTTAAGTGACTTTTCTCATCATTCCATCTTATTTCCAAGTACTTGGTGTTCCATTATCCTCTAAGAGAAAGGGGCTGAAGATTCCCTCTCCAGTAATGGAATGCCCTATAGGGGAAGCAGAGAGAACTGAATCAAAAGCTCACAAGCCTGGGCTTTGAGTTCCACTAGCTATGTCAGCTCAGGCAAATTACTTCTCATTTTCTGAGCTTATTTCCAAATGTAGAAAACCAAATGACTCTCTAGGGTTGTAAGTGAGAAAAGTACTTTGTAACTTTTAAGAATATTGTATCAGTATAAGTTGCTACTATTTGAATAAAAGGGAATTATAGCAAAAATATTTAATAATTCAATTCAAAAAGCATTTATTGTGCTATTCCAAGGAAAATACTGATACTTGAGATAGTTCCTACTATGAAGGATATGATACATTTACTGTTGTAATGTTTACTGTACATTCTTTACAATTCAAACATTCTACTTATAAGTCAATTGAAGACTTTGTGGTAATAATGAAGGTCAGGAAATAATTGATATTTTAGGGAATTGATTGATATGAGATTTTAAGAGGGAAATTACCAGTTAAAGAGAAGAGAAAGAAGGCACTCCAAAACCCAATCTCATTTCTTTCATAAGGCAACATGCCACAGTAGAAAAAACCCTGGACTCAGAATCTGGGTATTTTATTTCTCCATGTGACCTTGAGCAAGTCACTGCCTCTTAGCTTTCAATGACTCCACCATAAAATAAGGGTGTTGGACTAGAGAACTGAAGACCATTTTCATTTCTGATTTTAATGTGTTTTTAAATCCCTTCCATTCAAAACATTCTCTATTATGTAATGCAGTGATCTTTCTAACTTTTCTTGCAAGAATAGTATTGCATGACTTCTTTGCTTTCCTTCTTTGGACCTCAGTTACCTCATATATAAAATAAGGATCATACTTGCATTACTTATGTCATAAGAGGTTTTTGAAATATAAATAAAGCAAAGTACAAGAAAGTGCTACATTATTCTGTCTTTAGGGGTAAGATCACAGAAACATTTCAGGCCATTGAAAGAGTGCTAGGTTTTCAGTCATTTTTTGAAATGTAATCTACTTGTGAAGGAATTAATAACTTTTATATATTTCATGTTTTCATGCTTCAAAATTTTGCAAGCCTTTATTACTTTACCACCTCTGTTTCCCGTTTGCTCCAAATCTGGATCTCAGTCATCCCAAGTAGTTCTCTCCAAATTCTAAGACAATGTATCTTTTGACTTTGTCTATTGGGGTTTATTTATTCTGTCCATGTCCCAATTAAATGGATCAATTTCAAGATTAATGTGTTAAAGCAAAAGACATATAAAATTCAAATAGCATGAGTCAGGGGGCAAATCTCAAGGAACAAGAAGCTGAAGAATTAAAATTCTATTATTAATGTTAATTACTAGCTAGGGATTCATTCAGGCCAAAGACTTCCTCTTCTTGTATCCTGTTTCCCATTTGTGACAATGAAACTCATGAAAAACATCCTGATGGTAAAGTGAAATAATGAAAACAGGAGTGGACCAAGAATCAGGAGACCTATGTTCTAGATTTGACTTCACTAACTTTTTGTTTGGATTTTGTCAAGAAACTACTCTTCTTTGGATCTCACTTTCCTTCAATATTAAATGAGGAGGTTGAACATAATGGTCTGTCCCTAAGTACTCTTTTAAGGTAGATACTCCAAATATAACATTCTTAACTAAAAATCATTTAATACAACCTCCTCCTTCTCAGAAGAGGAAACTGAGGCATATAAAAAGGTGTGATTTGCCCATGAAAACACAGCAAGTTAATTGTAAAGATTTAAGTGGAACCTGGATCTAGTTCAGTGTTCTTGCTACAAAGCTATATTTTGCTGTTCTTGAAACAATATATGAATGTCTTGGACTTTGGTATTGTTTATTTTTTCCTTTTAGTCCCAGTTCCCAGAACACAGTGGGCTCCTAATAAACATCTATTGTTGTTGGTATGAAGCTTGGAAAAGTGGAAGATTGGTAGTGACCTTAGTGTGTTGACACATTTATTTTTTTTACCTTTACTAGACAATAGTGAAATATTTCTTACCTACTTCTGTCTTCCTCATTCCTAGAATCAATTGTCATCTGAAATATTTATTAAGTGTATGGCATTGCTCCAGGCACTACTGTAATATAGAAACTCTGTCACTTACCATCTCTATGGCCCTCAGCAAGCCATTTAGTGTGAACCTCAATTCTTCCTTATATAAAATGAGTATGCTAATACTGAAAAACACTATAAAAACATAAGCTTCTAAAAATTAAAGTGGCTATCCTGAAACTGCTTATGATTTTCACTGTTTTCCACAGCTATAGAAGCTTACAACACAGACTAAAATTAAATCAATATTTTACTGTGGTCAAAGTACAATAAACTCATATCTAATCTTTTAGAATTTTCCCCAAATTATCTATACTCTGTTATGCTATTTCATCAACAATTTTCTGTTTTTTCTTAGAGTGGAAATTTTTTCTTCAAGAAGGTCAGGCTTGACAGACCTCATTTATCTCTACCATTTCCCTAAGAGATAGAAAGGGGTTATTTACAGAGAAGAAATCTGGGATCAAAAGAAATTGTGTTCATTTTCTTTAGGTCACAAAGAAATTCTGTGGTAATATCAAAGAATAGACTTCAAGGCTTTATCTGAGTAGGAGGAGATTAATAATGCCTGAGGAAGTAGAGATGGCAAGGATGGACAGAGGTTAGCTTCAGGGAATTAGATAATGTAGCACTTGTGGATTTAATCATAAGACACTATGGTACAATGACAGCAGCCCTAGAATCTTGGTTGTAATCTTTGGTTTGCTAACATGACATCCTTAATCGCATTTTTAATCTAGGTCTGGGTTTCCTTCTTTGTAAAATGAGACTCTCAAGTTTCTTCCACATTTAATATGCTATTTTCTAGGCATTACATTCTTTACAACTCAAACATTCTACTTAAAAGTCAAAATTCAACTTACATTAGACACATAGATTTGAGGTACTATATTTATAAAGACAAAGGCAAGATAGTTCCTGCCCTCAAAGAACTTATGTCTAATTATTTGATGTTCTCAGATCCCTCCATTCTGCAATATTTTATGATTCTGTGATAAGGGAGAATTTCAAAAGATATGGAAGACATTTCCTTTCTTTAATGTGTTGTTACCTAGTGGGAAAGAAAAAAAACATAAGATATTTTTATAATATTATGATTCATTTTGTGTACATAAACACATTTATACAAATAGGTTAATGTCTTGTACGTAATACTGGGTTCAATACATATTTGCTAATTTGATTTGTCAAGATCCTTATCCTGAACTGCATTGTAGAATGGACTTTAAGGCTCCTCTTTGGGAGAAGATATATCTGGTTCCTCCCTAATTTGAGGTCACAGAATTACAGAATGTTACAGTTAGAAAGTCCTTGAACATTGTTTAGTTCAAATATCTCATCTTTCAAATAAGGGAACTGAGTCCCAGAGAGAAGAAATAGCAACCTGACCCGTCATACCAGCTAATTAGGGACAGAGCCAAGACTCAAGGCCCAAATTTTCTCTGATCCTAGCTGCCACCAGAGCTTTTGTTCAACAACTATATTCAGGGAAGGAAAGTATCACAAAAAAAAAAAATTGAGGGGCAAAGCATATTCAGCAGACAATTTCATAGTTTATAAAAGGCTGTTAACAGCTATCTCCGTAGTTAGCATATAGAAGTATTTCATTGCAGGATCATAAAAGAACCTTATGAAAGGTGGTGTTTCTTGCTGGCACAGCAAGTCAAATGGCTGATTTCCAAAGATAACCATTTTCCCTTTGGTCAGAGAGATTAAGTAGAACAGAACTGGTCCTGTCTATCTAAAGTCAACTGGATTGTGAATTCAATGTCTAATTTCCTATCATGCCCCTTAGCTTCATGAAAACAATTGTAGTGAACTTCAGACTTACTTCACAGCTTAAGAGGCTAGTTTTGTCCCTGAGAAGCCCAAAGGAAGAGGCTTTATCACTGTGTATGGAAACACATGTTAAATATATGGATAGAGAGATTTTGTGTATATATAATGACAGATATGGAAGGAGTATGCACTCTGTAATCTACAACCCTAAATTTTCCTTATAATATCTCTGGCAGACCAGGTAGGGAAAGTAATATTTTAATTCCCATTTTATAAATAAGGAAACAGTATTAGGGAAATTAATAATAACTAGAGATTAATTATAATAACCAATAGTAATACAGTGCTTTACAATCTACCAAGCATTTTTTTCACAACTCTCTGAGATGAGTAGTATTAGTATTATTAACCCCAACAAAAAAAGGCTCAGAGATATAAAATGACTTGTTCACATCACTGGGACATATTGGAGCCAGGACTAAAAACCATGTCTTTTGATTCCAAGTCCAGGGATTTTCCCTAACATTACCTATCATGGACAGAAAGCTATTAAGATCATCCTAGCCTGTCTTATTTTTTTAATTCTAATGAAAAGTCTTAGGCTTTAGTGTTCCAAGACAATTCAGAAGAAAAGATTCAATTCTGCAATGCATCTAGGCCTAAAGTGATTTTTCAACACTCTCTCTTTAAAGAAATCTTGATAGTCATCTTGCCTGTGAAGACAAATCTGTTTTCTAAATCTTCCAACATAAATTGGGAAAATGTATTTTGAAATTAATTTTGGCAGTCAATGTTGCAATGTTGCAATAGTTTGAACAGAGATGATTGCTTAATAAGTTAGGATAGAATGGAATAGGAATGGATCTGTGATGGCGAAGAAATTCTCACTGCCAATTCAAGTCAGCACCTGCAATTTATATGTCGTTTTAGAGAGCATTTGAGAGCATGTGACAGATTAAATGACTTGATTTACTTATATCGTTGGACATATATATTTGGACAAATATGCAATTATTTAATGAGAATAGTGGTGGGAGAAATGGACAAGACTGAATTCTCAGCCCCTTTGGCCTGATAAAAAAGAAGAGTTACAGAAGATTTAACAAATAAAGCAAAGTAAAGAAATAAATAAAAATCCTTAGCTTTCCCAACAGGAAAAATTATCACTCATATAGTGTAATGAGCTCTTGGACCATCAGTAGGTATAGGTTCTAATTACAACTTTGTCAGTATCTCTGTGACATCCCTAAACAATCATATTCTTTCTCTGGACTTAATTTTTCTTAATGAGTAATTAGACTAAAATCATAAGATTTCTAGGGTCCAGCTCTACCATCCCTAAACAATTAATGCTGGTTCTCCATTAAATGCTGGTGTGGAGGCTATGTTTATTTGCTAAAGTATTTGTGCTATTTAAAACTTTGAAGTATTTCCCAGTGGGCCAATATCCCTTTGACACCTGGTTCCTTGGCTGTGAGGCAGACAGTACTATTAACTCCCACAAAGTAACCCACACCATTAACACCACACCTCAGCTCTTAATGATTTATGTTTTTCAGGCCCCAGCTGGTAGCTTACCTACTAGATGGAAAAAAGAGCTTGCCTTAGCTGCTGTCACTACCTCTTTTGAGGGAGGGGAAATTTTTCGCTATTGAGAAATTCAGCACTTAGCACAAGATGATGGAGTATTTGAGGATTCTATCTATTCTTTATTTTATCTTTCCATCCCCATTCTCTTCTGCCCTTTGTAGCTAAACTCAGTGTCCACTTTTTCCTCCTTCCTTTTAATCTCTTAGAATCTGGCTGCTGACTTCATCATTTCTATTAAAACTGTTCTCTCCAAATTTATTAATGATCTCTTAGTTCCCTAATTCAATTGCCTTTTCTCAGATCTCATTCTCTTTGATATCTCTGCAGCCTTTGACACTATTGATACCTCCTCCTTGATACTATTCCTTCTCCAAGTTTTCAGGATCTCATCCTCTTCTGGTTTTTGTCTGTCTTACTGACAGCAGCTGCATCTCAGTCTTCTTAGCTGTATCATCTTCTAGATCACATCCTCTAACTGTGAGTGTCCCTCAGGATTCTCTCCTGGGCCCTCTTTGTCTTCTCTCTATATATTACTTCACTTGATGATCTCATCAGCTTCCATAAATTGAAAATACCATCCCTATGATGACTCTCAAATCTATCTATCCTGCTCCAGTTTTTCTGCTGATCTCTAGTCTCACATCTCCAACTGCCCTTCAGAAATCTTAAACTAGATATCCAGTAGACAGTTTAAACTCGATATGTCCAAAAGGGAACTCATTATCTTTCCCCCTAAATCATACCCTTATTGCCTCCTTCTTTGTTACTGTATAGAACGCCACCATTCTCCTAGTCCTTCAGGTTCACAATTTAGGAGTCATCCTGGATTCCTCCCTAGGTGAAGTGGGTGCTAAGGTCATTGTAATAGTCCTGGTAAGTCTCTCTGTACTTCAATCCATCCTTCATTCAGTTACTAAAGTGATTTCCTGAAATGCAGATCTGACCATGTCACCCATTCTATAAACTCCAGTAACTTCCTTTTGTCTCTAGAAGCAAATACAAAATTCTGTTAGGCATTATTAGATCTTCATAACCTAGCCTATCTTTCCTACTTTTCCAGTAGTTTTACACTTTATTTCTCAGTATATACTCTTCAGTTCAATGATACTAGCCTCTTGGATGTTCCACAAACAAGACATTCCACCTTTCATTCTAAATAGTTTCTTTGACTATCACTAATACCTAGAATGCTCTCCCTCTCTGCTCAGACTGATGGCTTCTCCAGCTTTTTTTAAGTCCCAATTAAAATTCCACCTTCTATAGGAAGCCTTCCCCAATTTCATTGCCTTTTCTCTACAAATTTTCTCCAGTTTATCCTCTATATAGCTTGTTTATACATAATTTGTTTCTGTTTTGTCTCCACTATTAAATTGTGAGTTCATCAAGGGCTCTTTTATGGCCTTTCACCCCCCATTTCCCAGCATTTAGCACATGGAACATAGTGAGTGCTTAATAAATATTTAAATTATTGTATATACTTAGCTGTATACCTCTTTCTGTGAACTGTAAATTCCTGGATCTTAATTCATTAACTCTTATTTTGGCTTTTTACATTGTCAAAAGTATGTATTAGGAATTCAAAAAATATATATGTATATGTAATCACTAGACAATCTGTTTGTCTCTGGAAGCCCAATCAACTTTGAATGTGTTGGAATTCAAGGTCAAGATCACACATATAGCCCAATGACTATTTTAATGGACTGTGGAAGAGCTAAATTCTCCTGGAGGTCATTGTAACATTCAATTTGTACTTTTAAAACTTGAGTTTTACCCAACTGTTACCACGTTATATGTCTTTACCAGAGCAACACTGATGAGTCAACTAAAAAAGCTAGTAAATGATACCAGAGGTCAAGTGATTGTATGTGTTTGGAAATGTAGATTGGATAAGGCCCAGATGATATTCTCTCATCATAAAAAAGTAAGAATTTTGATGTCACAAGCACTTCAGCAGTAATAAACAGCAGTTTATCTAGTTTATCTATCTAATACACCCCACCCTTCACTTGTCACACATATCAAACCTTACATATGTTGAAGAACATTCTAAAAACATCACATAATAAATGCAGCATTGTCAGTTCTAGATATCATCTATGTAACTCAGTATTATGATAACTAAGCCATTATTGGATGTTGATTAAGGAAACATTATTATTTCCAAGGATATTATGCCTTCTCAGACATGAAGGTCTTGTTTGGTCCTCTCTTTTTTAATTAGCCTATTCTACCATATATACACTGCTGCTTCTAAATGTTATAAATGGGGAAATTCCATGCCCTTTGACCCATTATTAGATTCCCTTAGTGGTCAAATATGAGATCTCTGACTACAAGCCGTGGAGTGAATTCCATAGCAGTCTTGAAGGTAGGCTGTTTAGGCACATGATGGTTGTTTATTTGTTTAATTTGCAAAGGCAAATTTCTGAGTATCAATACAAGTTAGAACAAATCTCTACCCTGCCTCCCCAATGGAATAGATTCCATATAGTTAATCTGCCACCATGTAGCAGGGTAACATTTTTGAGGTATTTTGTCATTCCTGAAGTTCAAGACAGATTATAGACAGGTTGCATGAGCAGTCAGCCAATATAATTAGCTGCCACAATGGAGAAATCAAATGTAATTAATGGCACTCCAACCATGTCCATAATCCCCTCCTCTATGTAAGTCCACTCTGCACATTGAACCTTCGGTTATATAGATATAGGTCAGTTGACCTTATTGTACTACTATTCAGTAGTGGAAATTAATAGTGGAACAAATAACTACTTGCATGATTATCCCTATTCAGCAAGATTCCAATAAGATTCTGCCTCAGTTCTTTAAATTTTTTATCTCCTACTCCTAAACTTACCATTTGACTAGGTTGTTAACTATATGAAGTAGGATAAATATGCACCACCTCCAAGATCACATATTTGGCATATATTACCATTCTGTAAAATATTCCAAGTTTACCTCTTGGAATGATTACCTTCCTTTTTTCATTTCATATCAAAAAACTTATCATTGACTAAAAAACATTTGCTATTTACTTCTCAGTAACTGCTATTTATGGTTTTAGAGGACAATGGAAGCACCATTCTTCCTAGCCAATTCAATTGACTCTTAATACTCTGGATTAGAAAATATATACTAATATAGGGGTTATGCCAATCATCCAATATATTTATATCATATATTCAAGAATGAATGAAAGTACTACAAAATACCCTCTGGGAACCAGTGGTCCAGTGGTAAAGTAGGCTCTTCACTATTACTCCCTCAGTTAATTTATTTCCCAAAGGTCTAACAAAGAAACCATAAATGCCTATTTGATTCCTCTGGTATCACGTCTGAGTCAGTAATTCAGTGCCTCTTAAAACATCTGGTTATTTTCCTTAGCTCTTGGCATGATAATGCATAGAAATGACCTCAAATCCTAGAGACATGGGTACAAGTCCAGGGCATTTTCAGTCAGGTATTTCTAGGTTCTTCAACTGATTATCAGGATAGAGACAAGTTGTAGAGAATCTTCAGTCAGCCACTCTAGCCTTTTCTATTCTACTGGTAAGGCCCTTGTCACTTCTATGTGGCTTTCTACTTATCCAGATATAGGAATATATCTTTTTTGAACTCTATTGGTTTTTATCCTTAGAGAATCCATTCCAGGCTAATTTCTATTGTCACATGTTTGTATTACCAACAGAATATAAGCTACTTGAGAGTAGGAACTTTAAATTCATCCTTTTATTTATTTTTAGCTACAGTGCTGAACAAAATTCTTTTACACATGATAAGCACATTTAGTAAATGTCTATTAAATTGAATTTGCACTGATTGGCTGGTACTCAGTCCCATTTATTTGGACTGACAAAGCAGATACCTAGTAAGTAGTAATTCATCTGGGAGTAAATTGAAGCCATCTGAGAGTTCAGGCATCCCCAACTTGTCTGGCTCTATAAAAGTCCTTCTGGATATTTCCATTCCATGACTCAGAATTATGGTATATTCCAGTGAGGGTATATATCTTGAAAACAGAGACCTGAAATGGTTTTGATTAAATTTTTTTGGCAGCATAATTACTCCCATAAGTTAAGAGATGAGCCTGATTTGTTTTTGTTTTGTTACCTGAGACCATTTTTGGTATCACACCCAAGGATTCTTACAATAATGTTCCTCTCTTTATTTCCACGTGGTTCTGGATCCTCTCCAGTTATCTAGAGTGATGAGCAATAATCAGGCTACCTCACAACTTATTGATTCTTTTTTACTCCATCATAATATTCCTTTTAAAAAAAAAAAGTTTTGGGAGCAGCTAGATGGCACAGTGGATAGAGCACCAGCCCTGAAGTAAGGAGGAACTGAGTTCAAATGTGGTATCAGATATTTAATACTTCCTAGCTGTGTGACCCTGGACAAGTTACTTAACCCCAATTGCTTCAGCAAAAAAAAGAAAAAAGTTTTGATATGTGTTATTTTTACATTATAAACATTTACAAAAGTTCTACTTCCGCATTCCATGTGAGGGTTCTTATAACAAATAAGTGAATTTTTATAAAAATGTAAAATGCTCAAATTAACAGAATGAGAAATAGAAAGTTTAATCAAATTTCAGAGGAAGAAATGAACAAGTCATAAGTAAAAGAAAAAGAATTCCAAGACCTGATGGATTCACAAGTAAATTCTATCAAACATTCAAAGAAAAATTAATTCCAATATTATATAAATTATTTTCAAAAAATAATAAAAACAAATTCTTTCTATGACATAAATATGGTCTGGATATATAAAACAGAGAGGATCAAAACAGAAACCAATCTCCTTAATGAACATAGATGCAAAAGTTTTAAATAAAATGTTAGCAAAAAGGTAAATATAATATATCACAAATATTACACAATGACCAGGATGGATTTATACTAGAAATTCATGGTTATGTTCATAGTATTCCAATTATATAGTATTCAAATGTCATGGCCAACCTGCTAAATTCCTCCTCATCTATGGGAACACGGTTGTGATCATTTGGACTATAGAGAAGAGGTGGACAAGATGCCAAACCAATTGACAATATGGTAGAGGGTCTTATTGATCTAGAACTTAAGAGGTTATAAGCCTTTTCCCTGCCTATTTTAACTTTATGCCACACCCCTAAGCTAACAAAATATCCCTGGCTATTTTCAATCTCGGAAGCCCTAATCCAAGCACAAAGTTTCCCCTTCATTTATTCTTAAATTTCAGATATAGAAAGAAATGAGGCATATGAAAACATGTTCCAAATTACTAACAAGAACGAAAATGCAAATCAAAACAATTGATATTTTATTCCTTGAAAATCAACAAAGATGACCAAATAAATGGAAAGACATAATGTTGGAGGGGTTGTGGTAAAACAATAATAAGACTATTGGTAGAACTGTGAATTGCATGAATAACAGTTTGAAATTATGTGGGAGAAAAGACTAAACTGCTCACACTTTGTTGGTCCAGTGATTTCTACTACTAAATGTAGGAAGTTTGTTTATTTGTTTGTTTAAAAAGAATGATATACTGATTTTTCTTATGCAGCATGTTGTGGAAATATGTATAGAAAAATTGCACATGTTTAAAATATATTGGATTACTTGTTCTCTAGGGGAAAGGATGGGTAAAAGGAGGGAGAAAAATTTGGAATACAAGGTTTTGCAAGGGTAAATGTTGAAAACTTATCTTTGCATTGAAAAATCAAAATAAATAAAAAGCTATTATTTAAAAAAAAAAACCCTTGAATGCATATGCATAGCCATTAATGCTAGTAAGCAGAACAACATATTTTTTCTTCACATTTCCGAACAAAAAATTATATCCCAACCATAAAAAGAAAAAAAAATAAATCACTTTTGCATAATATAAAGAATTAATAAAAACTTTGATTTTTAAAAATGATACTAAAAATCACAATTTTCATAGCATTATTTCCTAATAAAGAACTTAAAAACAAATTAGGTGCCCATGAATTGAGAAAAGGATGAACATATAAATGTAATGAAATATTATTGTGCAATAATGAGCTAACCAACTGGCAGTTTGACCTACCTAGGCAAATCACTTAACTTCTTAGGACTTTTAAGCAACTCTTTAAGATTAAAACTGAAGAACTGTTGCCAATCTGTCTTAAAAGAAGGGAGTTCCTTTTTTTTATATTAAATATTTCTCAATTACATTTAAATTTTTTAAAAATTCTTTTCTTTCTTTCCTCCCATCCCCCATCCTTTAAGACAAACAATATGTTATTGATAAGACATGTGAAGTCATGTGAAACATTTCCCTATTAGTCATGTTGCAAAATAAAATTAGCACCAAAAAACAAAAAACAAGGAAAAAAAAGGAAAGTGAAAAAAGTATTCTTCAGAATCTTTCTTTCTCTAGAAGTAGGTAACATTTTTCATAAAGAGTTTTTTGAATTGTCTTAGATTCTTGTCTTGATTAGAGTAGCAAAGTCATTCACAGTTGATCATCATTATAATATTACTCTTGCTGTATATAATGTTTTTTTGGTTTTTCTCACTTCACTTTGCATCAGTTCATACAAGACATCTCAGATGAAACCATTTTTCTTGTCATTTCTTACAGCACAATAGTTTTCCATCACAGTCATATACTGCAATTTGTTTAACCATTCCTCAATTGATGGATATCTCCTCAATTTTCCAATTCTTTGCCACCACAAAAAGAGATGTTATAAATAATTTTGTCCACATAGGTCCCTTTTTCCTTTGATCTCTTTGGGATACAGACCAAAAAATGGTATTACTGGGTCAAAGAGTATATATCTCATCGCATCCTAGCCCTTTGGGAATAGCTCCAAATTGTATTCCAGAATGATGGGATGAGTTTACAACTCTACCTGCAGTATACTAGTGTTCCAATGTTTCCACATCCTCTCAACCATTTTGTTATGTTACTTTTCTGTTATGTTAGTCAATCTGATAGGTATGAGGTGACATCAGAATTGTTTTAATTTGCATTTCTCCAATCAGTGGTAATTTAGACTTTTTTTTTCCCATGTAACTATTGTTATCTTTGATTTTTTCTTCTGAAAACTTCCTGTTAGTATCCTTTGCCCATTTGTCAATTGGGCAATGCTCATATTTTTATACATTTCTGTTCCCTATATATTTAAGAAATGAGGCCTTTATCAGAAACTTTCTGTTAAAAAAAAAAAAAATTCATGGTTTCTAGGGGAATTTCCTTGCTGGGACATCTCCATACCAATGAAATCACAGGTACAGATAAAAAAGGAAAGAAATGATAAATATAAGGAATTCAGAAAAACATATATTATATGAACTTATTCAGAGTAAAATAAGCAGAACTAGAAAAGTAATATCCACAATGACTTCCTTTTTGTGATCTTTTTACTTACATTGTAAGTACATTACATTAAAGAAATTTATCATTGAAAAGCCAATAATATTTTCTATTAGGAATGGGTGTTGGATTTTATCAAATGGTTTTTCTGCATTTATTGAGGTAATCATACAGTTTTTGTTAATTTGGTTATTGATATAGTCAATTATGCTAATATTGAACCAGCCCTGCATTCCTGGTATAAATCCTACTTGGTCGTGGTGTTTTATCCTAGGGATGATTTTCTGTAATCTCTTTGCTAATATTTTATTTAAAATTTTTGCTTCAATATTCATTAGGGAGATTGGTCTTACCTGGTTTAGGTATCAGTACCATGTCTGTGTCATAAAAGGAATTTGGTAGGAGTCCTTCATTCCCTATTTTTTAAAGTAGTTTATATAGTATTGGAATTAATTGTTCTTTAAATGTTTGGTAGAATTCACATGTAAACCCATCTGGTGGTGGGGCTTTTTATTTAGGGCGTTGATTACTAGCTTGTTCTATTTCTTTTTCTAAAATGGGACTATTTAAGTAATTTATTTCCTCTTCTGTTATTCTGAGCAATCTATATTTTTGTAGGTATTCCTCCATTTCACAAATTTATTGGCATAAAGTTAAGAAAAGTAACTCCTAATAATAGCTCTATTTCCTCTTCATTGGTGGATAGTGCTCCCTTTTCATTTTTGAGACTAACAATTTGATTTTCTCCTTTCCTTTTTCTAATCAAATTAACTGAAGATTTATGTATTTTGTTGTTTTTTTTTTCATAAAACTAACTTTTTTTCCTAATTGTAGCTACAATGTATTTGAATTTTTTTGTTTGTTGCAAAATTTTCTCTTTGATCTGAGTTTTGAAATTTGGCAATAATGTTCTTATGTGTTTTCCACAAAGGATCTTGTTGAGATGGTGATCAATGGATTTCTTCTATTTCTACTTTCCTCTCATGTTCTATTATTCCAGAACAAGTTTCTTGGATTATTTCTTGCATTATTATGTAAAGGTCCTTTTTTTCTTTTAAAATTTTTTAAAATTATTATTGATTTTTTAATTAAAGGGTTTTTTTTTCAAAATATATTCAAGGATAATTTTTCACCATTGACCCTTGCAAAACCTTGTGTTCCAATTTCTCCCCTCTTCTCCCCACTCCCTTCTCTAGATGGTAAGTAATCCAATATATGTTAAACATGGTAAATATATGTGTAAATCCAATATAGGCATACATATTTATACAATTATCTTGCAGCACATGAAAAAAGGATAAAATGAGAAAGAAAATAAAATGCAAACAAAAAACAACAGAAAGAATGAAAATACTATATTGTAATCCACACTCAGTTCTCACAGTCTGGGTGTAGATGGCTCTCTTCATCACTAGAACATTGGAACTGGCCTGAACTGTCTCATTGTTGAAAAGAGCCACATTCATTAGAATTGATCATTGTATAATCTTGCTATTGCCATGTGCAAGGACCTCCTGGTTCTGCTCATTTCACTTAGCATCAGTTCATATAAGTCTCTCCAGGCCTTTCTGAAATCATCCTGCTGGTCATTTCTTGCAGAACAATAATATTCCATAATATTCATATACCACAATTTATTCAGCCATTCTCCAATTGATAGGTATCTACTCAGTTTCCAATTTCTAGCCACTACAAACAGGGCTGCCACAAACATTTCTGCATATATGGGTCCCTTTCCCTTCTTTAGTATCTCTTTGGGATATAAGCCCAGTAGTAACACTGCTGGATCAAACGGTATGCACAGTTTGATAATTTTTTGAGTATAGTTCCATATTGCTCTCCAGAATGGTTGGATCGGTTCACAATTACACCAACAATGCACCACTGTCCCAGTTTTCCCACATCCTCTCCAACATTCAGCATTATCTTTTTCTGTCATCTTAGCCAATCTGAGAGGTGTGTAGTGGTACCTCAGAGTTGTCTTAATTTACATTTCTCTGATTAATAGTGATTTAGAGCACTTAAGGACCTTTTTTTGATCATAACTTTCAGGCGGTCCAATTATTGTTATATTTTCTCTTCTTTATCTGTTCTCCAGATCTGGTTTTTTTTTTTTTTTATGTTTCACATTCTGTTCTAATTTTTTAATCTTTATAATCTGTTTTGTTATTTCTTTGTCCACTTATTCTTTCTTACAAGAGAGAGCTCAATTTAGGCAGCTGAATTTATTATCTAGAAATATATACACAAACTATATGATATAATAATATTGTTATAATATATGAAAAATAAAAGCTGTCAAGAAAACTTATTTTTCAAAGTTTTAAAAAGAAAATCAGTGAGTTTGTCTTTGAATCCCCAATGCATTTATTTAGATCTTAAAAATGAAATGTTGATATGAGAATTCTGATACTGTTTATATGCTGTTATAAGGTAAATATACTTTTTCCATGTGAGCTGGTAGCCTCCTAGACTTTCTTCTACCTATCTCTGGAGGCATAGTCAGCTTTAGACTGGGTGGGATTAAGACCAGGTTACATACATAGACCAGTGACAGGTCGTAACCAATCAAAGGAATGGGGGAATGCTTAAATGAGATTCCTTACTGGCCAAGTTGAATAATTGAATATGACAAGCACAGCAGCTGGATATATGTTATAAGAATTGAGTATACTTGTCACATTATGTAGACATTTAATTAAATAAATTCAACTATCCACGTTCTACTAAATGAGAAATGCAGAGGTATAATTGTTGAATGCATGCATACAAAAGTTGCATGCATATAACCACTGAGCATTGGAAAATGAAGTCTTCTGAAAAATCACCAGGCCTCCACTGAAACAATACGCAGAAAGGGTCCTGCTTGTGTAATCATTCCTCCATATCCCCTTGTTGGCCCTTGGCCCTGAGTGCTTCACAGCCCCTGACATCATCCCTGTAGTGGAGCTGCCATACTACTTCCTCTGTGGAAGAGAGCCAGAAATACTCTGGGCTACTCAGAAGAGACACTGTATCCTCGACTTTTACTTTCAACCAGCTTACTTCACACCTTGTTCTTTATGTACAAATGAAGGAATTCAGAAGACAGGATAATTTTGACTATCTAATTTTCACTTTCTCGGTCGATTTTAGAACCTAATTTCTGCAACTCCATTGTTTATCAGAAAATTCATTTAAGTTGGATACCTATTATACTCTAGGCAATGACTGTTTCATTATATACCCTGTCAAAGGCAGCTGTAACAGCTCTAAACAGAAGTTCTTTCTCAATGTTGGGACTCAGTCATTAAATACTTAACAAAAAGAAGTTTACTTTGTCCTAATATAATAAATGTATTGAACTAGGATACAGTGATTTAACTTCTTTGGACTTTCATTTACATATGTAAACAAGCCTGGTTATTAGTATGGTCTTCAGATATCCATCAGGTATAAGGGGGAAGTCTGCTAGGATTTATCATATTTATTGTGTTCAAAAGCTAATGTCAGTCAGGTCTGTTTTACAACTTTGCATTTAGAGAAAGCTAATTCTTAAGGGCAGTGGATAAGGATGGGCCTGGAATTAGGAATACTTGAGTTCAGTGCTGCCTAAAATACTAGCTGTGTGATCCTGGGCAAGTCACTTAATCTTGTTTGCTTTAGTTCCCTCATCTGTAAATGAGCTGGAGAAAGAAATTAAAAACTACTCCAGTATCATTGCCAAGAAAACCCCAAATGGAGTCACAAAATGTCAAACATAATTGAAAAATGACCAAGCAACAACCTACGCCTTCAGCTAGTTGAGGATAGGGATGAGGAGGGAGGAAAGAGGTAGTGCTGTACCAAATGCTGTTATTCTGTGAACTAAAGAGGTTTGAGTTAAAACTGCTTATCATATAAAGTCTCTGACTAATCCTCTTTTCCCAAAATAACTATGTACCTGGGACTTGGGACAAAACAGCTGATCACCCCAACCAGGCAATGCCCTCATCCAAGAGGTAGCATTGTAAATACAATGATAAGCTACAAGGCTAGCCTGGAGAATCTTCTAATCCAAATCAAGACCTCAGTTTCCTTATCTGTAAAATAAGCTTGAGAAGAAAATAGCAAACTACTTCCAATATCTTTGCCAAGAAAAGCTTAAATAGGGTCATGAAGAGTCAGACATGACCAAAAATAACTTAGTAACAACATACGTACATATATGGAAATAACTTTTATTTGATATTTGTTTTCACATTTAAAAAAATAGAAAAACAAAATAGAAAAAATCTACCTACTAAGAGAAATATATTTTTCTAAGAGAATTAGATATTTTCAAAGGTCTTTGAAGTCCCGCTGATTTTCACAGTAACTGTATAAAGTGTGTAAAATAAATAGCATCATGCCAGTTTTACAGACTGAAGAAAAATCAGATCCCAAGCAGGAAGCTAGGAAGTAGCAAAGCTGAAAAATATGTGTGCACGTGCACACACACACTCACAAAATGAGAGAGAGAGAGAGACATGGAGAGGGATAGGGAGAATGACATGGTCTCTGCTCTAAAGGACCTTACAATCATTTAGGAAGATGTAATAGAAATACAGGAATACAGTGGAAAGAGTTCTAGATTTGGATAAGGGTTCAAATACTGGCTTTGCCACTTGCTACCTGTATGATCTTGGGGAATTTACAACTTCTCTGAGCCTCAGTTTCCTTGTCTTTAAAATCAAAGTTTGAATAAAGGAGTTTTGACATCTTGTTCAAGTCTAGAGCTCCAGAGCTCTAACAGCAACTTTGAAGTCCTTCCCTCGTCACTAGAACTTGGGTTTGAGTCCTGTAAGTAAGAAAAACTCTGTAATTTTCCTCTTACTATAATGCTGTCCCTCACTGAAAATGTTGTTCCAACTGCAAACAACAATATAGAATATCTGGATAAATAAAGAATTCCTTTTTTTTTTAATAAAGCTTTTTATTTTCAAAACATAGACACAGATAATTTGACAACATTGACACTTGCATAGCCTTGTGTTTCAGATTTTCTCCTCCTCCTGACCCCTCCCCTAGCTGGCAAGCAATTCAGTTTATATTAAACATGTTAAAATATATGTTAATCCAATATATATAAACATATTTATATAATTCTTTTGTTGCACAAGAGAAATAAATAGAGAATTCTTCATCTTCTATCAGTTACTCTTCTTGGTTTTGGCTCTACAAACATCAGGCCTTTCATAGGATAAACTTATCACTAGAAATTTTATAATCATGAAGATTAGATATTTAAAAACATCTCAGAATCTTTGGCTGCTTATACTCTCTATTAGAGTATTGGAAGGTGAAGCCATAAACTTTCCCCAAAGCCTTTCTTTATGGAAGAACTTTCTTGCTAAACTTTTTATCTTCCATCAACTTCTCTGCTTGGCTATAATTACAAAAGCATCATGTCCCATTAGATTGTTAGCTTCTTTTGCATGGTACATCATAGGTGCTTAATAAAAATTTGTTGATTTGAATATCGTAGATAACTCTTTTTCATTATCCCTTTTGTTGGCCTTAGCAACTGACTTTTGAACCTCAGCAAAGACTAGAACTCTATGATAATGACAGTTATTTGGGGATCTGAAATAATGATGTCATTTTCAATCTAAATGACTGATGGAAATGCAGCTTAGAAAAAGGAACACTATTCTAATCCTTACATCCTTTGAGAATAAGCTCCTATGAAACCTTCCCTATGTCCTCTCCCATCCAGTGACCTCTCCCTTCTCTGGCAAGTGCTTTCTCTATCAAAAATTTAGCAGTTATTATCATTTCTTTCTTTACTTCATGTATATTTGTTTGCATGTTGTATTTTCCATTAGATTTGTTTTTTGAGGGTAGGGACTGTCTTCTGCCTCTCTTTGTATTCCTAAAACCAGACACATAGTAAATATTTAATAAATGTTTAGTGATTTATCACATACTGCCTTCTATTATTGTTACTTCCCAATTAGAAGTGAAATTCCTTAAGGAGAGGTGCCAAGTATTAGATGCCTCTTATATCTCCCTATAGCACCCAGTTCATAGTAGACATTCAATAAATAATGAGGATTAGGTGAGTTGTCTAGATTGGATTTCATCCTGGTGAACATGTCAAGTCATTGTCCTTGCCAAACCTGGAAAACGTGCAAAACACTGTCTTTTTATGAATAAATCTCTTGAATTCAACCTTCCTAATGAGGTTTAGCAAGGGAATGATAGAGGATGAAAATACAAAGATTTTCTAGTTTAGATGATGCTTTCTTTTTCTATGTTACTTTAGCTAGTCTATATTCTCATTCCTCTTATCTCTTATCAGTTCACAAACCAGCCTAGGCTAATCCTATTTATCCAATGCCATTTCTTTCCTACTAAAATCATTAACTTTCCTTTAGATGTAGATACTTCTTTTGACTGCTTAATCAGTTAGTCCACTATGATCACAGGACCAGAGGCCTTCACAAGTAATCAGTTCCCTTGGAGGCAAAAAGTCTAAATCAACATAGGATCTGTATCAAAAGAAGACTGGGTCAGTAAACTTGAGGTGGAATCTCAGTTCTGCCATAGACTAGAAGAATCATGTGACCTTGAGCAAGGAAGGCCTCTTTGCTTCTCTGGTCTCTTCTAGTTCTGACAATCTGTTATATTTTAAAGTACCTCCTTGTTCTGACATTTTTTATTTGAAGTTCTCTTACAGCTCTAAATTTCTATGTTCTGTGACTATCAATTAGCTATTCTCTTGCTATCTATGTATTACCTAAAAGAATAATTTGAAGAGACATTCATTTGTGTTTTCTTCTTCTAGATGAAGGGAAAAGTCGGGGACCCATTACCAAGTGAGAGGCCAAGGCAGGTAAGAACAAGATTCCATCAGAGTTAGTATGCTCATATTTTTATATATAGATCTTTACAGATTACATGTTAATAATAATAATAACTTTGATAATAACCTTGTTGGATAGTTTAAAAATCATCATTTTAATTGGAAAGAAACAGACTCAGAACCCTAGTTGCTCAGTTAGGAAGTGGCAAAGCTGGGCCTGGAACTTAGATATCCAGACTGTTACTTTTTTCTCTCCTGCATTACCCTGTACTTCCAATCTGACTGGAGATCCAAAAGGAGTTATACCTAGGAAAAATTCAGACAACAGAAACTTCTCCTTCAAAACAGGGTGTTTAGTTTTGGGATATGGATAACACATGTTGATATAACCTACTATATTTGAGGTTCTTTCCTCTTTGCTGCGTTATTCATACAAGACCCCCACCATAAAGATGAAGTTATATACTATCTACCAGGACACACAAAAACAGGAGTTTGAAAAAACAAATTTGTTCTTTGAAAGCAGGACAAGTATGTTACCATCCTTTTCACCTTTTTATAGCAATTAAGGGTTCCCAATACAACATTCAAATCTGAGGTCCTCATGGACAGGGACTGTTTTTTGTCTTTCCTTTAATTCCCAATGCTTAATTCCAGTGCCTGGTGCTTATAAATATTTACTAACTGACTGACAGTAGGCTATGTTACTACCATTTGGTAAAGTAACTACTCTCTTTTTTTAGTAACCCAAGTGCCAAACTCCAGACCCTATATTCCTCTCCTATTTTCAGAGGCCTCCTGGGCCAAGCAGACTGGAAAAAGAAGTTAGTTCTCACCCCCTACCTAGTGTCCTCTTGATAAGGCAGCCTCCAGCAAGATTTTATCTCGGCTCCAAAGAAGCCACCTCCATAAAACACCCTCCTCCCCGGCACAAAGTCCCCAAAGCAAAGTGAGAAAGGTCAGCCCTTAACTATTTCATTAACCAAACCCGAGGTTCTGTTTTGATTGAAAGCTGAAAGGTTAGGAATTCAAGGTGAGGTCAGTAGCCAAGAAACACTTTGAAAAGAAAAGAAAGGCCTTTCTCTGTTTCATCATCTCTGAAAAATGCATAATTATCAAAGCCCAAACCAACCAGTTTAGCAAGCTTGAGGCTGCCTTTTAACTGGCTCATTTAAAAATAGGCTGCAACGCTGTACCACCTTATTACTGAAAACAAGAAGCAGCATGTACTCCTGAAGCAGAGGCGACAATCTTAGGCTCACAAAGGACTTCGGAATTCATCGAGGCCAGCCCACACCTGAAGTAGGACTTCCTGCTTCAGAGTTCCCCACCAGCCGACATCAGCCAGTGCATGAAGCCTTCCCGGGACGGGCTTCTCTGCATTTGTATTCTGTAAATAAACTCTTAGCAGGATTCTCTGTCTTGTTAATCTGTGTACTCCCAAGAGAGCCCAGTGCCTACTGCTTGAGGGACAAGCAGACTGCTGATGGAAATTAGTTTTCATCCCCTTCCTAGTCTGGTTGCCTAAGGCAGCCAGAAGCAAGATTCTGCTTTAATCCCTGATGTTTCTCTAGGTGTTGGCAAGAGATTTCCAAAATTGAAACCAGGTCTATCATATCAGGAGCCAAGGCCTAAATGACAAATAGGTAGCATTTGGAGGGCATATTAGGCAGCCCATTTCACTTGGTATGACTTGTTTGTTGGTATTTCCTTATAACCAAAACTTATGTATCTTTAATTTTCTCCCATTTCTTTCAGTTCTGCCCTCTGGGGACAAGGACAACAAGTATATTCTCCTGTCTGCATCACAGCCTTTTCCACATATTTTGTAGGCAGTGATCATGTGTCCTTTAAGTCTTCTCCTCTCCAGATAAATTCTCAGTTCCTTCATCCAATCTCCTAATAATCCCCTAACCATCCTTGTGACCTCCTCCATATATATTGTAGTTTGTGAGCATCTCTCCAGATGTGGTATGAACAGAGCAGAGCACAGTGGGATCATCACATTCCTTGCTCAAGACACTAGATTTTTGTTAATGCAGCCCAAGATCATTAGTCCTTTTGGTTATCATATCTCCTTGTCAACTCATTGACTTTGGAGTCTGTTGAAACAGAGATGGACAGGCAGGCAAGTAGACACAGACAGGCATACAATGAAACCTATATCCATCAATAATAGAGTGATTGTGGCTTAGGAAATACTACAGAGCTGATTGCAAGGGCAGCTTAGACTGAAATGATATCAAGATCTGTGATTAATACTTGGGCCACAATACCAGAGTTCTACAGAACTCTGTTAGGCAACAAGTGACTCTACAGGATAGTTAGCAATCAGTCACATACCTCTTAAGCTTAATGATGATGACAAGCATAGCTTTGGAATTTAAAAACTAAGGGGAATGGTCCCCTTAGACCTCAAAGAATCAAAGCATATAAAGGAACACAAATTTAATCTGAAGTTGTACCAATTGGATGAGAGAAGAATATTTAAAATCTCTGACTCACTGGGCTTTAATGGCATTATTGTCAGCCTTTAATTGGCTCCTCCTCAATTGGATTGTGTCCTAGAGGGGCTTTCTAATTCCTCACCTCATCTTTCTTGTACAAAAGATAAAGCCATACTAGAGTAAAAAGGCAGTAAAGTAGTATACTGAGAATAGCATCAGCCTGGAAACCTGAGTATGAGCTTCTTCCTCTGCCACCCACTAACTAATTGGACAACATTGACAACTCATTTCACATCTTTGGGCCTTCACTTGTGTTAAAGTCCAAACTCAACAGAATTCTTTTTACCCTGACAGATTTTGTCCCAAGATTACTTCAGCTTCTAATCTTCAATATCCTGAGACTTTCTTCCTTTAATAGGCTGATCTTCAGTGAATATTTTGAATCTCTAATCATCTTTTTCCTTTCAAACTTATTGCCCCAGAGAGAGGATAAGTAGATAACAACACACATCAACTATATTTATTTCTTCTGCTTTTACTTGATGTTGAGAAAGACAAGTTCAATTGACAGGAAACCAGGAGGAATGGAGTGGGGAATACCACAGTATTTTGGATCTCCTAAGCTAGAGAAAGGGGAGCATTTCACAAATGTTTCCTTTCCTCTGGAAATGACTCCAATAATCAGGAATTTTTCTTATACCTAATGCAACCAAAGCCCTGAATGGCTGGTGATGCAATCCACTCTCATGTGCACATTCCCCCCAATAGCACATGGCTAGAATATTCTGAACTATGTAAATTTACCTGACCTCTTTTCTGTGATTAAGGTCTTATCCACCCCTCAGCCCAGAATTCATATTCTTGATAAAACTCTACCTGGGCTTGGGATTCCTCCCAATATCAAGATTTTTTTAGAGAAACCCAAATGGGAATGAAGTTCCCATCATGTTTAGAAAAGATTCAAAGGTCTTTTAAGGGGAAGGGAAGAAGAAAAAATTTGCAACACAAGTGGTTTTGCAAGGGTGAATATTGAAAACTCTTTGCATGTATTTTGAAAATTAAAATCTTATCATTAAAAAAAGAAAGAAAGAAAACTTGGGGCTCTGGACTCTGATCAAAATTCTACTATAACTCAGTGTCCTGGTTCCTGGGGAAGAGCAAGAGCTCAGGGAGTGTGTGTTAGACGAATAATTACCTACCCCTACTATCATAACTTTTCAGCAATGACTAGAAAATTGAGCTAAGAGAAACTCTATCCTTCCTTTGCCTGATTTTCCTGTACCATCTGCAGGAGGGGTATATCTGGGGTTCTATGAAGAGGACAGCCTTTATTCTGAGCTCTGGTCTGCTTTTGTCTGTGGCTTTTTGGAACTCTGTCACCTGGTAAGCCAGCTTGAATTTAATCAAGATCTGTGTGTGTGTGTGTATGTGTCTGTGTGTCTGTGTGTGTGTGTGTGTCTGTGTGTGCGCGCACACATGCGCACTCAAGTATATACGTTTGTGGGAGAGGGAAGGAGGCAGAAAAGTAAAATAAGACTTTTTTCATACCCCAAATGCTCTCTCTTCCTTGGGGGGTTTTCTCTTTGAAGGCATCTGCAGAAATTTTGGGGTTCCTCAGGCTACTTCTGGCAAGCCCAGTGGGAGAAGCTACTTTCTACTTTTGCGGGAAACGAGTGGATCCTCTTCTTTCTAGGTACAGTTCTTACCCAGTGGTTCCATTCTACCGGGCAGTCTCCTGGTATGGGCATATCACCTTGTTTTTTCCTTCTATTTTGTATCTCAAAGGTTCATCAACTTAAAAAAAACATTGATACTCAGGAGAAAGCTAGCATATTAAACAGGGAAATTTGAGGAACATGGAAAAATGAATGGCTCAGAGGAGAAAAACAAAAACCCCACTAGATGTCAACTATCTGCCCAATAAATAATTATTGAACATCTCTTATGTTCAAGGTCCTAAGCTTAAAGGCATACAGAAATCACTAGAATGAGGAACCACTTGTTGAAATGAAAAAACTACTGGTATTAATCATTCATTAATTCAGAGAAAGGAGAAATCACTTTGTGTTTGGGTGAAGCAGGAAGACTTTTTAGAGGAGGTAAAAAGGATCTTTAGAGAGGCAAATTATTTTAAATCCAGCTCTTGTTATTTGTTATTGGTGTGACTTTGGAGGCATTCTTGGCCAACAGGTGTAGGATTTTCAGACTTTAAATGGCTTTAAAAAGCCATTTTATAACAAATATTATATTTACATCATGCTTTATACTTTGAATCCTCATACATATGACTCAATGAATGATTATTTCATATATGATCTATTATCCCACATGATTCTAAAAAATCTCATGAAATTTAGTTGGGTCCTTATTTAACTGATAGGAAAATAGAGATTCGGATGTGGAGTGACTTGTCCAAATTTTCCTGTCCAAGTAATCTTTTTTTTTCAACCACATCTTTAAATAGGGCTGAAAAAGGAAGCATTTTAAAATGCTTCTAGTTGTCTAGTTTACAGATGAAAACATTGTCCAAGAAAGGAGACATTTAATTCCCTCAACTTAGAATCTCTCTGGAGAGTTCTTTAATGGTGTATTTCCCACACGAGTTAAAGTACTACCATTTCAATCACTATAAACCCTGCTGATAGATTTAAAGGGCCTCTTACCCTCTTTGGTTAATTGGAAAAATGGTCCATTTATTTGAAGCCCAACCCTATAAGGGCGAAAGTTAAGGGTGAAGAAATGAATAGGGATGACTTTGACTAGCACTTCCTTTGTCTCCCTTGCTGTAGGTACAATTCTTGTTCCTAGCATATTATTTTGGAGTTTTAATGCCCTTCTTCTAGTGGTGGACACAACTGGGAAGCCACATTTTATCTCTCGCTACCGAATTCAAGCTGGCAAGAATGATCCTGTAAGTCTTTTTAGCAGCACTTTGACTATTTGAGTTCTTCATGGTATGTTGGGGGCAGGACAGGGTAGAAGAGTGGTGGGACTGCAAAAAAAAAAAAAAAAAAAAAAGCCCCATTGTAAATTGTTAGTGATCAGATCTTTCGTTTCAAAATAGGATCATAATATTTAAAATTAGAAGGGATGTTAAAGATCATTTAATAAAACTCTCACCTCCTCATTTTAGATGAGGAAACTGAGGATGAGAAAAAAGTGATTTGCTCAAAGTCACATAGGCAGAATCCCTTCTCCCAGATCACAGGTTTTTCCATGATGCTTTAGCCCTCCTGACCCTTGACCTCAGATAATCTAAATATCAGAACAAACATTATTTACAAGTTGGAAGTTGAAAAGCTGGTGGCCTCTGGACTCTGGAGTACCTAGGAGATAGTATGAACATGGGGAGTGTGTGGTATCAGACTAATAAAACAGATATGAGGCTCTAAGAAAAAGAAAAGCCTAGTACCTTTTGCCTGATAGAATAGCTGTGATGAGAATCTAGTTTACAGAGTAATTCATCCTCATTTGGACAAGACATGAACAGACTGACTTTTTAACCTGTTTTGGATTTGGCCAAGAACACAGATTCCATGTATAGAGACTAGAGGTCCTACTGGGTTGCCAGAGGCAGCTTTTTGTTAAGGACCATGCCTAAGTTAAGGGACAGGTCAGTTCTCCAAGAGCCTCCACAGTTGTGACTCATAACATCTGAAGGAGTTGCAGGGCAGCCTTTGCTGACACAGGTGTTGCTTGTGGACTGGGAAGAAAATAAATTGGAGGCAGAGGGAAGAGGAGAGAGGTCAGACAAAACAACGGCCTCTTAGAGAGGTCAGAGAACAGCAACTGCTTCTCAGTCTCTTTGTATCATCATCCTCCTCCTCCTCCTCCTCCTCCTCCTCCTCCTCTTCCTCCTCTTCCTCCTCCTCCTCCTCCTCCTCCTCCTCCTCCTCTCACATGAAGAAGATCCACTCTATAGGCCTGAATCAGACCTCTAGTAGCCACTGGCAGAAGGCTCCTGTATCACAACAGCTTTTATTTTATATAGTTCTAGAGCAAAGTGAGGCTCACAAATTTAAACAAGAAGCCTCATTCTGGGACCTTGGACTTTTTCTCAGTAGAATGTTATAACTGCTTGCAGGAGGAATGGATGTATCTGGGCTCCTCCCCAAATCTGGCCTTTCCACTAGGGGGATGCTAGGTACCTGTTTCTCCTCCTCTTTGACAGAGATATAGTTTGAAATCCAGATTGCTATCAGATCAAAAAAGACCTGCCTTGGGGAAAATCAGGTTTGCGTAGGGACTAAAAGTATTAGAAGACTGTACAGGCTTCTAGTCAGGAAAAGCATCGTACCAGTAGAAGTACACTAGCTAACAACTACTTCAGCCTGGGTGAAATTTATAGGGAAAAGCAGGCTGAGGCTGTGCAAAGCCTATCAATTATGTATGTCCATAGGTGAAACCAGGGATGTCCTGGAGCCATTTTGAACTGCTTTTGAGAGCAGACTGTAAAATTTTTAGTCTGAGCATTTATATTGCATTAATCAGGGCTCAGTTTATTGTTTTGTTGATCTAGAATAGGACTTCTTAAACTTTTTCCACTCAGGACCACTTTTTGCCTAAGAAATTTTTACACAACCCCATCTCCAAGTGGAGATGAAGAAATGTTCATACATGGTAGTGCAAAGTGCACATTTTGTGTTCTGAGCCAAGGCTGCAGTGAAGTTGCACAATGCAACATGGGCAAATGCTACCAGAAACACCTGAGATTGATTACATATTTGATTTTGAATTAATTTTTAATTGGTGCCAGGTTTTTTCAATCAGCACATTGTTACATGTCATGTGTAACTGAATATACAATCATATGGGGTTGTGACTCACAATTTAAGAAGTTTTAGTCTAGTGTCCCAAAGATATTAAACTTAAGGCTCAGAGACAACAAGAGGCCAGCAAAACTCCCTACCTTACATGTAATTGGGAAATGTTTATCAAAATAAATACAATACACATAGATGATGTTAATTTGTGATTATCTAAGTCAATAAGTAAGAATCCCTTTCTATTTGAGTTTGACACCTCTGGTCCAGACTTTTAAAGTAATGCAAGAATATTAGTAATGTAGATAAAATTTAAAAGTTTCATATCTATCTTCTTCCCTACCCATTTACTAGCACATTCCTGGGTGGAGCCATTATAGAACTTTAGAATTGGAAGTGACTTTTTTAGGTATCCGTGATTTTCATGGCAAAGTAGAATTAGCAACCAGAAACAAGGCTTTGTGTCCCAGTTCTAGCACTTCCAAATGAACCTTGTGGTTGATATGGACAAGTCACTCTGCTTCTCTGTATGTCTGTCCCACAAAAGGGATAGAAATGCTTATACCCTCTATATTGCAGATTTGTAATGAAGAAAGCATTTTGCAATCCTCAGATTATAAAACTATGCATACATGAATTATTATTATTAACACTACTAAATATTTAATGAGTGCTTAGTATCTTGTAGAGTATTGTGCTATGTCAGCAGGGTGGGACAGGACTTCTTCCAAGGAAGCAAGGGAAGGTTCCTACCCATGTTCCACTGCCCTATGCCAGGCTGTACTGGCCCAACCCAAAGATGACCTCTACCTTCCTTTCCTGATACAGGTAGACCCCGTGAAACTCCGCCAGGCTCTTGTTACAGTTCTCTTCAACCAGTGCATCATCTCCGTCCCCATGCTGGGGCTCTACTATCCCTTCCTCAAGTGGAGAGAAGATCCTTGCCGCCCTGAGCTGCCCACTTTTCACTGGTTCCTTCTGGAGCTGTCTATCTTCGTACTGATAGAAGAAATCATGTTTTACTATTCACACAGGTGATCTGGGTAGGGAGGGGGAGGCAGGGGAAGAGAAGTCTGAAATCATTGTGACTAGAAAGAGTTCTGGCATTTGAACCAAGAAGGACTAAGATTTTAATTTCATCTCTAACACTTATTATTGATCTTGGGAAAGTGACTTCACCTGTTTGAATCTCAGTTACTCCATCTATAAAAATGGGGTTACTAATCCAGGAGTGTAGTTGAAAAAAGTACTTTGTAAACATTAAAGGAATAAAGAGATGCAGGGGATTGTTATATACTAAATAAGATGAAGACCTCACCTCCACCTGAGCTGAGATGCCTTCAGGAACATGCTTAAGTCCCTTAGTTGTGTAGTGTTAGACAAAGATCAAAAATGTACCTTTAGAAGTAGTTACCATCCATGTATAGGACTGCTTGCTATCTGGGGGAAGGGGTGAAGGGAGGGAGGGGAAGAGTCAGAACAGAAGTGAGTGCAAGGGATAATGTTGTAAAAAATTACCCAGGCATGGGTTCTGTCAATAAAAAAGTTATAATAATTAAAAAAAAAAAGAGAGAGAGAAAAAAGAGAGAAAGAAGTAGTTACCATCCTTTGGCTTGTTCCTGTTCTTCTGTGCTATTTGTCAAGCAAGAAAATGATGATTATTTCCTTTTTATTACAGGCTTCTTCATCATCCCATATTCTATAAGCGAGTCCATAAGCAACATCATGAGTGGACAGCTCCCATCGGTGTAGTCTCTCTCTATGCTCATCCTATAGAGCATGTGGTAAGCAGAGACTCAGGCTGTGCCTTCCTTCCCAATTAGCCTAGGGAAGAGACAGAGACCCTTAACTTAACAACTTCTCAGGCAGTCTGGCTTTATTTATTCTTCTCTTGTTCCTTAGTCCAGAATACATCAGAAAGCCTCTTCATTTCTAAACTAGCTACCCTCCCTCCTTCCTCCATTCTCAGGATTATCATCCAAGCAAACCCTAAGTCTCTGAAAACCTGCCAGTGTTCTGGGATACTCTTAGGAACACCATAGCCCAATCTGGCAGAAATAGTCTTAAAGGGCTGATTGAAGAGAGAGGAAAGAGTGAATGCTTAGTTTCCACAGCATATACCCATTGACTTTCCAGATAGACCTCTAAGTTCCTTCTTTTATCCCCCATTTGTAGCCCTTCTCTTATTGGTAACCCCTCCATCTCTCCCTTGCTCCTCAAAACAAAGTGTCTCCTACCTGCAGGTCTCCAACATGCTGCCAGCCCTACTAGGTCCCATGATAATGGGTTCTCATCTGTCTTCCATTACCACGTGGTTTTCCTTGGCTCTCATTATCACCACCATTTCTCACTGCGGTTACCATCTGCCTTTTCTGCCTTCACCGGAATTCCATGACTACCATCACCTCAAGTAAGATCCTCCTCAAGAGCTCCTTGACATGGGCATTAGCCCAAATATGAACTATGTAAAATTTCTACTCTCTTGCCTATTGCCTAGTAAATAGCTAGCCACATGGTACATAATGGGAAACAAAATGGGGCTTTGGTCCTTGTCTTGAACTAGGAAAAGAAGCAGAAATTATATGATTTATTTAGAGGGGAGAGGGACCTTAGATAACCTCCTAATCTAATTCCCAACTTGAATACATTTAAGAAGTCAAGTAATTTGCCCCAAGTCAGAAAATTATTTTGTGTCAGTGAGGACTAGATTCCTATTATTATTTCCCCTAAATCATACTGTTTACCATCCAAGTGGCAAACAAGAACCAGAGATGGTAAAGTTCATATGGATCACAAGATTCCCTGGTGCCCACCATAGCACTTTGCACAGAGTAAGTGGTTAATAAATAGCAATGGTTAAATTGAATACTAGCAATTCACTTTTGTGTTTTCCTAAGTACTTAACTCATAGCAAGATCCAATCATGCCCAAATGGACTGACAGCTTTCATGCCACTCCTTTGGTGCATGTCATTATTGCAGTACTCTATTAGTAAGCTACCTCTCTATTTATTATGCATCTTTATCTCTCATTATGGATCACTCACAATTTTGATTTAAAGTAAAGAAGAGTGATAATTTACACTGACAAAGTTTTATCTTTTATCTCATGCAATCCTTATAATGGGAGCTTGTCCACAAATGGCTCTGCTTTGGGATTGAATGACTGAGTCCCCCAACTTCCTGGAGATTTTCAACAAAGGAGATTCATGCTGTGGGCATACACTGGACTAGATGTTCTTTGAAGTTTTTTCCAACACAAAGACTGTATGCAGAAGAAACTTCTTTCTAGATAGAAATCATATGAAATGACTGCTGGAATATGTTTCAGTTCTTGAATTCTGTGAACTTAGTGGGGAAATCATTTCGTTCTTTGAGCTTTTTTTATAAAATAGAGACAAGAATAATTATGTTCCTTATCTTTCAAAGTTATTTTGAGAAAAGTGCTTGATAAGCTATAAAATGCTATAGAAATAAGAGCTGTTATTATTTGGGTATATTGCAAATTTGTTTCATGCTCTTTTGCCAGATTCAACCAATGCTACGGAGTGCTGGGAGTGCTTGATCATCTTCATGGAACTGATACCACATTCAAGCAAACGAAGGCCTATGAAAGACATGTGCTGCTGCTGAGCCTTACTCCTCTTTCTGAGAGCATCCCTGACCTGCCTAAGAAGATAAAGTGAGGTGGCATGGGCCCTGGCCCCCACCCACTGCACCCAGCAAGGGGCTGTCCCTAATAGACCTAGAATGTCTCCCTTGACAAACTAGAGCTGATAATTCTGCCAAATGACTTTCTAATGAGATAGACAGATTCTCTGATGATTGGCTGAGTGTAACAGAGTGGAGGAAAGGAACATAGAGAAGCAAGAGAAAGGAGCCAGAGACAGCACCAACCCCATTCTCTTCCCAAAGCTACATCTTAGTGAACATCCTCTATCAGTTATAATATGATGGGACCAGGTCTATCCTGTAGGAGGAGCACTAGAGTCTGGAGTGCTTTTTCTAAAAAGGTGATGTGCTTGGCTCCCATTGGTGGGGTTCACTTATGGATCCACTGAAGAGTCTATTAGAGGACTGCAGACCATATTAGATGAGGACTGGTTGAAGGAACAAGGAATGCTGAGTCCAAGGAGAGAAGATTTAAAGATGTCTTAGTTGTATTTTAAGGGGTGTCATATGGAAGAATGATTAGATTAGATTTGTTGTGCTAGAATTGGGAGTGGTGGTTGGAAGATACAGGGAATCAGGTTCAGGCTTAATGTAAGGAAATGTTTCCTAACAATTAATGCTATCCAAAAGTGGAAAGGAGATAGTGAGTTCCCCAGCCCTAAAGTCTGGATAACTACTTGAGGAACAATTCCTGCTTACATATGGCCTTGTAGACCTCTTAAGTTCCCTTCATTTCTGCTTAAAGGCAGAGCTGAGGAGAGAGAAAAGAAGGTATGCCCCTAAACTTCAATTTATGGGGAAACCTTGCTAACTTAAAGATTGGATGAAAGATTTATTATAGTCAGATATTACATCAGGGTTATTCTTAACTGCCAGACATTGCCAAGGGAAGTCTTTCCAATGGGGGTAGAAGACAAGAAAGGTGGAAGGGATGAAAAAGGGAAAGTGAGATGGCCACCTACCATCCACCCAAATTCTTCTTCTCCAGGTTCTAATATGCCGATTTTACCTCTTCTGTATAGGCCCTGAATAGACTTAATCACAGGAACATGAGATTTAGAGAAAGGACATTAGTCCAACCCCAAGTACTTGCCCAAGGACACAGAGGTTAAGTAAATAGGAAAGCCACTACACCAAGGATGGATGCCAAGAGATGAGGCTCCTGCCAAAAACAACCCAACTTACCCCCAATTTGCTGGCTAGGATATTCTCGTTTAGGAGAATAAGGCCTCTAGCTCACTTCCTGAGCAGTCAAAACTCTGGCCTAGAGAGCACCCCTTGGGTTCATGACCAAAGACAGCAAAGAAACTAGAATAAACTCTAGCACTAAGTCCTGGCTGCCCAGTTGAGTAGAGACCCAAAGATGTGCTAGTCATAGTGCCCTGTCATGGTACTTTTCAGAGTATCCAAACATTTTAGTTGTACTCAGTTTCCCCTCAGGGCCTGGAGGCAGTTTTCATGGAGCACCTAGGACAAGAAGGAAGCAGTTGAAATTCTAAGCAAGAACCCCTTCCCTGTCACTCCCAACATATCATAGGTCCAAAAGAATCTTAAAAAGGACCCTGCACCAACCCCTGCAGCTGTTGAAGTGAACTTAACATCGGAACCAGTTTGACAGCCAGCTCTTTCTCACCCTCTAGCTGGGTTCCTAGCAGGATGAGCCTACAGAATAAAGAATAAGATTGAGCTGAAAGGGCTTATAGAGATGATTGAGCTCCATTCCTTCATTTTACAGATAAAGACACTGAAGTCCAGAAGAAATAGCTTGCCCAAAGTCTTTATTAAGAGTAGTAATTGGCAGAGCTGGAATTTAAACCCAGGTTTTGTAACTTCAAATCTAGGGCTCACTCCACTGTCCCATGCTGTCTCAAATTTATCAAAGTTCATTCCCTTTACCATCTTCCCACTCGCAGGACATGGTGAGTTTCTATGCTTATCATGGCCAAAGAAAGTTCTCTTCAGCTGTCTCTCAAGGATCCTTTCAAGAATATATCAAAGCACCCCCCACTAAAAGCTGGACCACTTGCATTTAGTCCCAAGGTACCACTCTGAGTTTGGGGCCTTGTAATCTATGCCTGAAAATAAAAACATAATCTATGCCTTAAAATAAAAACAGTTTAAAAAAACTTAATAGTACTTTCAGTTCAATTCAAGAATTCAACCAACATTCAGCACCTGTGTGCAAAAAAAAGTTTACATTTAAATAGTGCATCAATATTTACAGAATGCTTTCCTTCCTCACAACAAATCTGCAAGTTGCAATACAAGAATTATCCCCACTTTACAATTGGAGAAACTGAGGCTCAGTGATAAAAAGTAACTTGCTCAGGATCACAAAATGTAAATGATTGAAAACTAAAGACTTCAGATTTTTAAGATCAGTACATTTTAAAATTACACTGACCTTGGTCTTCAAAATCCATAATAAAGGTCATGATTGAAGTATGAGGGAAAGTATGGGGGTACTCACAGAGAATTTCCATCCTCACGCCCCATTCCAGCTTCTTGGATTTCTAAGGTAGACCGCAATAGTGAGAAAAGGAGAGAAGGTGGGTCTTATGAAGGCTTGCTGTTCCCTCTCTCTACCATCCCCTACCCCAGGAGATCTTGGTGTGGAGGTAATGACCTTTAGAAGGAGTTAGGCTAGCAACTCATGCCTGCATGGCTTTATGAAGTGCAGCCCAGTGAATTCAAGAGAACAGAGACAGATGGGGGAAGAGAGCGGGGGAACCAGAAAAGCGCCGTCCTCTCCCTTCTGTCTTCTCCAGACTTTAGGTCCCCAGTGTCATCTTCTCTATTATCAAGGGTTCAGACTGGCATGGGGAAAAGGGATATTCAGGTCACCAACGCCTGCTTCGGTGGTCTCACAACGCGCGCCATACCAAAGCATCTCCCAAGCCATTTTGGCTCGCAGGGGTTTCAAACAACAATTGGGTCCCTTCCCCCCCCCCCCCCCCCACTGATTAGTGATGTCCCACACCCACAGAGCACTCAGCCTCACTCTCTCTAAGATGGATAGCAGACTGGCCCAGTTTTAGATCCCAGGTTATAAGTTTTCCCCACTGCAGACCCTAGCCCCTAGATAAGTGGTTGCATCCACATTGATGAAGAAGGTTCAGAAAAGGGAAGGACCTTACTTAAAAAGTCATATATTTAAGAAGTGGCAGAGATGACTCGGACCCAGATCTCTCAACTCTACACTCGTGTGTTTTCCCAGTATGCCACATAACACATTGAATAGGAACTAAATTTCAATTGCCACATAAATCCTACCACAGGCTATGCTCCCCATTTCCAAAATCTGCCTTCAGTAAAATCTGAGAGATGCCTACAATGTTGTTTCACTCATATCAAAGAGAATGATCAGGATATAAATCGTATTCAATTAAAATACCTTCAAAGTAATGTCTTAAAATAAGTTTTTGAAAAATTTATCTGGCATAAGGAGTAAGGCCCACAGTTAGGGGTAGCCACTGTTCATGTTAGAAACCAAAGTTCAGATGTTATTTTCCCCACATTTTAATCCCCTTGTAAACCAGACTAGGAAAGACTGATATAGAGCAGGTGTGTTAAACATCATGGTGGGGGGGGAGGGAGAGGGGGGACAATACTTGAGTGTTGCTAGAACCAGATTAAAATGTAATTGGGAGATGTTTAAATACAAAAGAACACAGATGATAATTTGTGATTTTCTAAGTCAACATGTATTGGCAAGGATCCTTACGTATGTGGCCTGTTTCTATTTGAGTTGCTGTAAACCATTAATGAAAAGCCTTGTCAGCAAATTATCCAGCAATGGGTGGCTCACCTTTTCTTTTTTGTTCCGTGGATCTCTCTTTGCCCATCCTGAACCAAGTGTTCTAAACCCTAACTATAGGAATCTGGAGAGAGCTGAAACTCTTGAGTCGTTGCACTGAAGTCAGTTCAAGCACTTAGGGCTAATTACCAATCGGACAATACTCTATGGGCATATGCTTGGGAAGGGGCCCTTCCCACTATCCTGTGCTGGCTCAACAGAGGATTGATTGTAGGAGGGACTGGGGGTGGAGTAAGACGAGCCAGAGTCACTTGCTGCGGTAGACGAGGAAGAAGGCAGTCATGGAGATTCTGCTTCCATCCTGTTCTCTTCTACCCCTGAAGAACAAGAATAAAGACTGAGGACTTTTGCTTATCCTGACTCCGGCTGATTCTGGGGTGTCTGGGGTGCTAGCACGGTCGTCACAGGAATCCTCTTATATTGTTATTCAGTCACATCTAACTCTTGATGATCCCCATTTGGGGTTTTCTTGGCAAAGACATTGAAGCGATTTGCCATTTCCTTCTCCAGCTCATTTTATGGGTATGCAGCTGAGGCTGGATTTGACCTCGTGAAGTCTTCCCGATTCCAAGCTCTCTCCAGTCAGCCACCTAGCTGCCTCCCCATTATATTCTCTCCTAACATGGTTACTTAGCCTGTTTGAGAATTTAGAGTTAACAGGCTGCTCACTGCTTTTCTGGTCTGTGCCACTTTTGAACAACTGTAATGGTTAGGCAGTTCTTAAACTCAATTTAAATCGGCATCTAAGCAATGTTCACCTGTTGCTCCTAGTGTTATTCTATGGGCCCATCCTCAGCCTTTCTAATATGTGAAGATAGCTACCAGCCAAAACCTTATTTTTTTCTCCAAGCCAAACGACTGCAGTTCATTTAGTCAGTATTTGAAGAGCATGATTTCAAGTCTTCAACATCCTGGTTGCCTTGTATCAATACCTCTCCAACATGAAACAACTAAGACCCCATGGTCTTTTCCCCCTTCCCCCTTCCATTCAACTCAAAAAAGTATTAAAGCAGGCACTGTAGTACAGGTAGAGAGGGAGGCTATTACCAACCAAAAGGCATCCTTGCCTTTAAGGTGCTTAACATGATACTAGAAGTAACATGACCTGTTTGCTCACCAGGTGGAACTTTATATTGACCTGTCAATATATCACATCAACTTGTGCCTACCAGTCCAGCCTAGTTTGGATCCCAATTCGGTCATTCAACATTGTAGCTAGCCATCCATCACCCTCATTTGATCGACGCCCATATCTTTATTGGGCCTTCAATGGCCCAATATTGATATATAAGCCCTAAAGAGACCCCTGGGATACTCTTCTAGACAGACCACCCAACTGGTTACTAACTCATAAAGCTATCATCTTGTTCACCTTTCCTCATCTTCCAAACAAGCATGTTTGCTAACCTTTCTTCAGTTTGATTTTTCTCTGCCCATACCCAAAGCTGCCAATGACATCAGGGAAATTGCTGACCTGTAGTTGGAAGATAGATTAGTTGGATAAAATATCTTAACATCCATTCCAACTAGGCTAACTAATTCAAACACACAACTAATCACAAATACCCCTTTGGGGGTTCCTGTTTAACAGGTACTACATTATCAGCTACCCCTACTTATGGCTCAGGAAAGAAGGCAATGCCAGTCAGGCTTAAGATTCTTATTATTTGCAAATTCTCCACTTCATACTTCCATAAGAGCAAGAGTTTAGTCCTGAAGGGAAAGAGAGAAAAGTGGATATTGGGGGAGAATAAGCCCTCTAACCCACGTTTCCAATTCAACTACTGCATGTTGTGGAATATCTGGTGACCTAATATAAAAATCCAGATATTTCCCCGACCCTACTATCAATGGGTGATTCAATCTGCCTGCAAAAAGCCATGTTTTGTATCACAACCCTCTGTTTTTACAAAGCTTACCTAGCTCCTGCTCTGTGGCTAGCTTCTTATTCAGGAACAGCTATCCATTTTTATATCCATTACTCCCAGTCCTATCCCTGCTCCCATTCTGGGGTGGAAGAAAGCAAGCCACCATGATGGTCTTTTGAAATTTTTATTTTTATACATTTTTTTGTATTAAAAAGGAAAAAGCATAATTACCACAAATTACAAAGGACTAAAGCGTTCGTTACTAGAATAATGAATGAATCACATCAGCCTGAAAAGCAGATACTCTGAATAATATTAATGTTATAATACAAGCTCATTCAAGTATCTTACATTTTTTTTTTTTTTGTCCTTTTAAATGTGATGTTCTAGCACATGGTAAGATTATGTCCTATCAGGGAAAGGTGGGTCCTTTACAGCAAAGCTGGACGTTTTCCTCTCTGGTGGGGAAACAGGCTATAAGTTTTGCCTTTACCATCAACGTGGCTGAAAAAGGATGTTTTGTTTTCTTAATTTTGAGAGGGAAGCCAAGTAATCAATCCCCTTCTGACCTGGGACAACAATGGATTCCAATTTGGAAGAAGCCAGACTTAATGAAGCACTCAGCCTGAGCTCTGATTAAATTAAACACGTGTAGCTCAGTCATTGGCCCCTGCTTGTCCCCACTACCCCTGTATCCCTGACCCCAGGTGAGCTGGCTTCTCCTTTCTCTGAGCAGCCAGGGCTTTTTTTTTTTTTTCCTGTTGCAAAAGAAAAAATTTCAAAAAGGAAAAACTAAGTTATAATGTAACAAAACAATTTTCCTAAGAAGGCTCAGCACCAATCCATGTCTGAGTCACAGCTGCCCAGGCTAGGGATGGGGGTGGGGGGAATATCTGAATTGGTAGTGCATCTTCTCCCAAAGACAAACCAGGAGGGAAGGTTAGCAGTTGTCAAACTAGAACAAAGGGTAGGACTGGACAAGAGGCACTATTCAGAGGCTAATACCAAAGTTCTTACTGGAACAAGCCAACCTAGGGAAAGTTGAGTGGAAACCATCCAGGACATGTTACAACTTTGTTTTATAGAGGATGGGGTGGATGGGATGGGCACTGTGGGAGGAAACGAAGAGCTGCTTTGTGACTCAGGTCTTGGGGTTCTTGAGGGAAGATGGAAGGGCAGGCCTGGAGGTCCTAGCCCCCCTGGCGTGCTTGTCACAGATAAGTCGGTCCTAGATTCAAGTGTCTTCAGAAAAGTGAAGATGTAAACTACTCTTTGAAACATTAACCCTAAAACAATAATAAAAAAAAACTCCCCACCCCCCCACCCATGAGCTGAGATGTAGTGCTAACATTCCCACCAAGAGCACATTCTTTCACGGTGTTTCCTTGTAAGGAGTCAAGGAGACTAAAAGGGGCAGTCTCACAAGACTCCCACCATGGGCCCAGGGACAGAATGCAGAAAACCGGTGGTTGATCCAAGTAGATATTGTGGAAAATCACAGGGAAATCCCAGCAGGCCACCTGGGTATCCAGTCACTGTAGGATGGCGGAGGTGGGAAGTTACCCTGCCTCTAGCTAATCCTGGCCGTCTTTGCTTTCCAACCCCAAGTATGGCAGAGGACTGAGCTTTGAGGTTACTGTGGCATCAGAGATACAGTACCAGAGCTGGTCAGTCTGAAGGGAAAGAATGGAGGTGGGGAAAATGCCCAGTCGAGTCCATTGCCAAGGCAAGCACCAGACCAGGGCTAGGAGGGCCTTAGAAGCCCTTGCCCTGATGAAAGCTAGGCAAATTCACCTCCATTGCCAACTCTGTTGCCTTAGATGTGATTGGGCTCCCAGAGAGCTGGAGGAGCTTATAGACCAGTTCCTAGGCCACACATAACAGAAAGGACAAAACTCAAGATGCTTTTAGAATGAGGGAGCAGCTGAGAACAAAAAAAAAAAAATGGGGTGCTGTTTTAGGCCCCTTTAGCAGACAAGCTAGTTCCAGTCCAATAGACTACAGAGGCTAATTCTGTCAATGGCTCTTACTATCAAATAGTTTCCTACCCTCCAAATATTGATTTGGACCTATAAAGGAAGAACTTTAGAGCCTGGGGAAGAAGTGGGGATGGGGATGGCAACTTAAGAGTAAGACTAAGAGTGCTGAAGACAACCACTTCCCTTTGTGCTTTCCTTTCCTCCACCCTTCTTTGATTATAGACACCAAATTGCTACCCGTCACCCATCTTTGCTCATGATGGCAGAGGCCTGTTCCACTCATCCTTTTAGTCCCATCGTCACCCAGAGACCTGACAAATGATTAGCAGCTGAGTGACTGCTAGACAATCAAGTCCACATGTAGCTTTCACCATATGGCCAGGGTGGTTTGTCCTGGGAGATTCTCTCCCAATTCTGACTTTTGTAACACCACTCCACCCACCTTCCCACAAATGTAGCTACATTTTTCCTTTGGGGAGTGGGGAGGCCAAAGGCCAAGCAGATATGCAGTTAGGGAGCTAGGCAGAGGACAAAAGGCAGGGGCCAAATGCATATGTACCATGAGAAACGCACTAGAGAAGAACTATCTTGGCCTCCAGGGGAGATCAAAGCCCACTCCATGGCTCCACACTGCAACACACTGGACGAATTCCAGAAGGCAGAAGCAAATGGGGACACGGACAAAGAGGACTTTGTCTTCAATAGCCCTATGGCCAATTCAACCTACCCCTCAAGCCACCCAGAGAATATGCTCTGTCCCCGACTACTGCCACAGGAAGCACATGGAGTTCAAAAGGCAGGAGTTGACATAAGACTAGAGCTTACTGATTCTGCAGCACCCATGCCGCCACCTTCCCTGATCGAAATCAAGAGGATGGGGGGTGGGGGGAGGTGGAAGGGGTAAGGGGTGCCACTCTGGGGCCCCCATCTCCTCAATGGATGTTCAGGACCCTGGTTCCAGAGGCATATGAAAGAAAGGCAGGGGGGGCGGCATGGGGGGGTGGCACGACAACAGCACATTAGACACAGAGAATGTCAAACTACACGTTGCAGGTATCCAGGGGGAGTGCCCCTTCCCCCGCTGTGGCTCTCCTTCCTAGCCACAGGAGGTGGGGGTGGAAGGAGCAGGGTGCTGTGCAGGTGATATCTCAGTCCCAAGGGAGATTTCCAGCCCGTTGAAACTCATTATATCCAGCCAGCCAAGGACCAGAGCAACAACTCCTGATGTCAAGTCAGTTTTAGTCTGTGATCCCAGGCCAGGTTTCTGACTCCATAGAGGAAAACAGGCCATGCGTGTGTCAAAATCCCCACTCCACAATAAGGCAACTTTTTTTAAATATTATTTTTTAAGGACAAAAGAACAAAGGGCAAGAAGTCGCTTTTTGTGGCTTGGGGTTGGGGTTTTTTTTGGTCTTTTGTGGTAAGTTTTGTCCTTTTTTTGTCATTTTTCAAGGGACAGAAAAGTAAAATAAAATAAATCATCTTTTAACAAGGACTCTTCTTCAGTGAGCAGCGTCTCTCTGGGCTTGGGGAAGGGTCAGGGACTGGAAAGTGTATGTGAGAAAAGGGAAGGGCCCTGCCTTCCCTCCCCAAGCAGCCACTTGCTGGGCCAGCCCCAGGCCAGATCCTTTGGTTTCCTCCTCCAAGGTCTGCAGGTCCGAAGGGCTAAGCAGGGATGAGAGGGCTGAGAAGGGGGCAAAGGAAAGGAGGCCTAAGGAATGGTGGTAGAGGCCACCAGATGAAGGTGAAGATCATTCTCCGAGAAGCGAGGCAGGTCTACGGCTCTCAAACGGAAGAAATCGCCGCTTGACTGTGAAATTGGCAGTTTCCACAGGATAACGCCAGGCTGGGCATGGGTTGGTGGGATGGCACTCTAGGGCTCTGTGCAGGCTGCATAGTAGAACTGATGGGACAGAAGAGAGGAAAAAGTCTCTGCAATCAGGTAGCAGGGGCTGTGGGCTGCCAGCTGTAGAGTTGAAGAGTGATTTTGGTAATATGGACGAAATTCTGTCAATAACTTAAAAACATATATATATGCGTGTGTGTGTATATCTGTATCTCTCATATAGATATACACACAGACTCATACACACACACACATACATACACACACACACACACACACACACACACACATATATATATATATCTATCTATATATATATATATATATTTCTCTCTATATCTCTCTCTCTCTCTCAAACTCTTCTCCTTCCCACCCCGGGCCAAATAAGTTGAGACATGAAGACTTGTGAGGGAAAAGTAGGGGGTAGGGATGGGAGTCTCCTTTTGATGAGTCATCACAGTGGCCAGAAGCCAGTCTCTTATTGTCAAGTTGTGTGCACTACAGTGGCCTGTTCTTGGATTGTCCATCTTCACTCCAACCTCTCCATTCTCATAACCTTCTCTTTCTACTTCCTTCCCCAAGTCCAAATGGGAAACAGCCCTTCACTTTCCCAAAGTCTGTATGTCTGAGGGCTGGCTTGATATTTTGGCATCTTCCCTTGTAGACTGACTGGCAGGTGGGACATGGGCTTGGCTGGGCGCTGTGGCCGGTTTGCTGGAAGACTGGGACGGATACCGTTTCCTGACTTCTCCTCCTGCCGGCGCTGCGTACCTCTTGTGGCTGCCTTCCTCACCCATGGGGGGCTGAAACAGAAAGGACATGGACCCAACATGAGATTGAGGTAGGGAGAATGTCTGCTTGCCTATTCTTTCCTCACCGAGGGCACATGTCACTCAGAATAGAGACATGCACAATGGAAGAGAAAGCACTAGTTTTGGAATCAAAGGACATGAGTTCAAATCGCAGGCTGGATGTCTATTACCTGCAAGACTTTGAGCAAATGGTAAAAGGGTTTGGATTAGAGGGTTTCTGAGGTCCCTTCTAGCTCCAGATCCAAGAGAACCAATACATGTATAGTACAGGGCCCTGAATTTAATTCAAAGGATCTGGGATCCTAGCACTACCTCACTTAGTTATCTGACATTGGCCAAGTTTCTTATATGTATACGGTTGGACTAGCAGATATCAAAGGTCCTACTCAGCTCTATGTTTTCAGGCCACACTTTCATTTTCTAGTTGCCCCTTAGTAAGCTATTTGAGCCCTGAGTCTCAGCTCCACCCTTTGCACAATAGGGATAATTAATAATACCTCAATTTTTCCTGTCTCACAGGGATTTCATAAGGATCAATTGAAATTACTATTAACCTTGCAACCCCGTGAGAAGTGTCCATCAACAGCTATCCTCTTTTCCTTATGATGCCACTAAACACCGTTCATTCAATCTTCAGCACTAGAATTAGGGTCTCACTCAAGCTGTAATGGTTAGGCAGTTCTTAAACTCAATTTAAATCGGCATCTAAGCAATTTTCACCTGTTGCTCCTAGTGTTATTCTATGGGCCCATCCTCAGCCTTTCTAATATGTGAAGAGTCCTAGAGACTAGGAGGAAGAGCCAAATGAAGCTTGAAACCCATGAAACCAAGGATTGTAGGCAGAAACACTTGCTTTCAATTATCATCTTTCTCAGCGTATACTTTTGAAAGGTTTTAGTTCTTAACATCTCTATTTTTTGTCCCCTTACTATACAATTCCTGAAAGCAGTTTTCCCTTTCTCTGTGTAATGCCACAGATGGCACTATCACTCAATTTTGCTAACCACAAAGTGACTGGGAATCTGGGTTCCCTGGACTTGAGTTACAATAACCAGGATAACCACTGGGTGTCACTGTGGGAGCATTTTCCCAGAGCTGGGGAAGGGCAGAGACTAAAGTCAGACACTCAGAGAGAATGGACCTTAGTAGAACATAGAATGTTAATGAGGTGGAGATTTAGACATCATGTTGCCAACCTCTAGGCAAGGAAATGAAGGCTTAAAGGCTGTTCTCCTCAGATGAACTCTGGAACACAGTGCTTAGTTCTATACACCATTATTTAAGAAAGGATATTGATAAAGAAGGATAAATTTCCATTCAGAGAACATGGGCCTTGCCACTTATTTACCTGTGTGACCTTGGGGATGTCTATTACTAACTTTTGGGGGCTCTCTATTCTCAACTTGTAAAATGAGAGGTTGGTCTATAAGACCTCTAAGAATTCTTTCAGGTTCCAGTTTAATCCAGTGACTAAGAGGGCAGCCCTGCACACAGTAACCCTGGGATAGTCACAGATTCCAAGACTCACATCCACTCGGAAGTCTTCTAGACGTCGGAATTTGCCGAGGTATTCTTGAAGTTTGGGGTCAATATCCAAGTTTTTGGCTTTGGAATATTTTAAGAAGGCCCAGAACTTTTCCAGCCCATACAGCTGCCCTGTGGGAAAACAAAGTTTAGAGGCAAGGCCCAGAAAGCTTGTAGCCTGACTCGAAAGGAATGGCCACAGGCTAGCCTGGATCTTTGATCAAGTCGACTCAAAAGCCACAGGAAATCTCAAGACCTGGGCTCGTGAAAACCCCTTTTCCTCCCAACCCACTAGCTCAGAGTCCACACTGTGATCCCTACCCGCTTCATAGTCCTTCACAGTCTCATCCTGGAAATCCTTGAAAATATCAGGTCGGAACTTCTTTTCCAGACCGTAACTGTAATATCGAAAAAGGCACTCCAAACCATACCTATTAAAAAAAAACAAAAAAAAACAGAAGACTAAACTAAGCCTCGACTTGTTTTAGCTGTGAAATGGGGACAATAGCACTTTCTCATCTAAGGACTAAGCTGATAAATATTTAATGAGCAAGGCATTGTATTAAGTACAGTGGAAGACAAAGGCCCATAAATGTGACAGCTCAGTTAATGAGAGAGAAGATAAAATACAAATCATTAATAGCAAAAGAATGCAAGAAAGTGAAAATTACAAGGCTATAGAATGGGTTCCCAAAAGGCAGAATCACTTTTTATTCGGAGAGGGGCAGAAGAAGAGGGAAGGAAAAACTCAAGGCAGAGTACTGAATATAGGTCTCTGAAAGACAAATTCTACTTCAAAAGGGGAAATGGGTGGGAGAAGGAATAAAATCATAATATAGGTATTACCCCAATTTTTACAGATGAGAAAAGTAAGGCTCAGAGAGGCTAACTTGATTAAGTGTCAGACAGAATCTGAAGCCAATTACAGGAACACAGATTAAAAGCAGAAAGTTTTTGAAGACCACCTAGTTCAATTCAGGTCCAGAAAGACATAAAGTCAATGAACATACAAATAAGCAGAGCAGAGATATAATCTAAATACACATCTTCTAACTTTAAATCCAAACACTCCTTCTGCAATAGTACACTGCAGTCTTTCTGATGAAATAAAGAAAATTCCCTATCTGTACAGATAAATTCACTATTTAGTATGAACCAGGCTAGCTCTGTTACTCAGGACCTGAGTTACTGTAGGTATGTCATTTCACTTGTTCTCATTTGTAATTGAGGAGGTCTAAAGTTAGTTTCATTTAGGCTTAAAGTTTCAATTCAATTTAAAATTCCCAAGGGCAACCAATGTCAATAAAAAGCCTGGAATTTATGTGATATGCCTATAGTTTGAAAGTACTGAATTAAACATTCAAGTCATGAGAACTGTCTTCAAGTCTTAGTAGGGGTATCAGGTGGAAGAGGAATTAGATTAATTCTATTTAGTATCAGAAAACAGAAATAAGGGATAAATGTTACGAAGAGGCAAATTTAGCTTCAATTTTTGGAAGAAATTTTTAAAAACTTCAAGAGTTGAGAAGGGGAATTAGTTGCCAATGAAATAATGGGATTTCCCTCATTGGGGGTTAAAAAAAGGTTGGATGGTTACTCCTTGTCAGGTATGTAACAGAACAGCCTTTTCTTGAGGTAATAGCTAGATTAGGTTAGTCTCTTCCAAATCTAAAATTATATTACTCAACAGAACATGGGAGAATGAAGCAGAATTTTCTATAAAAATTAATGCTATATTATTGCATATAGTCCAAGGCTTATGTAAGCACCTTCAGGGCAAGGAACATTTCTCCCAGCACTGGGTCTTCCATACAACAGAGCAAGCACATGGTTCATCAAGAGTTGCTAAATTAAATCATTACACAAATGCAAGGGACTTAAGCAACACCCAAATCCTCTTGTCCCAGCTTTTTTCCTCTGCCTGATCCATAACTAAATTTCTGCTTGCCATCTCACCGGTAGCCCTCCTTGCCATCTTCTACGGCCAACTGCTTAAACTCTTCATACATTTTCTTATTGAAGTGATCCCGGAGGAAGAAGGACCAGAAGCGGAAAAGGGTATTCATCTCTTGGGACTGGCCAATGCCTAGCCGTTTCCGCTCTGTAAACAGGGGAAGGGCACAAAGGATTAGGATAAGGTTATGCTGGAGGACAGCATGAGGAGAAAGCTTGCTCCCGTCTACCCCCCCAACCCCCATCCATGCTTCCCATCCTATCCTGAATTGCAAGAGATCTCTAAGGTCCTTTTAACCCCACCCCACCCTAGATATAGCCAATTAGAGAAGAGATGAATGTCCCCCAGCACATCAAGGTTCCCTTCTCCTGGACCCATTCTGACTTGCACCTCTCCTGGCAATATCAATGCAATTTTCCTAGTTCTCTTCCTAATGGAGACAGATAGCATCTCCTTCCTATTCCCTATTAGCTAGGTATAACTCATCTCCACCTCCCATTTTCTTTCATGTCCCAGTTAAAATCCTACCTTCTATAAGAAGCCTTTCCCAATTCCCCTTAATACTAGTGCCTTCCTCTGGTGATTATCTCCAATATCTTTTTTGTACATAGGTTTGCATGTTGTCTCCCTCCTTGAGGTCAAGGCCTGTCCTTTGCCTTTCTTTGTATCCTTGGCACTTAGCACAGGGCCTGGCATCTGGTTGACTGAATGATGCCGCTTTCTTCCTCAACCACAGTTCTAGTCTCATACCATTAAGGCAGCGCCGACGATACTTGTGGTAGACATGTTGTGTGAAGCCATTCTCTTTGAGCAGCTCATGGGAAGGATGCTGGAACTTGGGCAGTGACTGTGGGGTGCAGCCATAGCTGCCAACAGCTGGGGTGCCCTCAGAGGGGCTGGAGCTGTGGGAACCAACACAACTTGCTTTGTTATCCCACATTCTCTTCAGTCTCTTAAACCCACTATGTCTCTTTCTAGGGGAGAAAGTGGAGAATGGTCTCCAGCAACCACCAATAGCAAATTACTTTTCCCTGCCTTTTCACCTTTGTTTGTGCTGTTCCATGCACCTGGAAGGCCTAACTTTATCTCTCCAGGCTCCAAAACACTTAACCCTCACATCCACAGACTCAGATCTATTCCAATCTCCACATTTTAGAGTCAAAGGTTCAGAAAAGGTAACTATTGAGAGAGTTGTTTAGTGTCAGAGATGGAAAAAGTCCAAAGCTCTTTCCATTACAGAGTCAAATTTCCCTTTCAATACAATTTAGTATTTGTGAAATGCCTATGTGCACTATGACTTCAACTCCAATACCATCTCAACTACAATATCTCCATGGATCCCCAGCTCTAAGTTATTAATTCCTCTAAGTGATGGATCCCCAAAAGTAATCTTGTGGGGTGCTAAAGTTACCTCAAAGAACTTTATATACTTCATGTCATCTATCCCCTATTACTCCCCACACTGGAGTATGAGCTAAGTTCAAGAACAATGCCTTATCCACCTCAGTACCAAGAAAAGTGCATTATGAATCATCAGCACTCTATTAATGGTTGAAAATATTCCAATGGCTCCTTCTTAGATCAGAAGCATGGTTCTTCTGGGTCAACATCCCAATCTGGCTTTAAATGATGGCGGCATGGAAGAAAGGGATACCCTATCTTCCCTGGCATGATCCTAAAGAGCTGGGAACTTTTTCCAAACATATAATAATATCATTAAATAACAGAGTATGTCTGATTCATAAATGTAAAATTCTTAAAATGATATGGATTAGAAGAGTTCCCTAACCTCTCCCTCTCTCAAAAGTGCCATGTTTACTTATCTGAAATAAAGCCACTTCCTTCAGAATTCAGAGTGCAAACCCAAATCCCAATATGATCAACAAATTCTTGCTCATCTTATTTAGTCCCTTCCTGATTTCAATCAAATCCCTTCTCAGTCTTTACCATTCCTTCTAGATAGTTTCACTGCAATCTCTCTTCATTTACACGGATATTCTATCATTCCAGATGCCTCTGTGTCTATCTCAAAGACTACCTCTCCCACAACCCTGCCTCTAACTTCCAAATACCTGATGGATGCTGTCCGGGGCCTGTGCTCACGGGAATCCATGACCCATCCCACATGACACTCCATAGGTGGGTTTGAGCTATGCCGTGTCTTCCTTTTTCGGGGCATCTGAAAAGATTATTCCAAGATTAATTACTAATTAATTTGGCTAGTAAAGGTTGTGTGTCTCCTGAAGATCTTAACTGTCTGCAGTTAAGATATCTTTAGTCCTCATAAATAGCACCTCCATTTTGGACAGTGAAACTAGAACCCAAACATTATATACCCATAGTCTAAGGTTACACATAATTTGTGGGGAATATCTCAATAATTTTCTTTTTATACTTCAGAAATGAGTTGCTACAGGCAGAATTAGGGGAAAAAATAACAAACCATTTTACAGAACACTATGAAGTTTACAAAATACTTTACCTGTTACTGAAATAGCTACCCTGTGAGACAAGTACTACCACTGTCTTCTTTTTACAGATGAGAAAAATGGTGAAAAAGGTGAGGAAAATTTCCAAAAAATTTAAGTGTCATGCCTAAGGCCACACAGCTATTAAAGGGACAGAGAGAGTTTTTGAACCCAATTTTTCTTTCTGTCTGTGCTATCCTCACTCTACTTTCAAGTTTTATTTCAAGTTAAATCCAATTAATATTGCCATTGCTCTTGGAAATATAAGATCACTCATCTCTTATTAATCTTTCCATTCACTATCCTTGGAACTCCATCCTTCCAACCCCACTTCCATTCCTTTGCATGTTGTCTCTTTAACTTCTGTATTTGTTTTCATGACATTTAGAAACAGTGCTTAGGATAAGATAAATGATTAATGAATGCTTTCTGATTAATTTCCTTTAAACCTGAGGTTGAATCAGATTGAAGCCTCTCACCTTGGCATCTATCGTTCTTCCTTCTTTCACCACTGGGTAAAATCGGGATGTCTGGCTTGCATCTTTGAGTTGGGGAGTGCGGGGGGTCCGAGGAGTCCTGGTGTTGCGGTAATTCGGTGACTCGGGGACAGTGGTTGGCAGAGATCGGGCAATGGTTGAGGGCTCAGGGGCACCAAACAGTTTATTGGCTAAGGCGTCTGTGGGAACTGTGGATATGGTAGTAGAAACTTTATGAAGAAAGGGTATGAATAGTATTCTATCTGAAGAGTAAGATTCAGAAAAGGGCCTTGAGGTCATTTTAGTTTAACCTCTCACAATGTAAACCAGAAAACTGAGGCCCAATAAACCTGAAGTCACAAGGTAAACTTCTAAATTCACTTTGCTAGAACTGGAATAAGTCCTACCTCTGGTTTTCTTTGACTTACCTTGCTGGAATCGTGGAGGTCCAGGTGGGACTTCTTGATTGGGATCAACAGGGGGCTCAGGGGTCAATGTATCAAACTGCTCCCGACTAATCATATTTACTTTCTTGAAATTCTCAACTTCTTGCTATAAAAAGGGCAGTAGAAAGTGGGAAAAGAGGAACACATGTCAAGACTGGCAGCACCAGCCTGGTCTCTGATTAAGGATTTTCTAGAAATAATTAGTATGGAGTTAATTCTCCAAAATTAACATTTTTTTTGCCCCAGGACCATACTAGGAAAAGTAGTCATCCAACTCTATAAGTTTTTCCTATCCCTCAACACAGTATGGTTCAAAATAGGATGGGAAAACTTCCTGGGAAGCCTTTCCAAATTAAGATTATCCTTCCATACCTAAAAAAATTCTTTAATTCACTTTTCATGAACATTGAAGTAGCCCACAAATTCTCCCTTGATCTTGCCACATGATATACAGTCCCTCTGATAAATGCTTTTGCAGAACTCCATTAACATCCTCAGGTAAATTTTACTTTCTTCTCTGTCCCTTATGTAGCCCCAGGCTCTTACCTTGATCTGGGAGTATTCGGGTTCAAACTTCTCTGTCCATAGATCCTGCTCATAGTAGAAGAGCCCGTCATTTATAACTTTGGCCAGCTCTGAACTCATCTTGGCTCGGGAGGTATGGTTACCAGTACGGTCACCCCCAGGATGGCGCCGTAAGTAAGGTGGAGTCTGTGTGACAATGAGGATCTTGTTGACATCCCGGTCATCAATCTCATAGTCTGAGTCCTCATCTGACCAGTCAGTGAAGGTGTTCTTCCGCCCATCCATTTGTTCCATCTCTTCATCAAACAAGAAATCTAATTCTTCTGGCTCATCTTGGTCCTTGGATTTCAATTGCTGAAGTGGAGCTGTTTGTTGTAGGAACTTGGGCTCCTCTGCTTTCTGAAAGACAGCAAGGTAGGAGGATGGGACAAAGCATATATGGTTAAATGAGTCCCTTGGAAATAGTTTCCAAAATTGATCATCCAGATAACTTGTGGCATTCACTAACACAAATATAATTTCCTTATTTATTTTTACCTTTGAGGCAAACCCCAAACTTTCATTGACTTCAAAACTATAAATCCATCTATCATCCCCAAATTTTGCTTCTAACCCATTTACTAAAAATTGGTTAACTGTGTTTATATATGTATATACCCATACACACATGCCACTGGTCTGGTTACTGGTGAAAAGACAAAAAAGAAAAAATCTTCATCCTTCAAAGAGGTTATAGTCTACTAGGTTCACTGATTCTCAATCTAAGGTCCATGAACCTAATTCTGAAAGCACAAGCTTCAGACTGCTGTAGAGATTCATGATATTTAAAAAAAAGGTTAAGAATCATATTAGAAAATTTAACATGTAAATGGACAAATACATAGAATTTGAGAAAGAAAAATTAGGGGAATTAGGAGGGAAAATTGTACGGAGGGATTTACACTTTATATAAGCCTTGAAGAAAATCCAAGGCAGGGATCAAGGTAGGAAAGGGAATATTGAATCCAGAGAACAAATCTTTTCAGTTTGATTGGAATAAAGTATGCATGAATGAAATGTATAAGTGTTGGAAGACAGATGCCGATATGTGAATGATATAATCTCAGAAGCAAAAGGCAGCCACCATAGATTTTTTGAAAGTAACGGCAATGGTCCAGACTATGCTTTTCTAAGAGTATTTGAGGAATCATGCAGATCTAACTAGAAAAGGGAGAAGCTGAGAGACCAATTTTGGGGGGTAGGGAACCCACTACATGAAAGAGTAAGATTATCTATTATCCTCAATGGTTAAGAGACATCCCCTGCTACCCTAGTTTACCTACATAATTATGAATCCAGGGTAACTCTAAAAGCTTACCGAAGGTAGGGACTATATCTTTAATAATAACGCTAACATCATCTATTAAAGTATGGCATTTAACACATAAAACACGTTCATAAAAAGTTCTGATTTATTTGTCAAATGAGGGTCACTAAGGTAAAAATGATTTCTTCAGTCACACAGCTAGTAATGCTTGTAAGACTGCCCTCAACATTGATGTATAAAAAGCTTGTTATCTTTTGTTTCTGGAACATTGTATTCCAAGTTCTTTTTTATAGCAATGGCTCCTAAGTCACATGTGATCCTGATTTTGGTTCCCTCAGAACTTTAATTCTTTCTTAAGTTTTTCCTTGAAGCTCTAGATTTTGGTTATAATCTTCCTGAGAGTTTCTTTCAAGAGGTGACTAAAGATTCTCTTTCTATTTAACCCTCTGGTTATAAAATTGGGGCAGTTTTCTTTTCTGACTTTTTGAAATACTATGGTTAAGCTACTTTTGGTCATAGTTTTCAGGTAATCAATTGATTATTAAATTGTTTTTCCCCCCCCAGGTCAATTTCTCTCTCTCTCTTTTTTTAAAAATATTTCTTGTTATCTCATGGAGTTATCAGCTGGTTTTTGATTCATTCAAATTTTTAGGGAGTTAGCTACCTGGATTTGATTTTTGTATCTCATGCTGTTAATTCCTTTTTAAATTTGCTCATACTTATCACTTCTCTTCCAATTATTCCGGTTAGTCCTCTAGATAAATGAAATTTTTCTCTTCCCCCCCCCCCCCAAGGCAATTGGGATTAGGAACTTACACAGTTACAGAGCTAGTAATTTAAATATCGGAGGCTGAATTTGACCCTCCCAATTTCAGGGCCATATCATCTAGTTGCCCCTCTTTTATTCCTTTCTAAAAATATCTTTACCTCTTTAAACAAAAATGAAAAAACACGTTCTTCCAAGCATTCTAAACTTTTGTCCCATCTACTTTTCTTTTGGGGCTTTGCACATCATTTAAAATCATTCTTTCTTTTTGGGTTTGTGTCCTAGACTTCCCTCACAAGTATTACGTTGGAATTTGTTTCTTCTAACAGCCTACTTCTGGAAGCAATATTTAGGTTGGTCTTGCTGTTACTTTCTTTATTCTAGGAACTTGGGTATGAACTGGGATCTCCAAGTTTTCAGGGTTTCCAAAAGTCTTAATCTAGAGGATTTGGATGCAGCCCTCCTGAACCAATTCCTGCAAAAGTGGCTTATTGGAGTTTGGGTCTGAACAATAGCTCTGTAGGCCTGGTTCTTAGTTGGATCTATAGTAGACTGTTGCTGGACCTGGCAACCATCTTAGTTCTAAGCCCTTAGTCTTAACTAGACTGTAGCAATAGTTTTCTAAATCTCCTTCCCTCAGGTCTCTGAACAGTCTGGTCCAACCACTAAATAATAATCAATGATTTTTTTAAAGTATGTCTATGTTACTTTTCTACTTAAAAAGTGATTCTCTACTGTGTTTAGAATGAAAACACAAACTCCTTTGTTTGGCACTGAAAACTTTACAATTGGGCCTCCAAACCACCCTTCTACACTTAAATATACATTATGACTTTTCATGGATCCTCAGCCCAGTAAAACTGAGGTTTTGTTGTTCCTCAGTGACAGACTTTGTGGCAGTTATTCCTCACACTTAGAACGCACCCCTTTTTCTTTTTTACCTCCCAGAGCCTAAGAGCACCTTCTCTATCAGGCTTTTCTTTATCCTTCCAGCTGTGAGGACCTTTGCCTTTCTTAAACTATCATTTTGTTTACAAATCTATATAAAAGTATATCTATATGTACATGTTATCTGTCTTCCATTAGAATGGAAGCAATCTTAAGGGCAGATAATATATTGCTTTTGTTTTTATATCTCCAGTGCCTGGATTTGTGCCAGCATCAGACATCTTAATAAGTGCTTAGATAGTACAAGCAGGTTATCAAAATATCTACTTTGTCTATCCCCTTCACAACAACCCAAGTTCTAACTGCATTTCCCTTTTCATCCTTTTGCTTAGAGAAGATATTTTGTGTCTTTAAGTCTGACCTCTTAGAACTATGCCAAATTCCTGGGATGGTTTGTGATTGCCTCCAATTTCTTTATGTTATTGAAGGGGCAATAGTAATTGCAATCTATCGTGGCTAGGGGTGTACTGACAGACAGTGTGGTGAAAGGATAAATGACCCAGTCTGATGCAGATTGTCAGTCAAGAGATCACAAGTCATCTCAAAGACACCTTAGCAGGGTTCCTGAAATTTCCTTCTGGGCTCCAAAGCAGTAAATGCAGATGAAAGTTGAGGGTAGATAGGCCACAAGAAAAAGTCTAAAGAGGAGGTAGGTGAATCCATTTCAGAATGAATTCAGAATTTCCAATTTAAAAACCATCAAGTCTAAGAAAATAAAAGAAAAATAGATAATATTGTGGAGAGATCACAGAAAGACTAAATGTACTACGGATGAACTGTGAGCTGGACTGAGAAATCTGGAAAGTAATCTAGAATTCTACTACAAAATGTGACTATGCTCATACCCTTCTGATCCAGATAACACTGCTACTAGATACCCCCAGAAAGGTCAAAGACAGAAAAATTGCATACATATTAAAATACTCATAAAAGCCTTTATGTCTATGTGTGTGTGCATAGTTTATACTTGCTAAGAACCAGAAATAGTTGAAGTTCCCTGAATGGAAAAGGGTTAATCAACTGTGGAACATAATGTCCTATTACTTTGCCACAAGAAACAAGAAATATGAAGAATTCAGAGGTGCATAAGAAGCCTTATAAGAATTGATACAGAGTGAAAAAAGCATAAATAGGAAAATAGCATATATAAGGCTAAAGAGGAAAAAAGATTACACCTGAAAGCTGTGTACTTATAATGACCAAGAAAATTAGAAATAAAACAAAAGTGGCACCTTCACCTTTGCTAGGGGTGGTTGGGTAGGGATAGGCACTGCACAACAGAGACATAAGGGGCTAGAGACAGTTCTTTTCAGACACGAGCAATTTAAGGATTTTTGCTTAATTCTGCTTATTTATTACAAAGTGCTTTGGGGATGGGGGTAGGAGGGAGAAAAGGAAGGATGGTGAGATATGGGATGAGAAGAGAAGCAATAGTGATCCCACCCCTACTGACCCTCCCCCCCCCCCAAAAAAAAAAAAAAGAGGAAAGAGGGTCACTGCATTTTTTTAAATGCAGAAAAAAAAAAGCAGAAAGGGGTTGAGAAAGGCACAGACAAGCAGGGCAGCTTTGAAACTAATGTATTTAATTTATTAAATAACTCTGAAAAGAAATGCATGTTGTACGTCGAGACTGATGATTTCATGGGCAATCCTTTTTGTATTGTTCTTCTTTGTATATAGAAATGATCCTGTTTGTAGATATGGTAAGTTAAAAAAAACAAAACAAAATCATCTACAACAAAAATTAAAAATAATTGAGTCCAACCCTCTCATTTTATAGAAGAGGGAACTGAGAAATCATTTGCCCAAAGCCATTTTAGTAGCAGCAAAATGGAGACTGAAACAAATCTTCTTGACACCTTTTCAAGTGTCATCAAGTGATGAAAATACTTCCTCCTTCAGGTATATGAGAAGGGCCTTTAATAGGGGATGGTGCTATTTTCTGATGATAAAGCAAGGAGAATGGTTTCAACTGCAGCCCTGTGGTGGTGGTAGTGGGAGGGGGTGGAGGTGGGGATTAAATTTGAGAAATGATTAAGTGAGAGCTCGTATTAAATCAAGGGGTATGACAAAAAACCAAAGGAGGGTCTGCAATCATCTAAGGAAGTCCGGGTCCTCAAGGAACCCTTGAGGGTGTGAGATTGCTGAAATGTGGTTCCGCCTCCAATTCTGGGACTTCGGAGCCTCACTGTTCTCTGGTACATCTGGATATCTGTGTGTATGCGCTGACACATCAGGGTCATCCCATGCTGGAGTGAGACAGGTTAGGACTAAGACACTAGGAGGAAAGGGAGCAGGGAGTGAATAAGGGTGGATAAGGCAAGCAATGGTTAGAACACACTGGCCTCAAAGGCCCTCCAACCTTCTGTAGAACAAAAATCTGAATACAGAAATTCCCTGATGAATGTATGGCAAAACAAAACGAACAATCTGTCCAATTCCCTTCCCCATCCAATACAAACCTTGGGCTTTGCTGGAGAGGGCCGAGGTCTCTTCTTTACCTCTATCCAATTTTCTGAATCTAGGTCTGGCAGGCTGGCTGAGAGGCCCTTTGGTAGCGTCTTTAGGTTGCTGACCTCCTCTGTCTTAGTTGGCACAGGGGTGGCCGAGCGTGGAGAACCTGGTGCTGATTCTGGAGGGAGTGCTGGGATTAGAACAAGCTAGGGCCTAAGTCTTGAATTGTTCCCACAGTCTTCCCTCTCTGAAGTAGGAGGTAACATTTTCTCATAGGTGGTCTCCCCAGTTTTGCTCCCCATCCTGCCAAATTCCCCCCACTAACCTGTTTCCTTCTGGAAATTTTGTCGGGGCACAAACTCAGGGCAGTTGATAAGCTGAGAGAAGTCAGTCTGGGAATAATCTGTCATCGTGGGTCCTGGTAGGGGCCATTTCTCAGGCTGCTCCTTCCTCCGGATTTTCTGCTCTACAATCTCAACCACTTTGCTATCCTTTAGGGCCTATACAAAGAACATGCGTGTACAGTGACAAAAAATTCCCACTCGTGTTGGTCAGACCCCACTAAAATTCTAGCTAATGGGCAATTTTGGGGGCAATCACTGATGCAAACTGAAGTGGGCTGTCCTCCCACCCCCAAGACCAGGATCCCTTCTCCCTTACCAAGTTCTGAACTCTACTTTCCCCATTCCCTACTCCCTGGCACCTGGATGATGAGGCCCACTTCGGTAGTGAGGGCTTTCACTCTGTGGAAGGAGGCAATGAGGGTGATAGGAAGGAAACCGTCATTATCCATTTTACGCCGTAGGAAGAAATCTCGCTCCAAATTATCCACACTGAAATAGTATTCACTATTCATCAGGAAAGAAAGAGGAGATATGAATAAGAAAGGAGGGTCAGGAAAGGACACCGTCCCTTTTCTGCACACAATTCTCTATAGCTCATTATTATGTACTGAAACCTTTTTTTCTCAAAGTCCTTCAGCAGCCCTTTTCTGCACTTAAATCTTTCATTCCCCAAAAAGGTTCTGTGCCCCAGGAATGGTACCCTCCAAAAAAGGGGAGAAACGCGTGGCAGTATAGTGTAACAGAGATACAACAGACTGTAACAATATGGCAGATGACTCAAGACTAAGGAAATGGTAGGTTTAAATCCCATCTCAGATACTAGTTGATTGACCCTGAACAAGTTACTGAACCCCTGTGCTGTGGTTTCCCCATATGTTTTAAAAAAAAATACAACAAAAAACCCCATCCACTAGGGAGTCAAAGGTATTTAATCCCATCTCTTATATATATTTCTAGGCTAACCTATAATCTCAGTCTCACTTAATAAAGCTTACTGCATAAGACTTTTGTGTAAATGATAACCCATGTAAACTGTTTAATAAACTTTAAATGCTAGCTATCATTAATCATATACTTTCATACTGTTTGTTATACACTGTTTGGACATAATACCCCCATCATCCCAAAAAATTATACTCTAAAAGCAAATAGTGCCTTCTTGACTAGTACCCATCCTCCCCTCTCAGTGCTTATCAGAGAACTGGGTTCAAAGATGATAGTCCTATGTTGGACTTGAATTGAATTTGATTTGAATAGACATGGCCTGACAAGTCAAAGGAGGCAGAATAAAATACAGAATTACAGGTTTAGAGCTAGAAGGAATTTGAGGTCTGTGTTGATCTCCTTATCTGTAAACATGAAAATTTTCATTCAGAGAAAATGACTTTCCCTACGTCACACAGAAGAACCTATATCTGAACTTGGGTCTCATGACTCCAAATACAGAATGCACTCCTTACTATCATACACCATCTTTTTATTCCACCAGAAACCCAACCAGGTTCCTTAGGCTTTTGAATTCCTTGCAATCCCACCCCCCACTCCAGCCCAAGAGCACAACCATTCTCCCTGCAACCAGCCTCGATCAACTCCAACTCACATCTGTCGCTTAATGTAGTCTTTCAGCAGTTCCTGGTCCACATTATATAAATCATTGCTGCTCACATTGTCAAAGTAATAAGTAATGTTACTTTGGTACTTGGGGGTGCGAGAGCCATCAGAGCAGTCATACTTTCGGTAGCCATACTGGTAATCAAAGTGGGCTGTGAAGCAGGAGAAAGGAGGAGAAAGATGTTATATGATAGGAAGACAGTCTCTTTCTCTGTGAGGAAACTTTCCTGGGAAGGACAGACAGATGGCTGCTGAGGGAACAAAATCAGACAAAGGTGAACATGGAGGAATAGAAAGACCACCATTCTGGGAATCCTAAACTTAGATTCCAGATTTGATCCTGCTTGCTTGGACAAATCACAACTTCTCTGGGATTGCATTAGACACTAAGCTCTAATAGCTCAAGAGCCCTTTTAGTTCTAATATTTTTGCATTTTACGGATCTCCCAGGTTTAAGTCCATATGAAATTCATAAAAGGAATCCAGAGTTAGACTTTGCTAATGACCTCAGCTTGGCTGGGGGATAGGGGGAAAAGGGGGATTGATTCAACACTCCCTACCCAAAACCTAAGCACTAGGTCCTATTCCCCTCACCCCATTCTCAGCTCTCACGTACATCGAGTGTTGCCCCGGCCTCGGCCCCGGCCTCTGCCTCGCCCCCGGCCTCGGCCCCGGAACGCGCCCCGAATGGCTCCCCCCTCACTCTTCACGCTTGACGTCTCATCATGGTCAGGCCAGGCCCTTTCCTGTTTGTTGTCCGGATGCCACCCCGGGGAAGAGGGAGGGCCTTGGCTCAGTCCTGGAGAGAAGGGGGAGGGGTGGGGTTCATCCACCTGGGGGATAGCTCCTTTCTGCCCCAGTTCCCTATCTACCCCTGATAGTTTCCCACTCTCCAGCCCATCACCAAGAAATCCTCCCCACCCAGCAAGCTCTCAGGTACCTTTGACCTCACCACGGCTGGCAGACGGGTGGCGAAGCTGCTCATTCTGGCGGTTGGTACGTAAAGCAGTTTTGTCTCTGGCCACATCTGACTTCATGTCTATTTGCAATGGAACCCACTTGTGTTTGCTCCCTGGGGAACATTGTGAGCACGTGAAACACCGTTAGGGGAGAGGGGGGGCTTTTCAGTGACACCTTTTCCCACTCCCTCCCACAGATAGAATGCCCAACTTACAGCTCTAGTCCTTCCCAGGAATCAGGGCACTTACCTTTCTTCTTCTGTCCAGATTTCTGGCCATCATCATCCCCATTTTTCTCTTCTCCAGATTCATCTGACTTAGCTTTTGGACTTTCCTTACTGTCACTCCCATCTCCTTTTTCCTGTTCCTTCATATCCTTCTTCAGGGGTGGTTTGCGAAGTGGAGCTGGCTTATGGGGCTGGGGCTGGAGGAGAAATAAGGGATTCTTCACAAATAATCCAATGGGAGAGAGAGTAAATCAGTCAGGTTAGAGGTATCCTCCCTGACCCATCATGTTTTCCTAAACAACATTCCACAAAAAAGAGTGTTGAAGGAAAAATACTAAGTAGTTTAAAAGACCTGGGCTTAAGTGCTGGTAAACCCATGAGCAGGCTGCTTAACCTTAACCTCAGGGAGTTTCTTCTATAAGCAAGGTGGGAGTACAATATGTGGGGCCAAGCTTTTCTCACACCCTGCCTTCGGGACCCTAGCTAAGTCACTTAATATCTCTCATGCCTCATTTTATCTTTAAAAGGGGACAAGTGCTTACCTCATGAGGCTGGTATAAGGATCAAAAGAAGGGCTTGGCAAACCTTAAAGCACTATAAAATTTCTTGCTGTTTTTATTATAATTTTTTAAATATGGGAGATGATAATTCCTGGTTAAATTAAAAGACTAGAGTTTGAATTCAAGCTGTGATATTTACTGTGTGATCCATGGCAAATCTGGTTTCTCAGTTTCCTCATTTGTATTTGCTTTGTCTACCTCAAACTTGCTGAAATATTGTGTAAATTTTGAAATATTTACAAGAAATGAGTTACTGCTATTATTATTATCACTACTAATCTATACATAGGCCTGCTGGCTACTTAATCTGAGAGGTGAAGTCCTGGGCAAGTTAGGGCCTGAAGGGACTGAGGATCTCTCCTTGTGGAAAGCAGAGGAGAAGCCAGACCCAGGGTCACATTACTATCTGACAGAGAGTTTTAGAGGGAGAGCACACTGGCAGTCACAGTCTAGGGACTGCCTGGGCTGCCAGACGGGTGGCGAAGGGAGATTATCCAGCCTGCCGTCCCAGAATAGCAGTATGGAATAAAGAAACTAATGAACAGAAAAGGCCTAACAAGGCAATCTAAGGCCTGCAAGTCTTTGGGGGAAACTATTCTTGGCCCCTTCTGATCTGGAATTCAGGTCCTCCAAAAACATTCTAGCCAGAGAACTTAGTCTAGATCATGGTAGTAGGTATGATAGCACTCCAGCACAACTTCAATGTTATACTATTTCTTATCCCACCCTTATCTTTCTTCTGGTTCCTAGATCCCTGAAGTCAAAGATTAAGAAACCAAGTTAGTGGGGAAGGGTAAATACAAGCTGATCTCAATTGGACCAACCCTAGGCTCTTACCTGAACACTCTTGTGGGCTATCTCTCCAGGTGTGGGCCAGTTGGTAGCATCTCCAAAATCACTAACCTGCAAAGCAAAATCAGATCATTCTCTTAACAGCAATGTGCCCTTACCTTTTCTCCCCTTGTCTCTCAATTCCTTAATTAACATAGGCTCTTTACTAGTCCCCACTCCTCCCACCTGTGTTTAAAAATTTGCCATCAAAGCAGTGGGTGACTGGGGAATGAGATGAAGATGGAAAGACTCAGAATCATCTCCTCCAATAGCCACCCTTATCCCTAACTCTGAACAACTGCTATTTAAGTAAAGCCTGAAGGGAAAGTGACAGCTGGTACCATAGATGGAGTGAGCTCCAGGCTGAAAAACCCAATCTCATAAGGCCCTAGGTAAAAGGAAAACTGCTCCTGGAAAGCACCTTCAGTTGATACCATTAACATACCTTGCTACCTTTTCGAGGTTTGGGGTTGGCTGCCCTCACCACTTTGGCCGGAGCTGAATGCTCTATGGGGATAAGATGAAAAAGACATTGGTTGAAGCAGAGGCAAGCAGGAGAAAGAGCACAATCCTGCCCTCTCCCAAATGAACTTCTCTTTCCTGTCCCCCCTCTCCCTCTGTTGCACAAATAGGTCCCAAATCTGAATCTCCCTGAAACTGGTAAAGACAATATTGGAGGGAAGTAAGCACTGAAAACAAAGAAGGCTCAGGTGATTTACATTCAATAGAAAACAGCTTCTCAATCCTCTTGTTCTGTACAGGCTTTAAAAGCAGGACTGGGACACAATTGTGGAGAGGAGAACCCCCCCCCAAAAAAAAAAACCACAACAAGTGGAATGAGGCTCAATGTTTCTAGCAGTGTGTGTGTGCGCGCGCACATGAATGGGTGTGTGCCCGCACATGAATGTGTGTGTGATATCACTGAAGGCATCCTGCTAGCTCTCTAAAGCTTACAATCCTATAATCCTTATAGCAATGCCCTCTAACACAAGTGGGAAAATTCAAGCTCAGGAAAGCTTAGATTCTGACCCTTTAACTTTTTACCTCAATTTTCTAACACTCTCTGCATTCAATGTGATAGGGCTAAGGATAGGTCAAATTCCACTTTTTTTGGTGAGCTTTCGTGACCCAGATTGATGAATACACTTCCATCACTGAAATTAAACATATCTACATACAAGGAATATGCATCAAGTAGGGTGTTAGGCTGATGCTGAATCAAACCATTAAACCCAAGCATTGAGTTCCTGCATTGAACATAAAGATCTTAAGGTCATCAGGCCAAATCTAAGTCTGCTACACTAAATCTAAAAGCACTGTGGGAAGGGATGTTAGTTTAGAGAGCACAAAGAGTCACAGGGATACCAAAAGAATAGTCAATAGAAAAGACCAATTTGGAACTAAGAACCACAACATAACCTCTATTAGGGATTCTTCCTAATTTTTAGCTCTTTTGCTTTATTATTTCTATCTACTACAAATGTAGATCAAGTCACTCAACTTTTATTGTAAATAAGATGATCTAGGGTTCCTTCCTGCTTTAAAACCAATGATGCTATAAGGTAAGGGAATATGAAAATAAGGGCGTCAGGGAAAAGCATAGGAGGTAGAAATGGGGAAATGACACCATGTACTCTAGGAAGGAAAAGCAGAATGGGTCCCAAGAATTCAAACAATTAGAAGCCTGAAGCTGTCAGTCTACATGTCTCCCAAATCTGGTAATATAGAGTCCATATCACTATTCTTGAGGTTCAGAGATTATTACTAAGGGACAGTCTTCCCCCAGTCACATAGGAGACCCTTGCTTTGCCAAAGAATAAAAATAGATAGAGGTGGTGAGGAATGAATGAATCAGTCTCAGTTCTTCTATTACTACCTGTCTGAGCCTTCTGATAAAATCAGGAGAAAGTATTATATGGTATCTGAAATGGCTCAGGTGGTAACATTATTATTAATAAACTCTATTATAAAACTTTATTACAGGTCATAGGTAGGGAACCTTCCTGAGATTTTGAAGAAACGACTTCCCACCACCAAACACTACTCTCTCCCACCAGGCCTCTAGCCATTAAGTTGCCAACATAACCAGAGACCAATGACTTTGAAGCCAACAAACCCTCTAGGATTCAATATCCAGGGTTTTTCTCCCACTTACCTCCCACTTCCTTCTGCTGCCTTATCAGCTAGGTACCAGCTGGAGAAGATGACATTTCCCAGACCCTGAGAGGACAGAACTCACTGAGCTGATTATGAAGAAAATGTTCTCCTCTTTGGTCTGACCAATGTTCCCTTAATGAGCAGAAAGTGTCCCCACCCAGCTTTTTACTGCAGCATTCCTGATGACAGCTCTCTAGGGAAGACACTGCTGCTTTAAAGACACCCCACACAGGGGTAGGCTACAAATCAAATCTGAAACTGCCACTGGTCTGTTTTCCCCTTTTCCCACCAATCCCTCCTTTAGAGTATACAGTAATTTTCACCTACTTGCCCATATTTCCAATCAGCCTGGCACTGCCTCAACCTCTGGGAGTTCCCAAAATCTTGGTGTGATTGCCACAGTATATCAGAAAGAATACTTAGACTGGAGTCAGAGATCTGGGTTTGAGTCTTAACTGTTGAATATTCACGTAACTGTGATCCTAGGCAAATTTAACCCCTCATTTATTTTCTCATTGGCAAAAAACCAGGAATGCCATTATTTTCATAGGTTACCATGTTGTTATGAGGAAAACACTTTGTAAACCTTAATCACAGTATTAGAGATTTAAAGTTGGAAGGATCAAAAGACCATCTTCATCTTGTGCTTGAGAAAACGGGCACAGAGGTTGCAAATTATACCCCCCCCAAATCAGTTATTTTAAGAATCAGAGACAGAATTTGAACCTAGATCTTCCTGATTCCAAACCCCTAACTTTATCAATTTAATCACCTGAGCTTACTTTCAAATGAACAATCTTGAGTCAGAATCAGTCTGTGAGAGAAGCCTTTTTTGCTTGGTTATAGCTATATATAGATATATATATAGATCTATCTATCTATCTATCTATCTATCTATCTATCTATCTATCTATCTATCTATCTATCTATCTATAGCTACTGTTACAATGAATACACCAAGGTAGCTGCTCTAGACCAAAACATAGCTCTCTGACCCCACAATTTTTCAAGTGAACTCCTCCCTGCCTCTGATGGAACAATACCTTACAAAAGTTTTGGAACACAAAGTAAGAAGATGGCCAGTTAAGGAGTGGTCCTATTTCAGAGTGTGATGAGCATGAAATTGACAGTGAACCTGGGTTGAAATCAAGACTTATACTTGTATGACTTTAGGCAAGTCACTTCCTTTCTTCTCCGGAGCCTGTTTCTTCAATTATAAAGCCATGGTGAAGGTAAACCAGAGTATAATTAAGGCTCTTTCTAGCACTTAAATTCTATAATTCTAATCTACATGAACATCTGAAACAAAATTCACCCTTCTTGCCACAATCTGTGCTCTTACTCTTTCCACTTTTGGTACAACTTTACACTAAAAAAAGTGAGAGGGTTGCAGTACTAGGAGCCCAAGTGTTTTATAACTGGGTGGAGAACAAGTCTAGGAGATAGAGCAGACTGAAGGCTTTCCTGGATTGGAACATGCTATTTTAAAAAATTAAATAGCAGCAACTCACATTTCTGCAGTGTTACAAGAATTTATAAGGAAACTTTTTCAGAATGATCCTTCGAGCAAAGAAGCATAATTATTATTATCCTTAATTTTCAGATAAAGAAACAAACTTTTATGAAGTCTGATATTGAAGATATACAAGGAATTAAACATCAAGAACTATTCCTTAGTAGCTAAGTGGCCAAAGATTAAGAATAAATTGTCAAAAGAACTATAAAGAGGCAACAGTTATGTCAAATGTTTCAAATCACTACTATGGAAATATAAATGAAAACAACTCTGAGCCTTTGACCTTCTAACCATCAAGTGGGTAAGAAACAACCAATTGATACTGGAGAAGTTATAGTAGAATAGGCACAATACTATACTGCTGAAGGTGTGAACTGTTCTAACCTTTCCCAAAAGCCATTTGGACTTAAAGAAAAATAATATGCATGATGACTTATATAACACACTTTTTTACTATCTCATACAGAGTTAGGGGGCCATAGATGGGGGTATTACATAAGTAGTATGTTGGTTTTGCTTAAATATTTTTTATGTATTATAAGGAAGTGTTCTCACTGGAGGTAGAACAGGAATTATGATATAACAAAAGAGATCAATACATTCCTCTTCCAACTTCATGTCAATCACACCATACTTAAATTCTGTGCCTAGACCTACTCCTTTTCAATGAAGACTTTTAAAAAAAATCTATTTCTTGAAGTGAATAGACTGGGACATGAGCCATACAGTCCAGACTACTAGGCCACAAGAGTACCAAGGAAGCAGTTTAAAACGTCACATTGTATCAGTACTGATCTGCAAGGGGAAACCTATGAACTATTGTGTCCAAATTCTTTCCATTTATCCCTTTTCTTGCTTTCCTAATCAGTCACAACAGACCAGATCTTCCCTAAAAACTGTATTTACAGTATATGTGGGTAGTCCCTGACATAAAATTTGTCAAGAACATTTAACAACTGCTTAATATGTGCCAGGTAACTATGATGAGTGCAGGGTATACAAAAAAAAGGGGGGGGGCCACACAAGGTCCTTACCCTCAAGGAGATTAAATTCAAATGGAAGAGACAAGTTATATACTAATATATGAGAAACAGGGAAGAAAATCTGGGGAAAGTGAGAGGGGCCATGATAGACTGGTTAGGTTTCAAAAATGTAAAAGGTAGGCACAACACTATATCCCTTTCATTTTATAGTTTTCAAAGACAATAAAACTAACTCCCTCAATTTGTATGGATCATCTCGATACAACCCACAAAGGAAAAACTAAAACTCGAAGACAGTGACTCTGCTAAGGTGGTATTCCAAGGCAGCTATAGAGTCAGGGCCCACAAATTCATTTCTGCCCCCCCCCCCCCCCCAGCCCGGATTTCCTATTGACAATACTACAAAATAAGGAGGATAAGAAATGGTGAGTGTATTCAGGGTCATTTAGGCTTTTCAACACCTACTATTTATCAGTTAAAATCCCCCACAGCTCATGCAGGGTGGGTAGCTGAGAGAAACAAGGAAAACTTGAAAATCTCAAGAGGAAGTTGTAAAAGTTTCATGAATTGGGCCGGAGGGAGGGGTTCAGAGTCTGACTAGGTCTTATTTGCATTTGATGCAAAAGAAGAGGCTGAAAGAGGCCAAGCTAAACCAAGCCAAGTCCAGGGCCCCCTCAGAATTGACTCAGCAATCCAGATCCCAAAAGGGGAGGAGACTTTCCCTGTTCCTAGACTAGGCTTTAGGAAAGTGATTTTGAAAATAGTGTATATTAAACAGTGTATTCTATGCACAGAGCTCTAAGTAGCTCAAAAATATCGCTTGCTTAATGAATGAAAAAATGATGAACCATCAGGAGATGCCTGAGCATAAACCACACTCCTCAGCTCACTCCAATACATGGGTGGGAGGTAGAATGGGGAGCCAGAGTAGAATATAGCAATCAGCATCTTCCTCCCACCTTTTAGGGAAGCCTCGCCCTGCGAAACTCCAGCAGTTTCTAAGGTAACAAGCAATTCCACAACCCCAATTAGGATGCTTTATAGATCTAAGTAATGGTGCTATTAATCTTTAGGAGAGAGAAGAGGGAAGAACCATACAGAATGGATTCAGAGCAGTGTAAGTAAAGGCGGGAATTCTGTCCAGTTTAACCCAGTCCATGACACCAAAAGGTTTTTTAGGGGCCTATACAAGGGGGAAGCAGCACTAATAGTGAGAGCTTAAGTTCCAAAAGCAGTCCAAGGGCTAGTTACCTCAATTAAATCAATTAATCAATTAATATTTATTAAGTACCTACCCAAGTGCTTGATTGAGTGCTATGCTCTGGTTTAGAAAGGCAAAAAGAACATCCCTGGCTTCAAGGACCTTCCAATGTAATGGGAAAGAAAACAAACTAACAAATATATACATAACAAGCCACACATAGGACAAATAGAAAAGAATCAGCAAACAGAAGGCACTTTGAAGGAAGGTGGGATTTTAAGCTGCAGTTAAAGGAAGCTTTATGTGGGTATGGAGAAGAGAGAACATGAGGAAATGTCATTCCTTCAGTAATGCCCTTGATCCAGAGATCTAGGGGAAAACTCCCTCACCTATATCATCTTTAAAAGGATGGAGAACACTATTGGGCTTATATCCCAAAGAGACACTAAAGAAGGGAAAAGGATCTGTATGTGCCAAAATGTTTGTGGCAGCCCCTTTTGTAGTGGCTAGAAACTGGAAAATGAATGGATGCCCATCAATTGGAGAATGGCTGGGTAAATTGTGGTATATGAATGTTATGGAATATTATTGTTCTGTAAGAAATGACCAGCAGGATGAATATAGAGGTTTGGAGAGACTTACATGAACTGATGCTGAGTGAAATGAGCAGAACAAGATCACTACATACTTTAGCATGATACTGTATGAGGATGTATTCTGATGGAAGTGGATTTCTTCGACAAAGAGAAGATCTAATTCAGTTTCAATTGATCAATGATGGACTGAAGCAGCTACACCCAAAGAAAGAACACTGGGAAATGAATGTAAACTGCATTTTTGTTTTTCTTCCTCGGTTATTTTTATCTTCTGAATCCAACTCTTCCTGTAGAAGAGAACTGTTCGGTTCTGCACACATATATTGTATCTAGGATATACTGTGACATATTTAACATGTATAGGACTGTTTGCCATCTGGGGAGGAGATGGAGGGAGGGAGAGAAAAAGTCGGAACAGAAGTGAGTGCAAGGGATAATGTTGTAGAAAAAATTACCCAGGCATGGGTTCTGTCAATAAAAAGTTATAATTATTTTTAAAAAATAAATAAAGTGCCAAAGAATTAAAAAAAAAAAAGGATGGAGAACAAATTGTGATCCCCCAAATCCATCTCATAAAACTCTTTCCTTCTCTGGAACTCATTTTGCCTATATAAAATGAGAAGGCTGGATTTTCTCCTTTCCAGTTTTAATTTTTTCTTAAAAGACTGTAACCTCTTTCCATGTGCATTAAAGTTTCTGTTTCCCCCAAAAAATCTATCACATACCAAAAATGGAATTAAAAACTCTCTTTTGCTCACTGTTCCCAGTTAGGAAGGGCTGAGCTCTGAAATTCGGACAAGCCATAGAACCATTCAGGTCTGAGCTACAGCTTCCTCATGAGTCAAATTAAAGGCTCGGGCTAAATAGCCTCTGAGGATCCCTCCCAATTCTCAATCTACAACTCAATGATCCATTTCGGCCACAATGTATTCCCAGCTCGACAAAGACCCAGTCGCTGACCCCATTACCCACATTAATTAATTAGCTTTTGCTCCTAGGGCCCTTGGGTGAACAGTATTTCCTCCTCAATTCTGGATTTGAGTCCCAAAAGGCTAGAGTTTTTGGGACAGGGAAGCCACCTCCCTTTTTCCTGGGGCTCAGCCCTATCTCAAAACAGCTCTGAGTGCCTTGGATCACATTAGTGAGGACCTTTCTAATTCCAGTCCTCTCTCCTTCCAACTAGGCATCAAAGGCCTTTTAGGGAAAACAACGACTTCTCATGCCACTCAAGGCAACACAGAAACAACAAGGCATGCTCACTTTAAAAGAATACTGGATTAGATGCTAAAAGATCACAGGATCAAAGCTGTGGTTTTACAATAATCTAATGACCTTGGATAAGTCATATGACCTCTATACTTCAAGGTTCTTTATTTATAAAATGAGACTGAATTAGATCGGTGTAACTAAACTTTTCCTGTGTCACAGACAGTCCTGGGGCAGTCTGGTGAAGTCTATGGACCTCTGTTCAGAATGGTTTTTAAATACATAAAAGGACAAGTTAAGAAGCCTAAAATAGATTTTTAATGTTCTTTATAACTAAACAGCACCTGAAGTCTTACCAATTAGGCAGACAGAATGCCAGATAGAGGTACCTTCCCTTAGAAGACAAGCAATAAGCAATCAACACTTAGGGAAAGGAGCTATGGTCATATGATAAAACTGCACCCAGCAACTCCCATCCCTTACTCATGCTACCAAAGCATCTTGGCCTGGATCAACTAAATGAATAGGGAAGTAGACAGGCAAAACAGATGTCCCAGACTAAGTTAGAAGGGTGGACTTCAGTGAGAGGCAGAGAGAGGCAGGTAGAGAGACAATTCTATCATTTCTCCCAAAAAGTGACACCATTCCCCAAAGGAATTTAACCCCAACAAATACTGACAAGCCCTAGTAAAAGCCACGACACTCAGAACCAAACAGCCTAATACAACGAGAAAAACTCACCCTATGTTTAACTGTGCATATAGTATGGGGCTTTCTAGCCACCACCAATACTGGACACATAAGAGAGTTCACCTTTTACTCCCAAAGCACCAAATTACTCTCCCCACAACACAACAAATTCAAGAAATAAAAAAATTCAAGATTACAATATGAGTCCCTGTAACTACAGACTATACTGATAGTTCTCTTCCAATGCCAACCTAGATTAGTAGAGTGGATCAGGAGTCTACAAACCAGTCTAAGAAAACCTGGGGGTGGGTGAAAGGGAAGAGGTCCATGAACTCTGGTAGAAAAAATAATATATGTCATTGTAATTAGTTTCCTCTTCAACACTGTGAAGTCTCCTGCAATGACTCTTAGCCAGGTTCTCTAGCTCCTGAGAAGTTTCACAAAGTAAAATAGAGCTGTCTGAAGGAATATGGGGACCCATATCCCATCTCCCATCTCCCCACCTGTGGTCATCCATCATGATCTAAGGATTGAGTGGTGGCAGAGCCTATGAAAAGCTAAGTGTTTTTTCAGTTGTCAGAAGACACAGAGCACAGTGTAAGAAGCACAGATTTCCCATTTTTACCTTCCACTCCTAGCTGCAAAGCAAAGGGACAAGAAACAGATTAACTTCAGGACCTGCTCTCACATTATATTCTAAATGCTAGCTACTCTCTGGGACGATTTTCTCTACCTGTTTTTCAGAACTATCCTGCCCCCCAATCAAAAAGAATCAATGAAAAATGAAGGGGAAAGGGAAAGAGGAGAGAGAGAAAGAGAACACACCTAAGAATGTAAAATCATTTTCTTCAAGTCCACTGGAAGCCAGAGTGGATGGCTGAGCTGTGTGTATCCCTCCCTCCTCAAGGCAGCTTCTGGATGGAAGAGCCCCTGATAAATAGTCATGTGACCATAGGCCATTTGAGAACCCCAGCCAACTATATTTAGTTCACAGTGACCTGGATGGCTCAGACCATCCCTCTTCTCATAGATGACTGTATTCCAATCCCCAATCCTAAAGCCTCTCAGATTCACTCACCTAACCCCAAGACCAGCCTGAATAAAACGAATGAATGTTAGTGATCACACCAGCCCAGATGTCCTCCTGATCCTTCACAGACCAGATAGGTGTGTGCATGTGTAGGAAGGGCAGAGGAAAAAAAAGAATTCTTTGCAGAACTGCTGTGAATATAAAGTACTTTGCAAATCTTACAAATGTTCTATAACTAGTTTACAAGCTGCAGAAATCCTACCTTGGACACTTACTAGCAATATGACCCTGGGGAAGTCATTTAACTTCTTTATAACTCAATTATCTCACCTTTAATATAAGGAAGAGATAACAGCTCACTAGGTGGTGGCTATATCCAAAAATAACTATAATGTATGAAAAAAGGCTACCTAAAAAACTAAAAGGTAGACATTATTAGGTCTGTATTCCAAAGAAATCATAAAAAAGGAGAAAAGACCTGTATGTACAAAAATTTTTGTAGTGGCAAAGAATTGGAAGTTGAGAGGATGTCCATCAATTGGAGAATGGCCGAACAAGTTTGATACATAAATGTAACAAAATACTGTGCTGTAAGAAATGATGAGCAGGCAGATTTCAGAAAAATCTGTTAAGACTTATATGAATTGATAGTGAGTGAAGTGAGAAGAATCAGGAGAATATTGTGCATAGTTAAAAGTAACAATGACCAATTATGACTGACTCAGTTAACTTTTTTCCTCAGCATAAAATGAAATATTGAAGACAATTCCAAAAGACTCCTGATGGAAAATGCTAACCACTATCCAGAGAGAAGTAATGGAGTCTAAATGCATATTGATGCATCTTATATTCATTCCTTCTTCCCCCTCAAAGTGTTTCACCTTTCACAAAACAAATTTTGCATGATTGCAAACATATAACTTACATCAAATTGCTTATTGTTTTTAGGAGGGAGAAAATTTGGAAGTCAAAATTTTATAAAACATTAATGTTTAATATTGTCTTTGCATGTAATTAGAATTAGAATAAATAAGGTAGTTTTTTTTTTAAAGGAAAAGTTTGAATAACATCAGAGTACTAGAAGTTGAGACATATATGTAAGACAGAATACTTCCCTTTTCTGAAACTATCGGTTTGTTCTGTTAATCTAAGAGTATTGGACTATGGACTAAAGGTCCAGTCTGATTATAAAAATGACATTAAACCAAGGTAAGAAGAAGGAGTCAAATCTGTCTTATAGTCCTAATCTATCTCTCATTTCCCAAGGGAGACTGGCTATCTCTCTGGTTTTCATTTTCTTCATTTAAAAAGTTAAGGTTAAAAACCTGAGTGACTTATAAATGTTTGTGCTTATATTTCCTGGTCCCAATCTAAGGTCCTTTCTGACTTTATCATTTTATATTCTAATGTCCCTTTTGACTCCACTATTCTGTGTTTTATGTGTCAAGACTGAAAAGCTTATGATGACCGCTGACAAAAATTGCACTAGATAGTTGATTACTAATTCTTAACTCTTCACAGCTATATCTCATTTTTTTCTTTAGAGGCTAGAGTAAAAAAAAAAAAAACCCTCACATTTTCACAATGTTTTTTCAATCTATGATTTCATTTACTCCTCACAATTAACTCTTATGAGGAAGCTATAACAAGTGACTCGAGGTTCCAAGGACTTGTTCAGTACTGATTGAACAGATAGTAAGAAGCTGATCTGGATTTTGAACCAGAGTTTCAACTCCCCATTATATTTCCTTTACCAGGCTGTAAAATAACAATGTCAATATTTATGGGGTTTTTAAAAACGCTATAGACAATAGTAACTTTATGCAGCAAAGGAGCTGGGATAAGATCCTCTAGAAGAGTTTAGATGGGAGCCAAGAGATAATCTGGGATATAAAGCTCTCACATCTTATCACATACTTTTCAAATTCAACCCACGTAGGAAAGTGAATTTTGGGTACAGAGGCCCCTCAGAAAGCAGAATGCTAGCACTAGAAAGGGCTACTGAAATCACATTAGAGTAAATGAAAACCGAAGCAGAGACACAAAATCATATAGGTAGGTAGCAGAAGAACTTGGGACATAAACCTAGAGCTTCTGATTCCAAGCCTAGGACTTTTAAAACAACAAAAAAACACACCCGGTCTCTATGATCTAATTTGGATACAATGTTAAAACTGGGAGAGACTTTCAAGATCGACTGAGTACACTTCAAAGACAAGCTACCAAGGGCTAGAGGGGACAGCTAACTTGCTCAGGTTTGGTCACACTTGATGGCTGTGAAGACAAAAATTTCAAAGCCCACAAAACAGTAGGAAAAGTAGCCAATCAAGAGATTAGAATTAATCTGAACTATAAAGTATATGCAAAATTCCAATGTAGTCTGGGGCAATTGGCTTCCTCAAATGAAAATACCACAGATCCTCAGTATCTCACAGCATTTGTGAAGATCCAAGATGGATACAGAGTTCATATAAGTCTTTCCAGGTTTTAGAAACTTGCATGAACTGATGCTGAGTGAAATGAGCAGGACCAGGAGATCATTATATACTTCAACAACAATACTATATGATGATCAATTCTGATGGACGTGGCCATCTTCAGCAATGAGATGAACCAAATCAGTTCAATAGTGCAGTAATGAACTGAACCAGCTACACCCAGTGAAATAACTCTAGGAGATGACTATGAACCACTACATAGAATTTCCAATCCTCTATTTTTGGGCCTGCATTTTTGATTTTCTTCACAGGTTAATTGTACACTATTTCAAAGTCCTATTCTTTTTGTACATCAAAATAACTGTATGGACATGTATACATATATTGTATTTAACTTATACTTCAATATATTTTACATGTATTGGTCAACCTGCCATGGGGGGGGGGGGGAAGGAAGGAGGGGAAAAATTGGAACAAAAGGTTTTACAATTATCAATGCTGAAAAATTACCCATGCATATATCTTGTAAATAAAAAGCTATAAAAAAAAAGTCTTTCCAGGTTTTTCTGAAATCTGCCCATTCATCATCTTGCAGCACAACAGTATTCCACCACAACTGTAATTGCTAAATATTTTTGTACAAATTACTTTGATCTCTTAGTAAAGTTAAGTGCTGAGTCAAAAAGTATATATATAGTTGTTCTCCAGAATGGTTAGATCAGTTCACAACTCTACCAAAAATGCAAGTGTGCTTCAATTTTCCTACATTTCCTGTTATATTTGTCATTTTCTTTTATTAGTCAACCTGATAATTAACCTTCTAATTTTGAAGGTGTTTTTTCCCCTAGTACTAGGAAAAGAAGATATAGTCTCAACATAAATTTACAGATCATAGTATTACTTCCCAATTCAAAGAATGGAGTCAAGCCACACTGGCTAATATTTGTCATCCCTAACTCAAAATAATCCATCCTATCCCCTTCCTTACGAACCTCAGCCTCTTCAAATCCTACTTTCCTCCCAAGCTTAGCTCAAGAACAATTTCCTGCATGAAGCTTTTCCTGATTTCCCAGATTCAGGACTTTCCATCACAAATTAAACTTTTAATAATGTCAATGACAATAACAATAGCAGCTAGTGGTATATGGTATTTGCAAAGGTTTGCCAAGCTGTCTATAAGTATTATCTCATTTTATCTTCATAGCAGTCCCAACATGAAGGTGCTATTATTATCTCTATTTTACAGACAAGAATACAGAGACTGCTAGGTTAAATGACTTGCCTAGGGTCAAAGCTATGAAGTGTCAAATTTGAATTGAGGTCTTCCCGATTTCAGGTCCACTGCTCTGTGTACTATGTACTATGTCGCCACCTAGCTGCATGCAGACTAATGTATACATAACTGTGTCCCCTACAATTGTCTATATGGGAGTTTTTGGAGCACAAAGTTTCCTTTTGATCTTTTTGTAACCAAAAGCTTACAGCAGAAAGCCAGTTTCCCTGAAACTAAGCATTCTCTACTTTAAAAAGATAATTATTTCAATATAATTAGTTTTTTGCTGTAATGCTATGCATTTTAAATTATTATTCTGAGAAGAGGGTCATTGGGATTTACAGAGGAGTTCATGATCCCAAAAACGCTTCGGAATCCTGGGTCTGTAACAAGCTCATTCATGGCCATTTAAAAATATCTGTGGCAGAAGATAGCAATGTGCACCTGAAGGTCCCTGAAAGGAACAGAAGTAGAAGAGTCATTCAGTGCTTCCCCCCAAGACATTAAACAGCTTCTTTGAATAGATAGAGCCTGTATTTAGGGACCTTATGATGAGGTATGGATCGTGGCAGGAAAATGGGTAGGTCTCTTAGGTCTCTGGAATACCAAGTTAGGGCAAACGCTACACAAAAGGCTGTGATAAGAAAAGGCACTTTATTAAAGAGAGAGACACCAAGATGTTCACTTAGTGGCCATGACAAAGAACTGCCAAGAGACTTTTTCTCATGGCTTACTTTTATACAGAAACAAAACAATTTGGGTTTTGCATCTGAAAGGAACATACTTGAGATGGGGTGTGGGAAAAGAGTCTTTCTCAGGGAATGTAGATGCTCTTCTGGGCGAGGTTATATTGTCCTCAGCATCTATGTCCATGCTGCTAGACCCTGTCCTGATCACTACAACTCATTCCTACCAGAAGTCAGTGCATGACTCAGCAGTGTGAGAGCCAGACAGGCCTCTCCCTTCTCAGAGCTTCAATTTCCTTCGACTCCCAATAAATAAGGATCAAGGGCTAACTACACAGCAAGGAGAGAGTCCTCTAGAATAAGAAGTTGCTGTTTAGCTGTCCCCTTTCCTTCAAGCAAATATAGCAGAACAATATAAGGGTAAAGCCAGAAAGGACTGAGGATTTGTCTAATCCAACCACTCCCCACAACCAACTTTATTTTACAGATAGGGAAACTGAAGCCACAGGGAAGTTTGCCCAGTCATAAAGGAAAGCAGCAGAGTTGTGGTTCAAACTTTAGATTTGTTTCCAATTTGTGGGTCCCCCCCCCCCCATCTCTCACTAAGAAATTCATATAAGTGCTTATCTGTAAACTCTTGCATTCAATAATAAAGAGATACTATGGAATTCTAGGACTGGGACTCTTAATTCCACCTTTTGCTATTCACTATATAATTGACATAGGAAAGCTATTTCACCTCATTGGTCTTTGTTTTATCCTCTATAAAAGCTGTTGAACTAGATTATTTCTAAGGTCTATATTTCAGATATTATTCATTCATGACCAGATAATTTACTTTATTGGGGCCTAATTGGCACACCAGAGGGATAAATTGTCCGCATGAATCAAAAAGTAAATAAAAGCAGAACTGATCATTTTGTCTAATATTCACTTCTTTCATTTACTCAAACATTAGTTAAATCATCAAGTTAACTGAAAAAGATCATGCCAAATTTACTTGCTAGATAAGAGTAAGAATATGTATACAACCAAGACAAGCACTGTTTTTCAGATTTTTAAATAGTCAACAAACACTTGTTTATTGCCTGAGGAAAACTATAGAAATCAAGTCTGATACTTCTCATTTTACAAGGGAAGAAGTTGAGGCCCAGCTGGAAAGCAAGTGACCTACCTCCTCACAATCACATAATGATTAGTGACTTAATAATTGAACCTAATCTCATGACACTGGGACCAGTGAGTGTTTTTTTCATTCCCTCACTATTCATTTTGTGCCCATCTCTTGTTATTTCATTGTATTCACCTTCTCTATTCCCTATGCCTACTTTAATTGCTCTCTGTGTCTGACATCTCCCTAAAGTGAAGTACCTATTCTGCTCAGGACCAAGGAGTATGCTGTGATTGGGGAAGGAATGAATCATAATTAAACACACAGATCATACTAGTTAGTGGGGAAGTGAGCACTTGATTCCAAGTATCAAGGATAGGACGCTGGGCCTGCAAACAGAAGACTCCTATTCCTAGGTTCAATTCTGACCTCAAACACTAACTAGCTGTGTGACCTAGCCAGACCTTCCAATCCTGCTTGCCTCAATTTCCTTATCTGTAAAATGAGCTGGAGAAGGAAATGGCAAAGCCACTTTAGTATCTTTACCAAGAAAACCCAAAATGGGTTCCTCAAGATCCGACACAACTGAACAACAACAATCTGGAAGGAAACCAGGAAACCACCTAATTCAACTGTTCCCTTTATAAATAAGGAAAGTAAAAGTGACTTCTTTCAGGGTCACCCAAAATTAGATAATGGCAGAGCTGGGATCAGACCCTAGGCCTCTCTCCTGAGGCCTAGCCTAATACACCGCATAGAGAACAGAAGGGAGGCCAGAAAGAAGCACTGACAAGCAGTACAGTTTAGAAAGCTACAGGATGAATTTATTCTATACTTTAAAAAGCAAGGTGCACATAAAAATTGCGTTTCATGTACCACCCTAATATTCTGTCCTATCATGTATATAGAAATTTCCATTTTAGTTGGAGTTTAAGCTTAGAATAAAATTAAAAAACAAAACAAAACCAAAGCCAAGAACAGCTTCATGGTTAAGATCAGGGCAAGAGTGCTTTTATAGAAAGTGAGAGCCAGCCCTCAACAGATAGAAAAGTATGCTCATATGGAGAAAACACCAAAGGGAGGATGATCCTGGATATAAAAATGAGTTGTAATGATAGGCTTTCATTGCATAACAAAGATAGTATGTTAGAGGTCCTAGGTCTCACAAAGTTAATTTCCTCTGCTCTTTCCCTATTCACAACCCCAAAACACAAGTATTGATTACACCAAGAAAAACACAAGCTGGACTCCTTCCCACACAGTGGCCTTAGGTTAACATAAGCATCATTCCCAAATCTGCTGTTAACCAGAAGCATGGACTTTAGCAAATCATTTATGTTAATTATCTTTCTGACTTCAAGTCTAAGGCTTTGTATAGTATCACACCAAACCTAGAGAGCCTAATGACATAAATGCTTGAGATCCTCACAATGGGTTTGATTTTGGATCAGAAGTGTCAAACTTGTGGCCCCTGAAGGTAAAACCAGAACCAAACGAAGAAATCTTTTAGAGACTAATGAATCATTTGTCTTCCTGATAAACCCAGCCCCAACGTCTATCTATCAGAATGAAGGAAACAGATGCCCGTGGCCTCTCTAAAGGGAAAATCTTCTTTGGCAATTATTTTGACTTCTAGCAATATCCTAAAGTACTAAGGAATTGCTATTCTCACACAGCTCAATTAAGCCTCAGGAAATTGTGGAATCTCTCTCAGCCACTAGGGGGGCCAGAACTCTCTGACTAAGTAAAACTAACTACAATTCTCCACCTTTCTTCCGAGGTCACATTCTCCAAAGCTCACCTGCCCTAAAGGTAGGACTGTGAAAGTCAAACACTTTCTCAGGGACCAGAAGGACTCCAGGCTGGTCTAGTTTTAAAAAAAAAAAAAAAAAAAAAAAAAGCAAGCCCCTCTAGGGCAGAAGCAAGAAACAATTACAGATCACAGACAGATAGAGGGCTAGAAATACCCTTATTTTACAGAAGAGTAAATTGAAGCTTAAAAAGCTTAAATTGCATACCAACAGTCACAGAAGTAAAAAGAAACAGCACAGCAAATTGATAGAAAGCTGGCCTCCATGAGGAGGAGTTTAAATTTTTGCCTTCCTCATACTTAGGATGTGATTCTGGGACCTCAAATTTCAGAAAAAGTTCCTAGGTACCCACCTAAGAAGTTCCCTATCCCAGTGAAATCATAGCTTCAGTCCCAGAGGTAAACAACAGTGACAGTCCTGAGATTCTGATATGGTGCTCAAAAGGCTCACCAAGTTGTTTACTATCTTTGGAGTCAGAGGAACCCCAGCTAATTAATGGAGATCTTTAATTCAACTAAATCAAATCTTATGTGTCTACCATGTGCAAGGCACTATACTCTAATTTTAAGTCTTCCCCTTTTGTAAAAAGTTATCACCTAGTTCAATCTCAATATCTTGCAGGCCTAAATCCTAGGATCCCATGGTTCCCTTTAAAGGAAGAGGAGACTGGTAATGAACAGAGAACCTATCACTCTCCTAAAACTCAGTTTTATCAACTCAACTAACAACCATGTTCCCAAGTTCTAAAATGTCAAGGAAATACCTAACACTTGTGCATCCGTCCCTTTGTTCTGATGAGCCCTTTCCTCTAGGCCAGGAGGTTCTTAACCTGGGGGTGCGTGAACATTAAAAAAAAAAAAAATTGTTAATTATATTTCAATATAATGTAATTCTATGCATTTTATCTTACATATTTAAAATGTGTCTTTCTGAGAAATCTTCAGCAGATAGCCAAAGTGGTCTAGGACTCTTAACTCTAGGTCCAATTGATGATCACATGTTAGAAGATCAGTAAAGGATGACAAATATGCACTTTTCCTATTCTGCTCAGAAGTACCAGACTTTGTCAAGGAAAACAGTACAAGAGTTGCTCAAGATTTTTTATAGCACTGCCATAATGATGGTTCCTTTTGGCCTGGGGAAGTTAACAGAAGGATTAAGATACTGAATAGGGAATGGATAACCTTTAGTCATATGGGACACTAGCAATTCTGAGTAAGGACAGAAAACCCACGTCTATAAGCTCCTCACCCCAAATGTCAGCCCTAGTTACTCTCACCAACTGCATGGACACTTTAGCTGCAATGGGCCTTGGTTTCCTGAATTGGAAAATGGCAATAATATTTGCATTGGCTACTTGTGAACCTTAAAGCATTATTACAAAAGGACTGTTTGTAAACCTTAAAGTACTATAAAATATGGGTTATTGCAGAATCATTTTAAAAGATTAATTCTAGGAGCAGTTAAGTGGCAGTGGATAGAGCACCAGCCCTGAAATCAGGAGGACCTGAGTTCAAATCTGGCCACAACCACTTTCTAGCTGTGTGATCCTGGACAAGTCACTTAATCCCAATTGCCTCAGTAAAAATAAAAACAAATTAAAAAAAAAAAATTAACTATCAATCCCCTCATTTTATGGAATGAAGAAACTGAGACCCAGATATGTGATTTGCTTTGCTTTGCAATCCACAGACATTTGATCCTTTCTCAAGGCACCAGGAGAGTAGAGAGGGAGAGGAATGCAGCCACTAAGAATGTGGCTTCTTCCTGGGTGCAAAGCCCCAAATGACTTAGCAGATAAAGAGGTCCCAAAAAAATGAAACCTAGGCAAGCTACTCTCCAATCATCATATCCTCCAAGGTCAGATATGGCATAGCAGAAATTCAATTTAACCAGCATTTATCAGATGTGTTGGCTGTTTCTGGCACTTTAGCTTATACTATATATTAAGTATACATATCTTCCAGTAGTCCAAAACCAGCCCTTAGGGAGCTTACATTTTACCAAGGGGATAAATCTAAATATATTAAGTATAGTAAATTTTAAGAAGGGGAGACCATGACATTTTCAGGGTGACGGGTGGCAAAATTTCATGGGAGAAGGCAGAGTCTATGCTCAGTTTTAAAAGAGACTACAAATTCCAGAAAGTAGAGATAAGAAAAGAATGAATGATGAGATTCTACTGATTCAGGAGGACCAGGTTTGTCTTTTGGCTCTACCCTATAAAATTGTGTGACCCTGGGCAAACCATTTCTCTTCTGAATCTCAGTTTCCTCATTTGTTTAAAAAAAAAAAAAAAAGGCAGTAACACATGTACTTCCTATCTCAGAGTATAAGAAGTACAAATAAAAATCATTTGAGAAGAGTGTGTAAAATTCTTTACAACCCTTAAAGTATAATAGAAATGTCAGCTATTGTGTATAGGCTCCCAAGATGAACAGCTGTTGACTTCCAAGACTTCTAAAAGTACACAACTACTTCTATCACTGCTCAGAAGAAACATCGGATGTGAATGAATATGGGCAGAGTGTTCCCAATGGAAACACAAGGCTCATGTCCAAGAAAACCATAATACTTGGTTTTGGTAACTCCCATTTCTGGGATCCAGAGCATGATGAGCCTGAGCTGAGGGAGGAAGACTTGCTGTGGCCCATCTTAAAAGCAGCCACTGAGCCAGGGGTCTGTTTCCAATCAAAGTTTCCTTTAGTTGCTAGTTCTGTCTCTTTTCCAAAATGCAGCACTCCCACCATTACCTCTTTCCCAGAAGACATTCCTCATTTCTCTTCAGCATCTTCCCTGATCTCTACCTACTCCTTAGTTCTCTAAGGGTCTTTAAGTTGCCAGACCACCACCCCAAGCTAGAGAAGGCATCCAAGGTGCAACTGAGAAGCTGCCAAAAACAACTACTAACCTATCCCTCTTCTTGTTATTTTTAAAATCAGTTGAGTCTGAAAAGCAGGTGGAGGGAAGGAGTGAATTGAGAAGGGGGTGGGAACAAAAACTGAATTAGAGAGAAGCGCCAAATCCTCTAAATCCTCAGCAGTTGGCTGTAATTGCAGCCACGGGAAGGAAGTATCATCTATATCCCTAGCTTACATTGAACAGCAAGGCCTCTCTACTCCATAGAGCCTAATTCAGCCTAACTCCCTCAAGACTCATGGGATAATTCCCATGGTTTACCTGAAACTAGGATAATTCAGATTCTCCCTCTTTTTGGCAGGTGCCATCTTGGAATTCCTTGTCATCCAATAAATGTAGATTTGAACTCAACTCCTAGGGAGTGATCACCAAGTCACCTTAGCATGATGGAGAATCTCCTACAATCTTGAAGCTCAATAATTTGCTAGCACTTGCACAGGGATACTGTTCTCCAAACATGCTGCAAGTTTAAGGGGTAGGAATGAAAACCAGGGTGATTGGTACAAAGCAGCATCTTCTCTGGGTCCCATCTGGCCTTCAAAACTCTTAACAATGATTATTTGGATTTATAGGACCTCTTTCATCTGAGGGGACCCAGAAGGTTCACTTATATCTCAGAGAAATGCTATGAGATAGAATAATACATAAGGCAGTACCATTTTACAGAAAGAAAAAAAAAATGAAGCATGAAATATGAGAAAGTAGTATATAGTAAAGTGGGAAAATACTGCCATTTGGCGACAAAGACCTTGATTCAAATAATGCCTCTCCTAAGCATTTTTTTTATAGACTTGACAATTTCTAAGGTTCCTAGTGACGATTCATTTTATGTTCCTACAAAGAAGGCAAAAAGGAAAGAAGAAACGATTTGGCTTTAAAATGGCCCAGGAATTCTTAATTCCTAGCCTTGTACAAATTCAAGGTTTTGCCATTGAATGGGATAATCAGTTTAGGAAAAAGTTTCCTTGTACTGGCACATCTTTGCTTTAAGAATAAGTGTTCCTAAACCAGTGGCCCACATTCAGCTTTCAGTTAACTCCTTCCTCCCAAAGGTTGGGGAGCTGAGGGTGGGAGAGGGAAAAAGTAATATCTCCACTCCAAAGCAATATTAATTAGTGAACAGACATCCACTAAATCCTGTACCACTTTAAAATAGAAAGATAGTTTCAAAGGTAAGCTCCAATTCAAGTAGCCTTCTCTTACTTACCCATAATTATATCACAAGATCAATTATCATACACCCAAAATAGCTGGTTCTTCCTGGCCCTTTGCTCTACCCAATGGGTAACTATGGTCTGAATGAGAACTATTTTAAAATCCAAGAGTGAAAACTCAGAACTCTGTATTTTAAAAGGGAAGTCACATCTCTATTCTTTTAGATCCTTTACCCCTGGGGAAGAAAGAGGCAGGAAACAAAAGAATGTCCCTAATAAAAGCAATTAACCACTACATTAAGTTAAAGTACAAAGCAAAAACAAACTGGACTGAAGGCTTAGTTTTGGTTCCAGCCCTGATGGCAATGCTAAGTATTTCTCCCTCGTTAAGCCTCAGTTTCCCCTTATGTTAAATGAGAGTGCTGGACAAAATATATACGATCCTTTCCAACTCAAACATTCTCTCTGTTCTATGTATGGTCCCCCTTACAATTCTGATAATCTATCATTTCAGTTATCCAGAATTAGACCAAGAAGCACAACTTAGCAGATCATTCCAGCCCTAAAAGATCATGCTTTCAAACCACAAGACCCAAAACTCCTACAAGTCCAAAAGAAGGCAGTTTGGTGTTGTAGAAAAATGGCTGTGACTGGCAAAGTCACTTAACCTGGGCTAGTTTCCTCATTTGTCAAACTAATTTGGTTAGATATCCACTAAATCTGAGATAGCAAACACATATCTCAAGTGCTTCCTGAAAAAGATTAAAAATGTAAGTGGGAAAATAATTAACAAAATATATATACAGTGAGAATGTTACTTTTTAAAACATTATGTGACCATCAGTGATTCTTATGTATCCATTTGGTGGCCCCAATTTCTACTTCATTTTGATATCACTGCCCTAAATGTACCTCTTAAATATAAATCAATGAATCTAAAACATATTTAATTCTTCAATAGGCTATTTCTAGGAAAATAAGATAATTCCAGGAGCAGAGATTTCTGAGACCAAACCTCACTGGCACCAACCATAATACTGTCAACAGCAAACCTTTGATAAATTTTTATTAAAAAATGAGAACAAAATAAAATACAGAACAAAGTCAAACATAAAGCAAGAAAGACATTTTGTCTCTTAAGACCTCAGGCTTGCTGAACTACACCTCCAAATTCCTCTTCCCTACTCTACCCTCTATTATTAATGCCTCATCTTTGATTCTATGTCCCTAGAACTTTGGCTCGGCCAGGCATGGTCCATAATATTCCCCAAAACAAACCCAGAGCAGAAAGCAATACCTGTACTCACATCCAGAAAGAAAGAGAGAGAGAGAGAGTGAGTGTGTTTATCACTTTGACACCCTAGTGTTTAGCAAGACCAACAGGACTCAGTGCTTCAGGGCTTCTCTTCTGAAGAATGGGTCAATTCTGACTGGGACACACATAAAGCACTGAAAGTGTTCTAGAGTCCCTGCCTGACCAGAGAACACAGACTACATAGAAAGTCAGAAGAGAACATAGAACTCTCTTTACCTGGTACTTATCAAGTTCAGGCTAGGAACTTGAGGTACAAACAGCCCCAAACCATTTCAGTGTGAGGATAAATAGGCCCTTTTCATGCAGAGGAAGTATTTAACAAGTTGGAATTACTGGGTTTCTTGAGGACACTCCTGGTTGATTACCCCAAAAAGGAACTGTGACTTTGCCTAGCTTCCCACTTAATGAACTGGAAAGCTCATTTTAATTCCTCGATACTAGTCACCATTCTTACTGTTTGTGAAAATGGGGCTATGCCCAACAAGGTATTTTGGAACAGAAGACCTAACTGTGGAGACCCAAGAGCTACTAAGTCAGAGACTGAATGTTAATGTTGGTCCAAGTCTGAATCCACTGATCCCAGGTCAGAGGAAAGGCAATTTCATGATGGGACTGGATAGCAGGTTTTATCTGTAAAGTAGAGGGAATTCTGCTAGGATTGGAATCTTTCACCAAATGCCTGATTGAAAACGACTAGAAAACTTAACAAATGGCTCAACAAGTAGTAGAACCTTTGACAAGTCATAGCAAAAAGGGTCCCAAATAGCCTCATGGAAGTTGTTATTGCTCTAATTCTTGAAAGACAGAGAGTAGGTCAGGGTTCTCTTTCTCTTGTACATTAAGCTCATAAAAACAACTCTCTCCCCTATAGACTCAATTTCTTTTAAGGGGCACATCTGCAGCAAAATACTAGCAATCTCTCCAAATGTTAGGGCCTCAGAAACCCAGCTTTCCATAGAAGTCCGGTCCCATGTTACAATAGGGCAGGCTGCTACTATGGCCACCCCCATCTTTCCACTGCTGACATCTGACTATAAACTTCACTTCTCCTCTTGGCTACCAACCAAGTCTTGCACCAGAAAGGTTTCTATCCTAATTTTGCTAATTGGCTCCTAGTACTAAAGGCACATACATACCACTTTCTTCATTCCAATAACAGAATCCAGTCTTCCCTTTTGGATATGGAAATCCCTGCCCAACTCCCTGGTACTTTCCAAGCCCCTTCCTAAGAGCTTCAGAAAAGTGAGGCAATCTCCATTTGACTTCCTACCACAAGGCACCCAGAATGCCCCATATCTTTTAAAATTATCAACAATTAGATCCAATCTTTCTTGAGCAGCAAGATAACTGTAAAATGTGTGTGTGTGTGCCTATATATATATACATACACACACATATACTCACACACATACGTATGTATTACATTTAACATATACTTTAACATATTTAACATATACTGGACTGTCTGCCATCTAGGGGAGAGGGTGGGGGAGAAAATGGAACAGAAAGTTTTGTAAGAGTCAATGTTGAAAAACTACCCATGCATATGTTTTGTATATAAAAAAATTAATAAAACAAAATTATCAACAATTAAAAAACACCCTTCCACATTCTTTCATTTGAGTCTATCAACAATCTTTCCAGTTAGGTACTAAAGCTATTATTGTCCTTGTATTACAGAGGAAGAAACTGAGGCTCAGGGAGGAAAGGTTACCTGTCCAGAATACTATTATCAGAAATAATATTTGAACCCAGACCTTATGGATTCCACGACAAGTTCTCTATCCATACAAAATACTACCTCTCAAAGACCAAGGCTTTTTTCCATTCTGCTTCCTTAAACTCTATGGCCTAGGGACTCTGGGACATACATAGTAGAGATTTCTTTATAGAAAAGACTTTTGAGATCCTTTAAGTTTTCCCTGTCTCCAAAATGACCAGAGATCACTCTTCTGGCACAGAGAGAAGCAGTGCATATCTGACACAACAGGCAAAACTCCCTATGTCTCTTGGGCTCTTTAAATTTCATAGTTACGAACACAGGACCTAGGGAGAAAGAGAAGACTAAAACTTGCTCTCAAAAAACACAACCTCTGAGCACCCATGGCAGAAAGTGAGAACTTATGAGCCCTAGGGTCTTGGTAATGAGCTGAAAATTGAGTTTTTTTAGAGTTGATCCCCAAAGAAATCCCTAGCACAAATCTAAGAATAAGACACCCCCCCAGCCCAGTAAAGGGCTAAAAATAGATAAATTATGGTAATGGGAAAGCGTTCTTAAAAAAAAAAAAAAAAAAAAGGCTCTCTAGAAAACCTACTACTTATTAGCTGAGTTTGAGTAAATCACTTTTCTCTTCCAGGTCTCAGTTTCATCATCTATAACTTGTAAGAGCATCTCCTCTGAAAAAGGAAATGGATTATTTAGAATTTCTGTGCTCTAATGAGAGAGTAGGACTTGCTCTCAAAAATCTAGTTCTATGTCCTACACTTATCCATTCAATCTGCCCCACTGTTAACTGTCAAGAGATTCCATAAACACTGATTTTGAGGCTAAAAAACAAAAAAGATTTAAATAATTCAAATTCCCTAAAATTACTTACTTGGCTTTGAGAAGAACACAAAATCATGTTCTCCAAATTGGCAGGGATATTAGCAGGTCAGAAAACAACTCTTTCATTTTACAGGTTAAGAAAAGACCAAGATTCAAAGATAGGACTGTGACTTGTCCAAGGTGTCACAAGCAATAGATGACAAAGCTAGGGAGTAGAACTAGATTCCAATCCCATCCACAGCTTTTTCATTACACTCCCTGCAACTCAGATTCAGGGGTTCACATTTAGCTTAACAGCCCCTGCACCTTACCTCTCTGATGATCCCTTCCTAATATATTCCAAATTGTCCAGAGGATCCCAAAAGCTTCAGCTCCTTTCCAGAGCTTATACCTTACACTATGCAGCTACTCTTTTTATTAATCTGTTACCAGAGATAAAAAATGTGACACTAAAGAACAGCTACAATAAAATGTTTATTCCTATACAAATGTATCTTGTGAGAGGTAGGAATAAAAGAAAAAAAGGGAAAAGCTGACAAACTTACTTCTAGTGACTACAATCCAATATCATAGTTTAAATGCTGGTTATCCCAACTAGTGCCACTCCCAAACCCCAAAACAACTAAGAACCCCTTGGAATACAGATTCACTGATTAGTCAGAATTTACATGTGTTAAAAACATCAGCCAAAAGTTTCCAACAACTAGATTGAATCCATATAATAAAATGTCACAGCCCTGGTTCTATTCTAACATTACTTTGCTAATCCCCAACTTCAAAACTACAACTAACTAAACACTCTCTTCATAGATTAGAAAGTAGCAAATTACAGATTTTTAGAATTGTTAAGAGATGTTATCAGATAAGACCAGCTTCTTCAATTCAAATGTTATATTCAGTACTTACCATGTGCAGAGTAGGTATTCTACATTAGGGGAGATTCAAAGATTAAATAGATAAATAAGAATATAAAACAATTATATGAGACAGAGCAAAATGTGACCTGGATGAGAAGAAGGATGAGAGAAAGCTTCTTTCCCCCTTCTCAAAGTTTTCATTTTTGCTTTTTTTTTTTTTTTAAATTAAGTAGCCGTCATTTCCTAATGCTTCTCTTGAAACAAATAAGTACAAATCAAAACAAGAACAATGAATATGACTGAAAATGTATGCTTCCTTCATTCCATACCTAAAGTCTATCACCTCTCTGTCAAAAGGCAGGAGGCCTGTCTCACCAATCAATCCTCTGAAGCTATGATTGCTTCCTACATTGATCATAATTCTGAAGTCTTTTAATGTCTCCTCCTGTATTATTGTGGGATTCATACAAATTGTTCTGGTTTGGCTTAGTTCACTCTGTATCACTGCATACCAGAGGCAGACAAATATAGCATAAAGAAAACTAGGTTTAAATTCAGAAGACTTGAGTTAACTCCTGGCTTGTTACCTGTGTAACCTTGGGGAAACTATTTCAAATACCCAGGCCTCAGTTCCTATTCCAAATCAAAAGGTTGGACCAGATGACTTTGGAGTAAGGCCTACCATAAATCTAAATCTAGGAACCTGAGATTCATTAGAGAAAACTTCATGGAAGGGGCAAGTGAGCTAGATAAGGAATGGTTAGGGTTTCAAACAGGTAGCAAATATTCTAAGGTTGAGAACTAGGAAAACACCAGCGATTTTTAGGGGACTTAGAATAGTCTGGATTGACTTGAAAAGGTAGGAAGTGCCAAAGAGCTGAAAATCGAGTTGTCTAAGGTCACAACAATGAGTTACAGTCACCAGTCAAAGCTGGAACCTAATCTTGAAAATCATAGTTCTAATATTCTCTGATACTGTACTACCTTAGCAAAGTGATGTGAAATGTTGTCAAGTCACCAAAAAACACACCTAAAGCACAAAACACAGATCTTGGAGAGGGTGTATCATAAACCCAGAATCAAATCCAATAGCAAAGATTACTGCAAACTGTTATCTTTTAAATCATAACTGAAATTTAGGTTTAAAACCTTATTTCCTACCTCTGGAAATTGGGAAAAGAGGAACTGTCCAGATCTGGGGGAAAGTTAGGCTAGGAGTAAAAGTTTTAGTTGTGGCTATAATCCAGTCTATGTTCCACTTAAGATATAATATGTAAAACTATAGCACAGAAATAGTATTAGTGAATTTTATTTCCTCAGACTACCTTAGAAAAACATGTTATATATATTGTAAATGATTTTGATGAATGGAGGTAGTCTCTTGATGTACTTGTAAGTAGATTTTCAAAAATTAATTATATAGGGATTCACTATAACACATGCACAGAAATGCTTTAATTTCAGCCTGGGTTTTTTTACTCCCCCAAAAGTACCCTCTGACTTCCCAAACTGGCATGTGGACAGGGAACAAAACCCAATTTTGATCCTAGGCTGCTAAGCATGAGATAATTAAATCAATTTTAAGAACATAATATATTAAGAGATCATAAGAGCTGGAAAAATCCTTAAAATTTTCAGAACTATAGAAAACTTAGAACAGAAAATCTAAGAAATGACCAAGTTAGAAATCATTTACTACAATTCCTTTATTTTTACAGATTGAGAGGCCAAATAAATAATTTTTTGGGTTATATGAATGTCCTCCATTTGTATAAAGCAAGACTAGAATTATTTTCAAGAGTATAATATTTAAATTTCAGTTTGTATTAAATGGGATACATAAGAGAGTACCAAGTATTATAAAGAATTTTGAAGGACTATCTAGATAGTCCACTTTAATTTCACAAATGAGGAAACATTTCAGAAGAGACATGACTGGCCCAAAGTCATAAGGCAATTAGGGAAAGATCAGGAGCACAAATCTGGGTTTCCTTCTTTTCAAGTAAAGGAAATACTAAAGAAATACAATTCTATAGAAGACAATGTGAATAATCTACTATAGTAAAAAGTTGACACATTTAAATAAGCCTAGATACAGCTACATAGGAAAGTGAGCAGGTATTTGACCTCAAAGCATCTTTCATTACTCCTTACTGTGCATGTCCCCTCAAAAATACTACCAGAGCCAAACCAGTGAATAAAAATAGGCTTCTACAGCAAGCTTTGGAAAGTTTGCAGCCTGAAGTTTACACCCTGTCCTGTAGCTTCCAAAAAGCTAGAACATGATATTAATGCAATAACCTATCCAACAAATCTATGGGCGTGTAAGGTCTGAAGGGGACCTCAGAAATCAATCTAATTCAATCTTAATAAACTCAGGAAAATTGAAGACCAGAGACTCTTCCAGTGACAGAAACAACATAATCAGAACCCTGGAATACTTGTCTTTTCTCTTAACATATCTGCCTATCACCCATATGCCCAAAGAGGCATGGCAGTATGTGCTGAGCACTTTTCTCAGCTACTTCATGATATAAGAAGGGCAACTACGGCTATTCATATTTACAGATAAAACTTAGCATAGGTTTTATTTGATTCTAGTACCCCAGCTATTATCAGCAATTAAGAAAGCCAAAGCTTGAACTCTGATCTCATTCTATGTTTACTACACCATGTATGTTAAAGAAGATGCCTACTAGTACCCAAATCACATTATTTTTGCTCTCCTACAAAACCTAGGATTTTTAAAAGCACTAATTCCAAGTTCCAAAAGGGGCTTTGCATCCAACAAGATCTTAGTTTTAAGCTGATTCAATTGTTTCTCTGTGTGAAGACAGGATTTTGCAGTGGTCCCACTGATTCCACTGGTGCTATAGCAATAACTAGGATTCCAATGACAGAGTTAACAGCGCAGAAACCTATCTGGGCAAGATTTGGTTTGAAGTACCTTGAAAAGAATGTCTACCTTCCCCCATCTTGTTAGGAGAGAAGGGGGGAAAAGTCAAGAGTCAGGCCATGCATTTCCCATATGTCAACAATGGTGATGACGCACCATTTTAGAGGGCATCAGCTTTCACAAAATGCCAGCACATGCACCTGTAGGCCTTCTGACGTTTCTCACTGGGATTTAAAATCCAGAAGGCAGGCTAGCTATTCAACAGCCTGGAGACAGCCACACGTGGCTACTGATCACTTCCCTTTCCTTCAGTGATCTGATAGTCCATTTAGATCATTTTTTAGCTCAATGTATCCAAACCAAAGTCCCTTTCCCTTATCCCCTGGTAGAAATAAACTTAAAGAAAATGGAGATTTCCAAATTATCTTTTGCATAAGAGCATGTTGTAGAAAGGGAGGGGTTAAACACAATTTGAAGTACTGTTAGTAAATCCCAAATGAACCCTCCTCCAATGAAGCAACCTTAAGAGAAATGCCATTGCAACACTGATCTAAGGGCTGGCTTTTCAGTTTCCTCCAGGCCAAGGCCTCATGCCAGGCATGATTTTACCTCCTCCCATTTGACTTTCCTGAGGCCTAAGGTCTCCCCTCAAGTCCACGGTGTAGACTTATACACGGGGGAGAATCACCATCATCCTAGTTGGAAGAGGGCCAGAAGACCAAGACAGGGGGTAGTGTCTGCATTCCCAGTCACCATTTCAGGATCAAGTAGAGTATAAGGCTGAGTGATCCTGTCCAATTTAAATAGGTTGGGGGGGGGGAGGGGGGAGGAAGAGGAGGGAGGAGGAATGAAATGAGTTTAAATGGGCTGGCTCAGGTACCTAGGGCGAAGGGTGAAAATCAAGGCCACGAGGCTCCCAGCACAGGCCCAATCCTCCCTCTGCCTTCCCCTCTTCGGATACAGTTGCCCAGCTCAGGAAATTCAGCTCCTAACTTCGGTGTACTGGGGTGAGGAGACCCCATCCCAAGGCTGGGGGAGGCGGGGAGTGGAGGGGAAGGGTACAGGGTACGCTGAGCGGAGGGGATGTTGGGCCGGATCACATGCTATTTCGGCAGGCAGTGAGGAGAGAAACCACGTTGTCTTTACTGCAGTGGAATGCTGGGAAGGGGAGGAAGCTCCGTGAAACACACATACATACACACTCACACACACTCACAGGCATACACCCTCACCCGGCCCGGCGGGGCCGGCGTTCTAAAATCGAACCCTGCCACTGGGCCTCGAATCCCTCAGATCCCCGCGTGGCCGCCCCGCAGGGGCAGACCTGTCACTCACAAGGCGCAGCCCCGCAGGGCCCCCACTTTCACTGTCCTCCGCCACCTCCCCCCCCCACCTTCCCCACCCCTCCACATTTCCACGCCCCTCTTGTCCGGCTCCCTAGCTGGATATTTCGGTAGGACCCGACCCAACCCCGAGAAGAGCCTGTAAAAATTACGTATCTGGGTATTGGAAGGAAACACACACACACACACACACACACACACACACACACATGTACACATGTGCCTCACCATATTCTCAATGACACGTTTAGTTTCCTTCTTTCAATCCCCCCCACCACGGGCTCCTGGGTGAGGGGGAGAACACCTAATCCATCAACCTAGAGATCGAACATTAGGGAACTTTGAAATTCAGAATCCATATTTATCCCTACGAACTCTCGTTATGTCCAGGACACGCTTACAGAACGCTTACAATACGTTAAATATTGCAAAGCTCGAAAAGCGGGATGCGGGATTTAGGAGAATTTCTTCTTTCGCCCTTGCCCCCCCCCCCACCCCCCCGCAGGCTGCGAGTGTTTCGGGAGGCAACGGTGAGCGAAGGGAGAAAAAGAGCCATTTACACCCGAAAAGTAGTTTTCCCAGGGGCTCGAGGCCTTCTCGCCGCTGCCCGCGCCAGCTGCTACGGCCCCTGCAAGGCCGCTCAGTCCTGCCCCAGCCCGGACCCCGACTACTACAAAGCGCAAACGACTGTCCAGGGCCTGGGTCACCTCCCGGGGAGGACCCTGGGGAGGGGCTAATGACTGCGAAGACCCTTCAGATGGGTAGTTAGGAAGGGAGAAAATCGTGATGGAGTCCTCGCTCGCGCCATCCCCCCACCCTGCTGCGGCCCCGCGCGGCGTGGAAGCACGATCTGAGAAAGCAAAGGGGCCAAGTACCCACCTGGCGGGGACTGTCCGTTCACGGTGACCAAGGCCGTAGGTCCCGCGTTTTTCGTCCACGGATTCACCTTGGGCGGAGGGGCCTCTACGAACTCGCGGCGGCCAGTCTCACCGCCCTCCTCGCTACCACTGCCGCCGTCACTCTCGCCCCGGGGCGGCGGCGGCGGCGGCAACTGCAGGCTCTCCCTCTCGGGCTGGGGGCCCTCGTCCCGGGACGGCTTAGCCGAGCCGGGCGGCCGAGAGGACCGGGCGCCTTCGTCCAGAGGCTCTCCTTTCCCCTCGGACTGCGGCGTCTGCTGCTGCGGCGGCGCCGGCGGCGGCTGCTTCATCACCAGCCCGCCGTGCTCCTCGGCCTGAAGGAGGGGGTTGCCCGGCGGGAGCGACTCCACCTCGGTGGCCATAGGAGCGCCTGCCTCCCGAACTGAAGCCCCCGCCGGCGCCGCGGCAGTCTCGCCCCCACCCCTCTCGCCCGCCGCCGCCTCAAACTTTCCTGAAGCTGCCCGGCCTTGCCACTCTCCTCTCCGGGAAGGCTGCCTCAGGGGGCTGCCCCCCTCTCCGTCCCCGGGGGCCGGAGCAGGAGGGGAGTGTCGAGGGGCGACTCGAGCCGAGCAGCCGGGCGCGGCCCCCTCCTTTTTCTCCCTCCCTCTCTCTCTCCCCGTCGGAGGGAGCAGTCGAGAAGCCCAGGCCCCGAGCGGCGGCGACGGTGCCGGGGCGGGGGGGGGGAACCCCTGTCTTGTCTCCTCGCCTGGGGTCGTAGGCTCCCCCCGCCACCCCCCACCCCTGAAGGCCTGGGGCCCAGCGGCTCTTCTTTCTGCCTTTCCCACTCCTCTCCCTCTCCTCTTCCCCCCCGGGGGCAACCCGGGCTCCCTGCTCTGGGCTGCAGCAATATGGAAGGGGAGAGCGGAGCGGAGCAGACCACGCGATCGGCGGGGGCGCGCTTCGCAACGCGGCGTCTCTGGGACGGGAGGGGAGGGGATGCGGTCGGGGACGGGGACGGGGTAGCGGGGCCGCGCGCGCCGTAGCCCGGCCTCTGGGAAAGGAGAGAGCGCGCGCGCACGGCTTCGCTTCCCCTCACTCCTGACTCCGTCCCCACCTCCTTTTCTCCCCTCCCTCCCCCAGTCTCTCTGCTCCAGTTCCCAGTGGGGGGGGGGAAGAGGAGGGCTCCGACGGGACGGGGACGAGCACGTGCCTGATGCAATTCGGAAAGGTGGATAGAGGGAGAGCGCAGAAGGGAGGGAGCCATGGGGGAGGCCGCGGAGGGGCGGGGATCTCTTAAAGGGCCCGCATGGGGAAGCCAGGCCGCAGGTGGAGCACATGGATTTAGGGCCATGCGGCGGCAGTGCCGGGTTGCTTTCGTTTCTTAAGCGGAGGACAGCAGACTAGTTGGTGGGAGATGAATTTGCATTTGGAATAGGGAAGGAAAAATGCTGATTAACGGACACTCTGGCTCACAAAAGCTTGGGTGGATTCATTTGCTTGGGCCTTGCAGGGTCCCCCCCGTCCCCGAACCTTGCGCTCTCGGCCTTCCCCGCCCAGCCTAGGTGACCTTGGCGAACCACTTTCTCCCCCACGTGCCTTAACCCCTAGGCAAGTTTCTGCGCTATAGACTGGGAGAATGGAGGAGGAGGAATTAAGTTAAAGCGCTGGAGGATCGGACGTGGGTCTGCCACTTAGCTGCTAGTGTCACTGACCTTACTCTTAGGGGGCGGGGGCATGAGCCTGGAGAGGGAAGTCCCTCTGCCCTTTGGAAGGCAGATCTGAATGCGAACAAATGTTGGCTAACACAAATGCACTCTGGTTCTAATCATCTAAGCCAAGTGAATGACAAGATGTTCATATTCTACAGAATAGTTCTTGATTATCATCTCAGCTGGGTACAGGAAATCCTAATCTTTTTGGGGAAAGGATATATGCTTTAAAACAATACCACAGAAGGTCATGACTAGAGGAGAGACCTTAGGACACAGACTTCACAGAATGGAATGTTGAATAGGTGAAGCATCTGCTATTTGCAGAGCACTGAGCTAGGCACTGAGAGTGACCCTAAGAGTAGAAAAGACGAATTTAGCCCTCTGTGCAGTTTGTTGTTGAACAGGAAGATAAGATATAAAAGCATAGATAGTTATAAGATCAATACAAGAGAGGGAGGCAAAGCAGTGCTTTTTTGAAATGGGGAAAATAGTTACTGGGATCAAGGAAGGCTTCATGCTTTAAAGGACGCCTAGGAATTCAGAAATGGAAGGAAGGGCACATTAGACATAGGGAACAGAGTGAGCAAAGGCAAGGAAGTGGAAAAATACAAGGCTGGGATTGTGGTGATGTTTAAGTAGTGGGATCTGACTATAATTTAGTACAGAAAGAAGTAAGGAGGTCAGAAAAAAATTGGGTGGGTTCAGATTGCTGAGAACCTTGAATGCCAGGCAAAGTACTATGATCTTCAATCCGGAAGTAATCAGGGGTCATTGGAAAAAATTTGGTCAACAGAGTGACTCAGCCATACATACCCATAAGCAAAATGATTCTGTCAAGGGCATGAAATTTTCAGGGGCCACTATTGCCTCCTAAGTACAGTTCATATACCTTTATCTTGCATTAAAAACCTTTATTGAGGCATTTGGCGATATAAATGGATAGAGCAAAGTTCTGGGAGCACATCAAATTAGATCTCTGACATGTATTAGCAGTGTAACTCTGGACAAGTCATAAACCTTTAGTTTCCACAACTGCAAAATGGGGTTAGTAACACCTAACCTCCCAGGGCTATCATCAGGATCCAATGAGATTATTTGTCAAGTGTTTGGCAAATTCTAAAGTGTTATATAAATGCTAGTTGTTATTCTACATTGTTGGCTCACCTAATTTTTCATCAGTTTTTTGTTTTGTTTTGTTGTGTTTTTACTTACACTTTGCTCCAACCAAAATGGACTACTCTTAGTCCTTTCCAAACAGCCTAGGGAATTCATTCCAGAGGCTCTCCTTTGAAAAATCCTTTTTCACCAGTTGCATTTGAACCCCTCCTTCTGAGACAGTTAAAACCAAATACTGATTTCTTCCTGAAAACCTTTAGGGATACCTCTAGTCTCCAAAACTCTTTTCCCCACAGATATTATATAGCATTAATGAACATTTATGAACTCTAGTGAACATAAATGTTTTAATATTATATCTATATATATATAGATATAGATATAGATATATCTGTGTGTGTAGCTTCCTTCTGGATTGCAATTACCTTAAGAATAGAGACCTAATCTTACCTAACATTATACCTTCCCTAATGCCTACCTAATATGCTGCGATGTATTTTTTCATAATACATATATTATGTATTCATTATGTATTCAGCCATGTATTCTTTTTCAGGTGAAAAATAGATCCAAATAAGGTGAAGTGATTGCCCCTACAACTAGTAAGGAATAAAACTGGCACTGAAATTTTTGTTTTCATTCTGAATCCAAAATCTTAATATATGAAATTAACAGCATTAAATTTGTAAGAGAAATCCAGAATGCTAATTACTTTATTTACTATTGCTGAGTCATTTCAGTCATGTCTGATTCTTCGTGATTTTCATTTGGGATTTTCATGGGAAAGGTACTAGTGATTTGCCATTTCCTTCTCCAACTCAGTTTACAGATGAGGAAACTGAGGCAAACACGGTGAAGTACCCAGAATGACACAGCCTATAAGTATCTGAGGTCTGATTTGAACTCAGGAAGATGAGTCTTTCTAACCTCAGGCCTAGGATTCTTATCTTTTGAGCTACTCTATTCCTTAATAGAAAGGACTTAATTTATTTGCTCAGAGTCACTCAAAAACATTTCTGTAATATTAACTTTATGTGTAAGGCCTGCACAGCTCTGGATTCATTAATAACAAAAACCTACATTTATGCAACACTGGGGTATGGTGTGGTATATTATCTCATTTGTTCTATACAACCGTCCAAGATATGTACTATATCACCAACCCCATTTTACAGATGAAAAAACAAGCTCAGAAAAAGATGGTTAATCCAAGGTCACAAAACAAGAAAGATATCAAAATCAGATTAGAGATTTCAGGTCTTATGACTCTAATTCTTGTGCTATTTCTGCTCCATCAGGTAAAGTGTAAATATATATACATTTATATATCTCCTCTATAGATCTCATGTGACATATACATACCACTAGATCTGTAAAATATTTTAGGATCCCCAGAAACAATCAGCTAGTGGCAAAGTGGGTGGACCAGTAGGCCTGGACTCAGGAAGACTCATCTTCATGAGTTTAAATCCAACTTCAGGTATTTCCTAGTGGTGTGACCCTGGATAAAGCACTTAACGCTGTTTGCCTCAGTTTCCCCAACTGTAAAATTAGCTGGAGAAAGAAATGGCAAAGCACTTCAGTCTCTGCCCAGAAAACTCCAAATAGTGTCAAAAAGAGTCAGACATGCCTGAATAACATCAGAAAGAGTCACCTCAAAGAGGCAATAAGCTATTAGAGGTCTTTTGTACATCAAAAAGAAGTGAAGTTGGTAGACGTGAGTTTGAGCTTAGGATCTTTCACTTATTAATTTTATAATGGAAAATTCATTTAACTTCCCTGTACCTCAGTTTATCCATTTGTAAATTGATTAAGTTGGCTAGATAATCAATATTGAAAATCTCTTCCTCTTATAATGTTCTGGGTTTTTTGTTTTTTGTTTTTTGATGTTTTAAGATCCCTTCTAGCTCTGGTGTTCTGTCATTTGTGTTCTATGTCTTAGTGTCCAACCCTAAAACTTTATGATCCCATAGCAATTTATACTTCTTTTAAACAAATATATTCTAAGTTGTGCTATACTCACTGTGTACATATCTTATCTCCCCTACTAGATTATATAGTCCCTTTAAGGCAGCTGCCATGTCTTAAAGGTACTTAATAAATATCTTTTGAATTGAATTAAACTGAAATGGTATCTCAAAGCTCCAAATCCTAGGTAAAATTGCATGGAATTGTTGACCAAAGATTTTTAGTCCTAATTACTAGTTATTCATTCTGTTCTTCAAAATAAGAGCATTTTACAGATGAGGATATTTAGGGACAGAGATAAAAAAGGGATTAATCAGTTCAAGATCACATAGCAAAATAAGAAAAAAAGTCAAAAAACAGATCCAATATTGCCTTTCCTTGGTACTAGCCTAGCATCAAAGAAGGACAGACATATGAATTGATGGAACAATTGTATATGTATTGTGGACCCTGGTCTACAGGAGTGCATAGAATTTGTATATGCTTCCTCTGATAGCATCCTCATTAGCACATCCTCAGGTGAGGAATTTAGGCCTGAAAGAGAATAAACATAAGATGTCCAAGATGAGGATGAAAGAGACCTTAGAACATAAAACAACTTAGAGTTGGTCAGAGCCTTAGAACACCTATAGACCAGCCTTGTTCATGAGGAAATTCAGTAATCCTGGGCATTTCCTGTACTTCTAGTAAGAGACGTTTAGTCTAAAATAATAACAAGATTAGGCTTTTAAGTTATAGCTTTCCTACCAATTCAAGGGTAGCTAGGTGGCACAGTGAATAGAGTGCTGGGCCTATGGTCCAAAGGACTTGAGTTCAAATTCAGCCTTTAATACTTACTAGTAGTGTCATTCTGGCCAAGTCATTTAACTCTGTTTTCCTGTTTCCTCATCTATAAAATGACCTGGAGAAGGAAATGACAAACCATTCCACTATCTTTGCCAAGAAAACTCCAAATGTGGTCAAGAAAAAGTCATTCATGACTGAAAAATGGCTGAAAATTATTGAATGTACCATTCCTACCAGCTCATATTATTTATAGATGAATAATCAGTTTCCATAGCACATTATGCCTTTCTAATAGTTTTAATATTTACTGTCTCATTGGATCCTCAAATGATGTCCAGCCATAACCAATAAAGGTCTTCCCCTCCCATTTGTTCATAATTAAACCTATAAAATTTTACCTATCATTCAAAGAATCCTAGACCGAATGCCAAATTCTCTGTGAAGATTTCCCTGATTCAATTGTCAGTGATCTTTCTTCCTCTGAAATGTATAGTGCTTTAAAAAAGTATACAGCATGTATTAGTATCCTAATAAATATATGCCTTGTATCATAGTTATATGTATCTTTGTAGCTATTTCCTCCAATCATGAAAACAAGAATTATCCCTAATACAACTTTGTAGCTCCCAAAATATATATCAGAGTATCTTAGATTTGTTGAACAAATCTTTACTGAGTGCTTTATTGCATGGATAGTCCATAAATTTTTGTTGAATGAAAGACTGATGTGTTCACTATGTGACTAGATGTTTAAACTGTGTTAAAAGGGCTAAGTGACTTGGTCAGGATCACACTAAATCAAAATTAGAACTTGGGTGTCCTGATTCCTAGGTCAGTAGTGTACCAAGCTTATTGATTGATCTGTTGATTCATCTATCAACTGCTTGCTTTGTGCAGAACTATGGATGGTAGGCCCTAATGGGGTAATCCAAAATACAGCAAAGGCCTTGTCTCATGAGATAACTAGGCAAACAGGACAATGGGGTTGGGCTGGATAATCTTTAGGATTCCTTTTAATTCTAATGGACTATGATAATAAGAATGAGGAAAAACGCATAACTAAATCACCTTTGGAAGTCTACCAATAGTCAGCAAATACAAGTACTACCAGAATAATATTTGGTTATTGTGGATACTCTATCAATCAGAAATAACTTGGTTCAGTACCTTCTGATTATTAATATCAAGTGAAACATAAAAAAAGGTGAGGTTTTTCCAAATAGTATTTTCCATTATCAGAGAAGACTTCTAGTGCAGAGTCCAAAACAAAATTTGTTATTTTTCCTCTAAGTTTCCCTTCTTACAAATTTGCCACTCCCAGGGTACTACTCCTATCTTCCTAGTCACTTTTGGCCCAGTGTCATTCTTGACTCTTCACTTCTATTCACTCCAAATGTCTAATGTATTGCCAGATCTTATGGTCCTTACCTTTATAAGGTATTTCTCCTATTTCTCTCTACTCACATAGCCACTACTCTGATATTAACCCCTCACCACTTTGAGCTTGGATTATTACAGTACTCTGCTGGTTTCCTTGCTTCAAGTCCCTCTCCACTCAGCTGTCAGTGATTTTTCTAAAGTACAGATCCAACCTATGTCACACACACACACACACACACTCTCTCTCTCTCTCTCTCTCTCTTCTCTCTCTCTCTCTCTCTCTCTCTCTCTCTCTCTCTCTCTCTCTCTCTCTCTCTCTCTCTCTCTTTCTCTCTCTCTCTCAACTTCAGTGATTCCCTACTTTCTCCAGCATCAAAGATAAGATCCTCTGTTTGACTTTCAAAGCCCTTTACAAACTGGTCCCTTCCTACTTTTCCAATCTTTGTACACTTTTCTATCTATTCTGCAAATTAGTAATCCTGTTCTTCTTGCACAAAACCCTTCTATATTGATTATACCTTTTCACTTTCTGTCTCCCATACCTGGAATGCTTTCTCTTCTCACTTCCTTCTAGTTTCCTCAATTTTTCTCGAAGATTCACCTTCTATAAGAGGCCTTTCCTAGTCACTTTTCTTGTTGCTAGTATATTCCCTCTGAGATTACCTCCTATTTATATTCTATAATATCTCATATGTATCTAGTTGTTTATCTCTTCTATTAGAATGGGAGATCCTTGAGGATACAAACCATGTTTTTGCTTGTCTTTTTGTCCTCAAGCTTAGCATAAAACTTGGTACTTAATAAACACTTTTTAATTGAATTAACAAAAAACATAAGAGATTGCTGTCTGGGAAGTTGAAGAGGAGGAATTCAGGGGAAAATTTAGGTGATAAATAAATGAAAAATCAGTAAAAATTATTTTAACAAAACTACACAATGAAGATATTAACTGAATTGATTGAATGGATCAACAAGCATTTTTGTTAAGTGAATATTTGTTAAGTCCATATCTTGGATGCTATACTAGGCACTGGGCATACAAAGATCAAAAAGGAAACAATTGCCATCTTCTGCAAAGATTGACTATTTCCTAGATTATGTTGTAAATCTGAATAGACAACACCTAGGTTCACCTATTTGTACATATATATCTTGGATAGAAATGGCAAATGGCCAATGAACTAGTCCCAGAACTGGACAAGAGGAGAATGGACTACAGAATCACTGAAGAATTATTGAACACTTTTAGAGACCCCAAGCTTTTCCCTGAAACTTTAAAATTTTAAAAGTACCCTTATTATTTTAATTATGTTGTGTAGCTATAAATTATGGAATGCCACACTCTCCAAAGTACTGAAGTCAAGGATCACCCAAAGAGTAATAGAGGGGCAAGAGGGGGTATTTATACAGAAGTAGTGATATAAAGGATTTCATATGTGAACTTATATGAACTGATACAGAATGAGGTAATCAGAATTGAGAGAACAATTTATACACAGACAATAATAAGGTAAAGACAAACAACTTTGAAATAATTAGGAACTGATCAGTGTTGGAGGAAAAAAAAAGGCAATCATTATGATATCTGCCAAGAAAACCTCATGGACAGTATTTGCATACTGTGGTCATAGAGAGTTGGACACAATTGAACCACTGATCAGTGTAATGACCAACCACAATTCTAGAACTCTCAATGAAACGTGTTATCTATCTTCTAAAAGAGAGGTAGAACATCTTTCATTGTGAGTCTTCTAGAAGGGTCAAAAAACTTCATATTGGGAAAGCCCCTTCTTTACTCTGGGCTTAATCTTCTCTGAAAAATAATATTTTGGAAAAATTGGGGTTTTCTGAACTCTGTCAGCTTTAATATGGAAATATCGAATTATAGATTTGGAGCTGGATGTTAACCTTGGATGCAACATCTTCATTTACAAACTGAAGCGTATTTGCCCCAAAGTCAACACATGTTATATTCCAAGATTCTAAGGTTCCTTCCAATTCTGATATTTACAGTTTTATGAGTCTCATATGGGAAAATGAAGGGAACAATATGCATTTGTCTAGCAAAGTTGATGTTCTTTCAATAAAGGACCATATCTTTTCTATTAGCCAGTGCATATATTTACCATACTACAGAATTGTGTTCATTATATTGCACATATATTTCCTAATATATATATATATATACATGTTTCATATAGAGAGAGAACATTTTTTTTTTAAATCTGGAAACTTCTACAAACTTCTGAGAGCTAGGAATCTATGAATACCAAGTATAATATGATAAAATCCTCAGTAATTTCTTTTGTATAATCCTAAACAAATTATTACCTTATTTAATAATTTTTTCCTGTTTACAAATTATAGATCAGCACATTTGGAATTCCTACACCTAGAGGTAGGTGGATAGTATGTGTTATCTTCAACTGGTAGGGAAAGAAATGGAAGCCCAGAGAAAGAGAGTTGCTTGGGCAGGGTTATCCAGCTGTAACACAACCAGAATTAGAACTCATGTCCTTCTTGAATTCATGCACCAAAATGTGATGAAAAGAGTGAAATAACTTAGAGTCAAAGGAGACTCTATAATAAGAGTTCCTATAATAGGGATTTTAAAAGGGCAGCTAGGTTGAATCATGGGCCTGGTGTCAAGAAGATTCATTTTCATGACTTCAAAACTAACCTCAGATATTTCCTAATGATATGATCCTAGGCAAGTCAATTAACCCTGTTTGCCTCAATTTCCTTATTTGTAAAAATAATTGGAGAAAGAAATGGCAAAACACTTCAGTCTCTTTGTCCAAAAAGCCCCAAATGAAGTCACAAAGAGCTGGACACAACTGAAAAAGACTTAAAAACAATCAGCTTTAAATACTGTGATCCTCTATGGGGTCAGAGCTGGAGGAGGCCTCATTACACATAAAGTCAAAATTAAAGAGATTAGTGAAACCAACTTAGAATATAATATTTTAGTTAGAAAGAAAAATTGAGCATGAAATAGCACATCTGGCAAGAATCATTAAGGTCATCTTGTCCAATCTTAATTAAATCCTTCATTTTGCAGATGAAAAATTCCTCTGATTTCACTGTTTTATCCATCTGTGTCAATTCTTTGTAAATATGAATTTATCTTTACAACAAACCTTCTTACTTAATGCAATTTAGGGGTCATCTCCTACAGATGGTCCTTCCTGACCCATCCCACTCCCAAACCTCTCTTGTTAGTTCCTTCCCCCTCTTGAAATAACTTTTTATTACTTCTGGATTATCCTACCTAGTGTCTCTCAGTAAGATGTAAACTCCTTAAATGCAGGGATTGTTCATTTTTTAATTTTATGTCTCTAGCTTCCAGAATAGTGTCTAGTATAAACTAAGTACTTAATATTTGTGGCTTAATTATATTTGAAGAGAGGGAAGCATTGAAGAAAAGAATAGTATGGCAGAGAAAATAGTGCAAGAAAATGAAAGGAAAAAAAACATCAGTGAAGCATTTAAAAATACACAAGAGACTAGAGGGAAATTTATTCTTTAAACTTCCAGTCCTCTTACCACCTCACAGTTTTCAGATTGGCTAAGATGACAGGAAAATATAATGAAAAGTGTTGAAGAGACTGTGGGAAAACTGGAACACTAATGCAATGTTGGTGGAGTTGTGAAATGATCCAACCATTCTGGAGAGCAATTTGGAACTATGCCCAAAGGGCTATAAAACTATGCATATTCTTTGATCCAGCAGTGTCTCTGCTGGGTCTGTATCACAAAGAGATCATCAAAGAGGGAAAAAGACCCACAGGTGCAAAAATGTTTGTGGTAGCAAAGAATTGGAAAAAGAGTAGATACCCATCAGTTGGAGAATAGCTGAATAGATTATTATATATGAATGTAAATATTATATTCTATAAAGAAAGATGTACAGGCTGATTTTTAAAATACCTAGAAAGATTTTCATGAACTGATTTCTAATAAGTATTTTATAATTTACAAAATACTTCTCCATATTACTTGTGATAATGTATGGATGGCCAGTTGGGAAAGAGATTTAGCATTCAAAAACCTGAGTTTAAATCTTGGATATGCTATCTACTGTAAGGCAAGTCATTTCTTTGGGCCTCAGTTTCCTCATTTATAAAGTGAGGGAGTTAAACTAAATGATCTGCTGGGATTCCTTCTGGTTCCAAATCCCATAATCATCTCAACCTGTAAGGTAGGTAGTGAAAATATAATTATCACCCAGGAATATAATCTGCCTGAAACAATTAGGCTTTATCTTAGGATGCTGACATCTGGAGGGGATTTTCCTGAGTGACCACATGAAAGCATGACCAACCCAATATGGACCCCTCTGCCCATCCCCTAAGCAGGGGTCCTCAAACTACGGCCCTTGGGCTAGATGCAGCAGCTGAGGATGTTTATCCCCCTCACCCAGGGCTATGAAGTTTCTTTATTTAAAGGCCCACAAAACTAAGTTTTTGTTTTTACTATAGTCCGGCCCTCCAACAGTCTGAGGGACAGTGAACTGGCCCCCTATTTAAAAAGTTTGAGGACCCCTGCAGGTATAGGCCTGACTTTCTTGGGGACAGGCCATGTTTCCTCCCAGCATAATGACTTATTATTAGGCAGTTATCTGTGCCAGTGATGCAGTTCCCTTCCTCCTCTCTTCCATTCCATTTGAAATGAATTTACTCCAGGCTAAGGAATTTCTATTGACTGCTTGCTTTAGTATTCCTATATTATAAAAGAAGAAACTGAGACTCACTAAAGGGTTAAGCAATTTATCTAAACTTAAACAATGAACTCAACCTATTTGCCAAATCATGTGGTTTCTCATGCTTGCTGTTGCTCTACTTTGCATAAGTATCTAAGCAAAAAAAATTTAAGTATTTGGCTACAAGCATCTGGACCTCCTAGATAAATGGGAATAATGGTGAGGCGAAGGTGAGGGGGAATGGAAGGGCAGAAGGAAGGGAGATGGTTTGGTTAATTTCTGTAATCTTGGTTTATTTTTAATCATACAATCATTATTTCTCTGATTTTGCCTCTTTAAAAAAATAGTCTGAGGAAATAAACTACAGAGGACCTGGTTGATGGGGTATTCAGATTTTGAACTTTAGTAAGAAATTTAGTGACTGAAGCTAGCTAATGGGAGATTTGGAAGAGGAGCCAATAACTTCTCTTCTTTCTTTTGCCCAAAATATCATTTCTGATAATGAGCTTCTCCTAAATTAGCTCACTGGGTCCTCAGAAGTCCCTCATTCATCTTGAAATCAAAGCTTTTTCAATTTTGAGCCAGAGATCTTGAACTCTTTTGGCATAGCTCTCAGAATGCCAGGATTACCTCCACACCATGATGAATCATTGCAGAGAAGACTTTGTGTAACTGAGTCCTTGAATTATTAGAGTAGAGACTTTCTTTGATACAGTACAGTGAAAGAGCTTTATCACAATTCTCTGTAAGAGACTAGGGCAGAAAGGGTACTGGACTTAAGAGTCAGGAATACCTGGTTCAAATCCTATCTCAATTATTTGCTAGCTCCATAATGATCCTGGAAAAATTATTTAATGTATTTGTGCCTCAGTTCCCTGATTACGGATTGGAATTAAGAAATTGGAATTAGTGGTTTCTAAGGCTCTTTTTATTCTCTAAATATGTACCCCTATATTACCCATTTGACAAATGAGGAAAATGAGATCCAGGAAGAGCTTTTCAGTGGTGTCAGAGCAAATTGGTGTAAATTGGTGACAGAGCAAAGACTTGTTATTTCCAGTTTAGAGATAGGTAAACTGAGGCCAGAGAAGAGAAGTGACATTTATAACTAATCAGTGGCAAAGATAGAATTAAAACCCAATTGTCCTAGCTCAGAGACCAGTACCTGGAACAGGTACTTACCTGTTCCACTCACCACTATCTCACCAGTCTCTGTCCCAGGAATAATCACTAGCACACTACTGGCAAATATTCCTTCCTTGGAGATGAATCATAGAAAAGTGCAAAGAGCCCTTGCCTTAAAAGTGGATGACCTAAATATGACTTCTGGCTCTGCCATGTACTCAGTGTGTGAGCTTGGGCAAGTAGGCCTCAATAAAAACAACTGAATTCTAAGATTCCTTTTAGCTCAGACATTCTGTGAGTGTTTAAGAGAACTTGAAGGCTGCTGGGAAAGTCACACAACACAGGAAAGCCTGAATAGTATGTAAGAGAGGATGTAGGTCTTTGATCCCTGGAGAGAGCTTCTTAGCTCCAAAGCTTGCTCTCTTAGCCTGATAAAAATGGATCAGCAGGGAAAGAAGTTCAGGAAATGGAGCAGAAACTGTCATGCTAGAACTGGGCCTGAAGGCACTGGAACTTAGGCAGAAGTGACTTCCTTAGTCTTGGCTTAGAATCCTAAGCACCCCAGCTTATAGTGAATACTATCTTGAACACACTTTCACAGCTCACATTCTGAAACCACGGCATCACAAAGGCATCTCCTCTCTTACAGCAGAGAATGAACCTGTCAGAGAGTTATGGTTCTCCCTCTTCCCTTTGAGCCCCAGAAAAAGACAGCTAAGGTTCCTTAACCTAGTTGCCAGGTGGTCCATGAATAGATTTCAAGAGCTCTGTGGGTTTGAATAGGGGAAAAGATATCTTTATTTTCATTAATTTTAGCATTTCTTTAAATTGTTTTAAAACATTATTCTGAGACGGATACAAAGGCTTCACTAGACTGCTACAGAATCCACAACACCAAAAAAAGTTAAAGACCCCACCCTAGTTTGGAGAATCTATATCTCATATATCTTGATACTTTCTCTCCATCAATCTCTGTCCTGTTTGTTTTTATGCTTTATTCATTGATTACTGATAATACATTTTATAAATTTATTTTGCTATATTGATAATTTATTTATATTTAAATAGTTTTAAATAAGCTTAATGCATACCTTTGCTGCCTTACCCTAATATATTTGTTATGAGGATCATTGGAGAACAAAAACTGGGTTTCTCATTGTTACAAAGCCTCTTATGTCCATTATGTTGTTTGATGCTTACAATAACCCGGTGTGGTTGGTCATAGATAAGACAAATATCATTGTCCCCACTTGACACACAGATAAACTGAAACTCAGAGGGGTCTTGTTTACAATTATATACCTTCAAAATGACAGAAATCAGCACTTGAATCTGGGTCTTCTGGTCTAAGTACCATGTCCTTTCCAAGACATCATGGCATCATATGCTACTGGACACAGAATGGGAGATAGGCTTCCTAGTTCCAGTACCCTTTCTCTTAGTTCTTTATCATTTTGGAATTGAAGCATGCTGGCTAGGGAGAAGGTACTCAACCTCAGTGGGGGAAAGCAAAGGAGGAATTCTTTCTTTGGATATGAAAACAACATTGTCTGAGTTTCTGAGAGTCTATTAGACTTGCCTAACCAAAAACAAAGCACTTTAAATCAGAGAGATCTCTGGACACTGAATGTGGATTGAAACATAGTATTTTTACCTTTTATTTGTTTTTTCTTTCTTGTGGTTTTTTCTTCTTGCACAACATGACAAATATGGAAATATGCTTCAAAGGAATGCACATATTTAACCTATCTCAGATCATTTGCTGTCTTAGGGAGGGGGAAGGTAGAGAGAGGAAGAAAATTTTGGAACACAAAGTCTTACAAAGGTGAATGTTGAAAACTATCTGTACATGTATTTGAAAAATAAAGTACTATTGAGAAAAATAAATAAATAAAGTACTTTGTTTTCCTGGTATCAGCAGCTTGAGGAAAAAGTAAAAGAAAAAGTTCTGGATTGATGATGAGGGTAGAAAGTATTATTGTTTCAGGCCCATAAGCTTCAGTGTGTGTGGTCACAGATGGGCTCTGCAATTTCCATCTGGCCCCTTGAAGAAGTTGTGCCACTCAGACCCTGAGATCCCAAGAGAGTCCTCTGCTATTGAACAAGAAAATAGAAGCATAGAATGTTAGGGCTAGAAGGAAATCATCCTATAAAGGAATGCTAATGGCTACAGAGCAATTCAATCAAAGTCACAAAGTTCAGACTTTGTATAGATAAAATAAGAAAAGACCAGAAAGCTTGGTGAAAGTTGTATAGAATCAGTAACCAAGCAAAGGATTCAAGAAACTGACTGCAGCCAATTGCCTCCTACATTCTTCGGGGATTGGCAAACTTGAGCCCAAAAGCCAAAGTTGCATCCTAGCTAATCCCTATCCCCCTTTTTTGTGTCTTATGAGTTATGAATACTTTCCCTCCATATTTAAAAAATTAATAAAATTTTATTTGAAAATGTAAAAACAATTCTTAGCTGCTGGCTCTAGGAAAAACAAGAAGCAGATGAGATTTGGCTCTCAGGTATTAGTTTCCCATCAATTAACATATACTATGTATCAGAGTGATGTGTGATATTGGGCAAGCTATATGCTTTTTTTGTTTTGTTTTGTTGTTTTTTTGCTGACGCATTTGGAGTTAAGTGACTTGCCCAGGGTCACACAGCTAAGAGCTGTTAAGTGTCTGAGGTCAGATTTGAACTCATGTGCTCCTGACTTCAAGGCTGGTGTACCACCTAGCTGCCCCAAGCTCTATGCTTTTTATGAGCTTCAGTATCAGTATACTAAAGAGAGTGAACTAGGTCTCTAAGGTCTCTTTAAACTAATATCTTATATTCTGAATCAAATCCCATCCAGTTTATTATTCTGTCAGTCAACAAACATTTATTAAGCATCTACTGCACACTCAGGCACTGTGCTAAGTCCTGGGTCTCCAAAAAAAGGCAAAAATTGTCCTTGTCCTCCATGAACTCACAATCTAATGGAGGAGAGACAAGAAGAAAATATATAAACAATAATATAACAGGAAGGCACTAGAGTTGAGGAATTAGGAAAGATTTCTTATAGGATTTTTGTTGAGACCTGAAGGAAGCCAGAGAAGCCAGGGAGTAAAGATGAGGCAAGAGAACATAGGGGAGAGGCAGAGAAAATGTAGAGTTGAGAGATGTAGTATTTCATTGTAGGAACAGCAAGGAGGTCGGTGTCTCTGAATCGAAGAGCACAACTGAGTTGGGGGCAAGATTAAGGTGTAAAGACAAGTAGAAGAAGGAGAAAACAACAATATAGTAATCAATCCCTGGAATGTAGTGATATGGATAAAGGCAAAGAAAGCAGAGTCAAGAGCCTTGTTTTCTGTAATTTGGGGATGGATTTCCCATGAGGCAGAAAACCCATTACAAATGAGGTCTGATAAGGGACTCTATATCTGGCCTCTATTTCAGTCCTAACAATATGTCCATGGTCATGGATATATACCCTAAAGCATCTGGACATAGGTCCTAGTGCCCAGCTCCTGGCATCTGGAACTGGTTACACCCTCAAAAGGACCATAGTTTCAGCTGAAAGACTGATCATCTGTCCTCACAATCACTTATCCTGCAGCTGGTGCCCCCAGACTCACTGGGGGAGCCAGAAGCACAGAACCAGAAGGACTCATGGGTGTGGAGACACTTGCCATGGGGTGCACATTTTTCTTCCCCAACACATTCCTCTAGATCTGAAGAAGAAGATAGAGAATAAGCAGGTCTCTGAGCCCTACGTAGTTACAGGAGTAGATGCCAATGAATCTCTTTCTTTGTTGCCTACAGAGGGACTTAGTCACCAAAGTTCATTCCCCTTAATGTTCCCACACCCTTTCCTACTTGACAGATATTTGTTAAGTGTCTACTATACATTAGATGCTGGGGTTTCACAATTAAAAAGACCCAAGAAGTTGGACTTGGCCCTAGGTTGGAGGATAGAGGTAGAATCAGTCATTGAATGAATGACATTGAAAGTCAGACAAACTGAGATCTGCCTGGGACACACCTTAATTTAGAAAGGTCAGAGTCACCCACCACTGCTCGGGATCTCACCAGTTGTCTTGACTTTTGTCTCCCCACTCGACTTTAATAATACTGAATGAGTAAGTGAGGCTAACACTTTGCTCAACTCTGTCTCACTTAAATTCAATTAATGAGCAAGGTCAAGACATCACCTTTGTGATGTTATTGGCCCACTTCATGCAAAGGATGAACAATCAGGTTTAAGAAGATTTTAAAAGATAAGGAGTAAGACACGTTGGGATTCTATGTTGTAATGTTCTTTGTTCTAAGACTCTTTATAAACTGTAGTATGTTCTGGTAGTATAAGACCTAGATATAATCACCAGATTTGAATTTGGAGGATCATGGTCAAATACTCTTTCTGTCACATGTTTGCTATGTGACCCTGAGCAAGCTACTTAATCTCTGGACCTCAGTTTCTTCACCTATAAATTAAAATCAATTCAACAATTATTTATTAAGCACCTACTGAGTGTTATGCAAAATGCTGGGGATATAAATACAAAAATTAAATCATCCTTATTTTATGAGTACAACAACATATAAGTAAATACCAATAATAATGTTATAATAAATAATAGGATAAGTATATATTATGACATATAATATATTATAGTAAGATATATCAAGGATAAAGGAAGACTTCAACTAGGAAGTGAATCTTCAGCTGAGCCTCAAAGGAAGCTACAAAGTATCAGAGAAAGAAGTAAGGAAAGAAGGCATTCCAGGAATGGAGAAATAGCCTATGCAAAAAAGCTTGGAGGTAGGAACTGGAATGCCAACTTGAGAGAACAGCTATTATTTCAGTCTGGCTAGAACACAGACTACATGAAGGGGAGTTATATGAAATAAATATGAAAAAAAGTAGGTGGTTGGTTGATGCTGTTCATTTGTTTCAGTCTTTTTGTGACCTAATTTGGAGTTTCTTTTGGCAGAGATATTGAAATGGTTTCCCATTTCCTTCTCTAGCTTACTTTACACATGATGAAACTGAAATAACAAGGAGAAATGATTTGTCCAGAACCACACAGCTAGTATATGCCTAAGGCCAGATTTGAACTCATAAAGATGAGTTTTCTTGACTCTAAGTCTGCTACTCTATTCACTGTGCTACCTAGCTGCCCTAACTAGACTGTGAAGAATTTTAAATATCTAAATATTTAGGGTTTTTTTTATCCTAGAATCAACAAAATGCTAGTGAAAATTTTATAGCAGTGGAGTAATATAATTAGATCTGTATATTTTAGGTATATTAATTTGGCAATGGTCTGGAGAATTAGTAAGTGAGTAAAGAGAGGCTATTACTAGGCAAGAGGGAATGAAGCCTTGAACTAGGACAGAGGCTGGGCGAGTGAATGGAAGGAATAATAGCATCATAATTTAAAACTGAAAGGGATATAGAAGCCAGAGAATTCCACTGTTTCAGTCTACAAGTGAGAAAACTAAGGCCCAGAGTGGTTAAATATCTTATTCAAATTCAAACACATCATAAGAAGTAGAGTCTGGACTTCAAAATGAGATAGACAGATGGAGGTAAAGATGGTAAAACTTGGCAACTGATCAGATAAGGAAGAAGAGGGAAAGAAATAGAGTTCAGGAGACTCTGAGTTGTAGACTTAAGTGAATGGAAGAATAATAGCTAAAATAGAGACATTTAGTTGATAAGAAGATTTTTGGGGAATAATGGTGATTTTCATTTTGTATTAATTGATTTGTAGATGCAGATAGATTGTATTGATGGGAATATCCAACAAGTGGTTTTGAACATAGGCCTGAGGTTCAAGAGATTAGGGCTGGATCTATAGGTTTGGAAATCACCTACACAGAGATGATAATGTAGCTCTGAAGAGTTAAGATCAAAAGTAGTTGCAGTTAGAGAAATGGAGTTTCAACAAGAGCCTTGGGAGGAGTTCCTGGGAAGGAGATAATCAATGATTAAGCAAAGGAAACTTAAAAGGAATAGTAGAACCAAGATAGAACAATATCACTGAAGGCAAGAAAGGAGAAAGTGTTTAAAAGGAAAAAATGGCTAGCAGTGACCAAAGCTGGAGAGGGGTCAAGGAGAATGAGGACAGAGGAAAGGTCCCTGAACTGAATGGTTCAGAGATTCAAAGATTGATGGTAACTTCAGAAGGAACAATTTCATTCAGGTGGAGAGATCAAAAACTGTACTAAAAGAAGTTAAGAAATGAGGGGGAGGAAGTTTGAAGAAATATAGAGTAAACAAATATAAATATTTCTCTGTGAAAGGATGAAAAAAATATAGGGCCATAATGTGAGAGAATTAGAGAGTTGAGTGAAAATTTTTTAAAGATGGGGAAGAAATGGGAGCGTTTGCACAGAGTAGAGAAAGAACGAGGGAAAAGTAGATATTTAAGATGAAAAAAGGGAATGAACAAGGGTGTAAGTTTAATCAAAGTTATAAGTAAAGAGATTAACTTGAGAAAGGAGAAAAGTCACTTATCCCTTAGAAAATGAAGCAAAGAAGAAAAGAATGGAGAAAAATAGAAATATGAAGGGGAGAATAGAGAGAAGAGAGATCTTGGAGTAAATGACTTTTATTTTCTCAATAATGTAGGAAGCAATGTTTTCTATTGAGATCAAGGAGGAAATGATAAGATAAGGGACTTGAGATGAGAAGAAAAAGTTTAGAATAGCTGAGGAGGAGGGGTGTTTGTTAGAGGCTTAATTCAGGATAATGTAAGAATTGCCATGTAGCAAAGAGGACCCACTTATAATGTTGTAGTGATATTCCAGTATGTGTAGGTAAACTATTGAGTTTATGTACTAAAGTTCAGCAGCATATGAACAGACCAGAATAGAGATATAGTGGGAGTAGTTCAGAGTTAGGGTTTGGCAGCATATAAGTGGTGACAGAAGAGGGAGGCAAAGAATTCAAGGATAAAAGATAGTATATAGCATGCAGTTGAACTGGTCAAACTGTAGAATCAAAACTATGGGGAAAAAAAGAGAGGTCAGAGCTGGGGTGATGGATTGAGGAAAGAGATAGAAATGTAGGAATTGGCCATCAATCAATAAGTATTAATTAAGCACTTACAGTGTACTGGATATACAGATACTAAAAATGCATAAGGAGTTTGTATTCTAACAATGGAACTTAGTAGCCTTAGTTAGAATGAAGAATATTAAGTTTAGAAAGGGGATTATAACAGGAGAGATAGGGTTTTGACCAAAGGGAGGAATTACTTAATTCAAAATTTTGGAAGTGAAATTGTTATGACTGATCAAAGATATCTGAGATCAAGTGGAATTGTAGATCATGAGTATTGTGATGTTTGGTGAACTAGAAAGCCAGTGTGTTGAAGAAAATATCAACATATATATTAAGTCTTGTAAGTATGAAGGCAAAGTTTGAAGGATAGAGATGAAGATTGTTCTACAAATACTAAATTCTTTATGGAAGGGGGAAGAAAAACAAACAGTGGATATCTATGACAAGAATCTGAATTTGATGATAAAAAATATAAATGAAATTAACCTTGAAGAAAGAGATATGTGATAGTGGATGGAAGTACTAGTAATGAACAATGTACTCCTCTTGATCTAGTATTTCAGAAAGAAAAAGTAGCCAGTAGCAGAGAGAAGAGATTGGGGGATACTGTATCTTATTAAGAGATTCAGTTTTCCATTAAGACTTCTTTCCCACCTGGCTGCAGTCTTTTGCACTCCATCATGCTCTTAGGTACCAATCTTCTCTTTCCCCCATTAGATTGTAAGTTCCTTGAAAGCAGGAGTTACCTTTCTTTTTTGTATTTGTATTCTCAATATTTTGTGCTATGCCTAGTTCATAGAAGGAGCTTAATGAATACTTATTGACCTACTGACTAAAAGATGGAAAGAGTGCTAGTTTTAGCAATAGATGATGAATATGAGAGGGTGTAATGGAGCAGGATAACAGAGAAGAAAATTATCTGTGAAGACTGAGGTAGACAGGGAGGAGATTATTTGAAGAAGTAGCATGAGGAAGGGTTTTTCCATCTTTGTAGATTCTGAATCATAGGGATAAGAGAAACAAGAGCTACAAGTTTGCCCACTAGAGGATGGGAAAATAACCAGTTTATTGGGGTACCCACCCTCCTAGGTCTTATGATTGCTAATTATGGCATAGGTTGGGGAGGAGGAGTGGACTCATTGTACATGGTCATCTTGAATTTGGGGCTACTAGGGATATAGGCAATAAGTAAAGACAGCAAGAAGGTTTGTCCAAATATCAGTCAGAAAAGAAATTTGGGATTCCCAGGTGGGACAAAACTCATTTTCGGTGACAGTCTTATAGCTTCATCCAAAGGTGGTGGGAAATGAAGCCTATCTCTGAATAGATAAATAAAATTAAATTAAAATTGATAGCTAAAAATTCAGAATTCCAACCACCTGAAACATAGGCTTTCTAACATCTTTCTTGACCTGAACCTTGAAGGGTTTCTGCTTATGTGTATATGGGTCCCTTTTAGAATAAGGATCTCTATTCCACTCTCTTCACAAAAGATCTTCAAACCCCCTGGTTACCTAAGCCATTTCATCATTTAACCATATCATCTCTACAACTTCTGTCCTGGATCTCTATTGTCCAACTGGTGATTGCCTCACTTGGACCAGGCATGATGTTCACTTCCTCTGAACAGCAGTCACATACCCATCCACCCACCTAGCTAGCTTGGATCCATTCTTGGAATAACTGAGTGCTTATTGTTCACAGGGTATATTTTAGTTCAATACAGAACCAAGGACATGAATACCTAACCACACCCTGGATACACAATACAGAGAAGGGAGATTCACCATAAGAGTCTCAAGATGTCAATCAAGGTGGAATATTGTGGAAGTTTTTTCACAGGGTGAGCTAAGAAATCTTCTAACATCTGGTGTAAGAGGACAGGTCAATCTGGAGGAAAGGGCATTCAGGATTCTATTTCTCTTCCTCTTATTCCTTTCCTTCCATTTATGTTTTTTTTTCCTTCAGATTTTGATTCAGTTTTCAATTCCACAAATATTTAGTGTCTACTATGTTTTGTTTTAGGCATTATGATAGGTGCAAACCATTCAAAGACAAAAAATTTTTAAACTAACTACTCTTAAAGATTTTATATTCTGTTGTAGGAAAACAGCTCAATACACAGGTGCTTTAGACTGTAAGCTCCTTGAGAACAAGAACTATCATTTGCCTTTGTATTAGGAGCCTGGCAAATCAGTATATTAGGTGCTTAATAAGACCTAGCTTACGTCTTCCTAAATATGCAGGGGTGGATAAGCTCTGACAACTGAGGAGATCAAGATCATAAGAATTGCCTCCTCAAATAGGGGGTGGCACTCATATTGAGTCTTGAGTCTTAAGCTTTGAATGGAGGGAGGGAATTCCAGGAGCCTTATACAATGGTAAAGACTATTTTGGTTCACATAATTAAAATATAGTACAGATCCATTACCTCATTCTGTGATCCTTATAACCCTAGGAGGTAGGCAGATTGGTAGATAGGTAGGTAGGTAGGTAGGTAGGTTGGTGAGTAGGTGGGTTGATAGGACTATCTCCATTTTACAGCTGAAGAAAGAAATGTTCCAATGTAGCTGAACAGGCTGCACTGGGTTCTCTCAAACCCAGGTCTTTTCACTCCAGGTCCAAATTTTGTTCACGGAGCTATGGACCAAATAATGAGGGGTTTCCAGGCATAGCTGTTTCTCTCTCACTGATGGTGTTTCTGCTCCCACGCTCCAGAATCAGCTTCTTATTCTCTTTAAAGTCTACAGTGAAACCAATGGCAGCCTCAGGCTCTACAAAAGAGTCTATTTTCATATCCATTAGAAGCCAGGATTCTGGAAGATTTCTGACTCAGCTGATTTCTCCTCAAGTAGCTGCAAATTAATCATGGGAGTATAGGGATGAAAGAGAAAGGTGGGAGAAAAAGTTCTGGGGGAAAATGTTCAAAGGGGGCATCAGGTTCTAGACATGTATTATAAGGAGCCAGATTACCTTCCCTGGGCTACTCTTCCTGGTACCTCCTTGCCATGTACTCTCTTTGCCATCTCTTCTACTGCCTTGGCCCTTTCCTGTGTGCCTTTTACAATCCCAGAAAAAGATAGCTCAAAGTGACCACGGGGTCATAGGTTTTAAAGCTGGAAAATGGCTTTAGAGATTATTTAGCTCAATCTCTTCATTTTGATCAGGAAACTGAGACCCAGAGAGGGCAAGTGATTTGCTCAACTTCACACAGCAAGGTTTTTTTTTGTTGTTGTTTGTTTTTTGTTTTTTGTTTTTTTTTTACTGGCACAACCAATATTTCCAATCTAAGCCTCCTCTCTCCTATTTGCATTATTTTCCACTAGACTCCTTCAATTGTAAGATGATACAGCCTCTGCTTAGGCCTATGCATTCCCTGAGTCCTCTTATACCTCCTTCTTCAGGACAGCACATAGCTTCCCAATTTCAGTACTCATCACTTTGGCTTCTAGATCCTACTAGCCTTAGGAAATTTCCCCAATGGACCCTTTGAAATAATAATAACTTAGCATATAAGATTTGCAAAATACTTTAAACACATCATCTCTTTTGATCCTTACAAACACTCTGTAATGAGGGTGCTGGCTTTATACCCATTTCACATATGAAGAAACTGAATCTTGGAGGAATTAAATATGGCCCAGGATCATACAGCTATTAAGTTATCTGATGCTGAATTCAAACTCAGATCTTTTTGACTTCAGATCCAATACCTCATTATGTCATAATAATCTCTATATTAGTCAGTCAATAAACATTTACTAAGCACCCATGATATATTAGGAATTGTCCTGGGAATACTAAGAAAGGCACTTAAGGAGTTCACAATCTAATGGGCCAAGTCATTTATAATCCTTGTTTCCAAATTTTTCACATTCACTACCGCATTCCATTTTCATAAAAGTGTTAAAACAGGTATTATTATCATCATTTCACAGATTTGGAAGCTGACAATAAGATCAAGTGATTTGTCCAAAATCTTGAAACTAGGAAATGGCAGAGTGAGAAACTTGAGGAACCCAAGACTTTTGACCTCTATAATGAAGTTTACACTATATTAGGCTATATCCTAATCTGGAAATACATGCAACAAATCTCAAGGTTGACATTTAACTTTCAAACTCAGATTCCCTAAGAATATACTGGAGATAACCCTAAGAAAGTGGACTTCTTAGAGGTGGAATAAGCCCGCTCTAAGGAAATCTGGTGAGGAAGGAACAGCCCAGAAAAATCTAAGAAAGAGTTCATCTTTTTTTCAGTGAGGACCTTAAGCTAGTATGTCCAGAGCATACCAGCACTTTATTAATTCCTAAAAATCAAGGCTAGAATTGGCAGAGTATCTATGACTTTTTGGGAAGACTCAGACTACTTCCACTCACCAGAATTGCTGGAGAGAGTCAAATCTGGAAAAAAAGTAGTCCCAGCTCCATGGTAGATGTGGATTTCTCCCAGATACCAGAATTCATTGGAAACCAGCCAAGGCAGAGGAAACCAGAAGGTCTCTTCAGACTCCAAGTTGTAAGTCTCTGCTGGAAATCAGCTGAAACAAAGAATGAGAAGGCCGTAGGGTTTCCACTGAGGTAGATTCACTCACATTTATCCCCCACATCTCTGAAGCATCTTGGGTTGCTAAGCTAGCCTCTTTACAACCTTCGATGTGCCTTTAAGACAGTGGTAGGATCCTATTGGCTACAGATGGCTCAGGTAGAGATCTGAGCAAGCTAGAGATTCAAGTTAGTAAACAGAGCACCTAGCAACCTGCTAATGCCAATACCTCCTTTTACTTCTTCAGGCTGCCTTTGACCCCTGGTCTCTGCCTTCCCTTATACAAGGAGCTTAATGAAATTGAAAAACTCACTTTCAGATCAGGATTCAACAAACTATGGTCAGGGACTCCAACTCACTGCCTGGCCTGTTTTTGTTTGGCTTGAGAGCTGAGAATGGTTTTTACATTTTTAAAAACAATAAAAATTTGTTTTTATTTTGTTTTATTTTTAAAAAACAAAGTTGTGCAAGTCAAGAAGTATTTGTTAAGAGTTTGACATGCTAATTGCAGGGAATTTAAAAGTAAGGCTAAAGAATAAAAAATGTAAAAAAATGTAAAGAAAACATAAAAGAAAAAAATCTTAACCTCACTTGCTGTATAATCTTGTGGGCAATAGTCTGAGGCCCCCTGCTCTAAAAAAAAAAACTTTTGAATACTTAGAGCATTTCCTAGAAGTAGTCAGAATAATTCTCTTCTCTATTTCTGGCTAGGGTCTGGAGAACATTGTGGGTAATTAGGTCAATGGACTTTCCTTTAGTCACTTCATTCATTCTACAGTTTTTTGAAACCTGTATATAATGTCCCAATGTAGGAATCCTGCCCAGCAGGAGCTTGGAGACATCTATACATGGAACTTCTTCTCTCATTCCAATTGTGTATGATTTTTTTTTACCTTATTTGGGGTTTTCTTCACAAAAATTCAGGAGTGCTTTGTCATTTCCTTTTCCAGATTATTTGACAGAGAAGAAAACTGAGGTATAGAGGGTTAAGTGACTTTCCCAGAGTCACACAGCTAGGACATATCTGGGGCTAGATTTGAATTCTACAAGAAGAGTTCCTGACCCTAGGCTTGTGCCACCTAGCTGGTCCTAAAACATAGAAAGGTGAGGGGATATAATGCTTCAATGAGTGGTAAAGTGGATAAAAAGGATTATAAAATCCTTTTTTTTAATCTGGAAAAAAAGATAAGAGATCACCTAGTGCAACCCCTTCATTTTCCAGATGAGGAAATTGAGGACCAGAAAGATTAAAATTAAATGCCTAGAGACACACAAAACTGAAGTTATTGTTCTCTGAAAATCCTCCCATCTTCCTAACTTCTCTATTACTGTTGAGTTATCCTCCCAGTCATCCAGACTCAAATCTCAAAGTCATCTTTAACTTTTCACTTGTGACCCTATCCATCCTGTTATCATGTCCTGTAGATTCTAACTTCGATGGCAAAGAATTGGAAAATGAGTAAATGTTCATCAGTTGAGAAATGATTGAATAAGTTATGGTATATGAAAGTTATAGAATAATGATTTTATGATGAACAAGCTGATTTTAGAAAGACCTGGAAAGATTTACACAAACTGATGCTGAGCAAAACAAGCAGAACCAAGAATACATTGTACACAGTAATAGCAAAACTGCCATGATCAACTCTGAAAGATTTGGTTCTTATTAGCAGTTCAGTGATCCAAGGCCATCCCAATAAATTTTGGATAGAAATGCCATCTGCATCCAGAAAGAAAACTATGGAAATTGAATGTAAAACCATATCTACTATTTTCACTTTTTTGTTGTTCTTTTCTTTTTCTTGTGTCATGGTTTTTCTCTTTGTTCTAATTTTTCTCTCTCAACATGATTCATAAAGAAATGTGTATTTAAAAAGTTAATATACATATAAAAATAAAATACATTTGTGGGGGGAAAAAGATTCTAACTTTGAAACATCTCTTATGTTTGCCCTCACCTGCCTCTTTTGATACTGTTCACACACTGGTAGACTGTTATCATCTTATATCTGAATTATTGCATTATTGTGCTGGTTGTCTACCTGCCCCTCTCTCCACTATCTTCTCACTCCACATTGCTTATCTCTAGTTTATCCAGTACATTTCTTGTTGGTACATGGCTATGTGCATGTTGCTTCTCTGTCAAACTGAGTTTCTAGAAAATAGAGAATTTTTTTAAGCCTTACTTTTAAATCCCCTGCATTTAGTACATGGTAAACTCTTAACAAATGTTTCTTGATTTATACAACTAGTATGTATCTGAACTGGTATTTGAATATAGACCTTCCTGATTCTGGGTCCAGCTTATTATTTACTATATCATACTGCCTCCCAAAGACATAAAACTATCAGAGCAAAAATGATAATGATTATTCACACTTTTATGGAATCTTATGATTACTACCTATGCTTTATGTATATTATCTCATTTGATTTTCACAACAACCCTGTGAGGAACATAAATATTATTATCTGCATTTTATAACTATAACCTACTATACAGACCCAAATGAAGCTCTGGGATTACAGGTAGGAGCTTCAATCCTGGGGGCTTTTCAATAGTATTTTCTCTGGCTCATATTCTCACGCAGAGTTTTCCTTGGGCACATTAGAATTTGGATTTTGTTGCTTTCATCCAGGATTTTCCCTGGGAATAGCTGAATTTGGCTTATATCTAAGTGTTTACAACAAAAGGATGAAAACCCTCTGCTCTCAGACAAGCACTCAGACTGATGAGATAATTGAATGTGAAACATGATGTAGTTCACATGACAAAAAAGGCTAAGGACTCATATTTGAATCTATAAATTGTCAGAACATCTAATGTTCCTTCTCCAATGTATCCTACCTGCAGAGGGACCTGCAGAGGGACCAATCCTACCTGCAGAGGGATCTCCCTCATCAACTCTAGTATTGGTAAAGTCTTTAAGGACGCTAGAGAAAAGTCAAGTCATTCATTACTTTAGTGAGCCCCATCTTTCAGGGACATATATAGGCCTTTAAATCTATAGAACTAGCTTGAGTAGGTCCTCTACTTCTCTAAGAAGAAAACACTTGAAATTGCTAAGAGGGTTAAATAACCCATCTTTCCAATGAGCCCTACTCTGTAGAGCCCTATATAGTTGGTTAAATAGAATCTCTAGGCAAAGGAGTATATACAAAAGAACTTGGCTTGAATTTAGGCTAATCCAGGTGATATTTCTCTCACAGACTGTTTTCTCTCCTTTGAAGTCAAGTACCAAGTACATTCCCAGGGCCAACGGCATTTGTATAAGCCCAGGAAGATTGTAATAGTTTGAGCTGGGCTCCCTCCCTGAACCTACATACCCCACATAACTCTCAGTGCCAGTGAAAGTCTTTAAACCAAGCTCCAGCTTCTGTTTGATCAAGGTTCTCCTCAACTGAGTCAGTGGACTTTGTCTAAAAATTCCTCTGTTGGTTTAGGAAATCCCCCATTTTCCCCCATTTTTGTCTCATTGCAGACAACTTACATTTGTGTAGCTCTTGGTTTTAGCAAGGAATTCCATCTTGCTTAATTACTATCTCCATGTATCGCCATATCTGAGTAGCATAGTTCTAAGGATATGTGGTTCCCAGCAAGGGTGTTGAATCAGAGAGTCAATCTACTAGCATTAATTGAGCATCTATTTTCTGCCAGGTACTGTGCAAAGGTTTGAGTATACAAAGAAAGGCAAAAAACAGTTTTTGCTCTTAAGGAATTCACAGTCTAATGGTTCCTACTAGAAAGACAAATCTTTATATGTCCACCTGACTTTTCTCTGACATCTCTTCTTTAGTCTCTTATCTTTCAACTTTTGACTTTTTTTTTAAATAGCTTTTTATTTTTCAAAATAAATGCAAGATAATTTTCAACATTCACCCTTGCAAAACCCTGTGTTCCAAATTTTTGGAACCCCCTTCCAAGTAATCCAACATAGATTAAACATGTGCAGTTCTTCCAAACATATTCCCACATTTATCATTTTGCACAAGAAAAATCAGAACAAAAAGAAATTTGAAAGAAAGTTTGAAGAAAAAAAAATTGTTTCTCAAGCAAGAAACAATCAAATGCTTTGATCCATATTCACTCCCCATAGTCCTTTCTCTGGATGCAGATGACTCTCTCATCACAAATCTATTAGAATTGGCCTGAATCTCTCATTGCTGAAAAGTGCCAAGTTCATTACCAACTTTTGACTTTTTAAAGATTTCATCCCAAGAGTGTCACTCAAATATATGAACTGGACGTGAATGTATCATCAATTCTCAGTGTAGTATCAAAGAGGAAATGATAACTATCTAGAACAACACAAAATTGTTGAGAGAATTTAAGTATTAAGAGAAGCTGATACTTTGTTAAGGTAAAATCAAAAGTCTCATCGATGGAAGTGATAAGGATCCTATCTTTGCTATAGTTTACACACACACATCATTAATACTAATATAAAGGTCTCAGCAGTGGGCCTATAGCCTCATCAGTGGAATAACAGGGGTTCAGAGTAATAGCTGGACAAAGTAACACACTGATTAAAAAAAAAAAAAGCTCAGAAATTTAGATTGCTTTTCCAGAGTTTCACAGATACTTAGCAAAATAAACTCAAATCTTCTGAATTCAGTGTTTGATTTTGTTTGAACTGGAAGAGTCATTACACCATATATAATGTAAAGTGCTAGAACGTTGGGGATCTGGTCTTCTAGACCAGAAGTATCAAACTTATATTCAGGGCAACCAGATTGTAATGTAATTGAAAAACGTTTAACAAAATAAAAATACAATACAACCAAGATAATGTTAATTTGTGATTTCCTAAGTCAATATGTTTAATATCATTGTTCTAGTCCACACTATATATAGATCATGTAATTAAAGCCCAGAACTAAAAGGAAGGGAATCAATTTTTCCCAAGGTCAGATAGTAAGTTAAGCTCTTTTCTTTCACACAATTCTGCCTTTCTTTCAGGAACCTTTCTAATCCCAAGGATGTCCAGAAACCCAACAAAATGTTTTATGTTTTAATTATTAAACTCTAGAAAGAATTAGACATGAAATGAGGGTTACTGTTTCATGTTTGTCTGTCAATGTGTTTCTTTTGTGTTTAAGCTTTTCTTTTGTGGTAAAAAATCTACTTTGTGCATTAATACCTTTTAAGAAAGTATCTTGTAAGTTCTTTTTGAGAAGATCTTAGACATAAACAATGCTTAAATATTAAGTGATTTTCTCTGGGGTCCTGAAGTGGAGGTGTAAAAAAGTCAGGAAGTAGAAGTGTCTGATTCCCCTGTTCTTGGAGAACAGGCTCCCCTGAACTTAAAGTGACCCAAAAGTCTCTCTATAGAAGCCATTTTTCTCACCTCATCCTCACAATATTCCCACAAATTGGCCAGTTCAGATACTATTCTTCCTATTTTATATGATAATTGAAATAATGAAGATAACTGAGCTTCGAGAGTAAGTTAGCTTGCCCATAGTCACATACATAGTTAGTACAAGAGCTGACTCCCAGGTCTTCTGATTCCTAGTGGAGTGCCCATAATATCTGTTTCTAGGTATTCAGATGAGGAAGAGATTGTTTTTGCTTTTGAACAATATCTCCCTCCCTACCCCCCCCCCCACATTTTGAATAGGGACTTTCTCCATCCCTTTCTTTCTACATCTGTTATTCTATGTCCTAAAGTCCTTTCTAATTTGACATGCTAATATCCTATCAAGAAATTTAAGTCTGCTAGTCTTCTGCCCATCTCTGAAGGGAAATCAGCAAGTCCTATTTCATAAACAACCTTAGTTGTACAGTTTCCTTTAATTTAAGATCTGTGCTTCTAAGTAAGTATTTATGCCTATGAGGCCCAAAATATTATCCTATATTAATAACTCCAACATTTCCAAACATTGCCGTGAATTCATGTTATGAAAATTCCTCTTCACAGGCCACTTTCACTTTCAAAAATTCTTCAGTAGGTTGAAGGGCCACCTCTTCTGGCTGACCAAAGGCCAGCAATGAAAACAAAAACAGATCTGAATATTTTTCTCCTGCAATCAAGAAATGAGGAGACGGAGAGTTCAAGCTTCGTCAACTTGAGTCCCTCCAAGAAACAAGAAACTGGTGAGATTTATAGAAGCAAGGGGTGAATATAGAGTTGAGACTCGGAGTCACAAAATGTCAGAACTGGAAGTGATTGCCAAGCACAGACTGTTAGTGCTGGAACATATAATCTAGGATGTTAGATCCTGGCATTTTAAGGCCCTTGGTGATCTGGCTTCCAGCCTACCTTTCCAGTCTTATTTCATATGACTCTGGCACACTCTACATTTCAGTCTTAAAACACAGTCTAAACAGCTGTTCCCTAAACTAGGCAACCAGTCATTTCAACCAGTCATTTCAATGACTACAGTACTACTACCCCTTTTTCCCCTCCCCCAAACCTTATCTTCCTTTGAATCTCAGCTCAGTTGTTATCACTTCTATGAATCCTTTCCTCATTTTTTCCAGTTGTTATCTGTGTACATGCTGTATTCTATAGTAGAATGTAAGCTTCCTGAAACCGGAATTTGCCTTATTTTTGTCTTGTATCTCTGGTGGTTAGTTCAGTACCTTCACCTATGAGACACTATATAAAATGCTTATTGAATGAAATGGAATTGAAATTGAATTTGGAATAGACCCCTTAGTACCAAGAATACAGAATGTTAGAACTGCAAGCTTCCTTAGAACAAAGAATTTAAAATGTGAGAGCCAGGGAGGGACCCCAGGGCAAAGAACAGAGAATGTCAAAGCTAGAAAGCTTTTGAAGATAGAATGGGGTATGTTAGAGTTGGAAAAGACCTTAGAATCAATCACTCAATCAATGATTTTTGTTAAGCAGAACTACTAAATCCAGGAGAGACCTTGGAATATAAATGAGGAAGGCAAAGCTGAAATGGATCTTAGAAGCCGTCTAGTCAGATTCCTACATAGAACAGCTTAGGAAGTCCAGAAAGGTGAAATAATTCCCCTGAACTAATATATATTGAATCATTAGCAGGGCCTGAAGTTCTAAGCTGAACCTTTTAGATCCCAGCTCAGAGTTTCTGCTTGAATGGACCTTCCAGATGAGTTGATGCCTCATTACATGAATCTTTTAGGAAGGAAGGAAACAAGCATTTATTAAGCACCTATAAGCCATCCTCTATAACTGAATTAGTGATATTGGCTTTATGCTCGCTATAGCATGACTACCAATTAACAACAACTCCTGAGATATCCAACACATCTTCATAACAAACATTGACACCCTAGCACTCCTAGGACTCATCATCGCCGCAACCGGAAAATCAGCCCAATTCGGTCTATATCCATGACTTCCTTCAGCCATAGAAGGCCCTACTCCTGTCTCAGCATACTCCACTCTAGCACTATAATTGTTGCAGGCATCTTCTAGGGACTCTGTTGAGCTTTGCAAATATCATCTCACTCGATCCTTTTAACAACCCTGAAAAATAAGTACTATAATTATTTCCATTTTACAGTTAAGAAAACTGAGGCAGACAGATTCTAGGTAATTTAGGATAATCTCTAAATGAGCGCTATGATTCTGGAGAATGTGGAACTACATGAATATAGTATTAAGCTCTTCTTCATTTAATAAACACTAATGAACCCCAGAGAACACCTTCCCCCTGTCCCATGCTGTTTCACTATCAGTAAAAATCTCCAGTCTCCAGCTCCTGGAATCAAGGCATCATAATATACAACCATCTGGAGGTTTTCCCATAGGGAGCTCAGAATCTCATCCAGATCTGTGATGACTAGGAGGGGAGAAGAAAATCATATTAAAATGCTAAGCACATTGTCATTATTCCAATGTTGTTACAATAACAACAGAGAAATGCTGGAGCCATAACAATCTTAACCCCAATACTTAGTAGTCCTATCTCTGTGCTGGCCAAAGTGTGAGGCCTTAGACAGAGGTGCTTCTCTTCTGTGGGCCTCAGTTTCCCTAACTGCGTCATAAAAGGATCAGATGATCTCTGTTTCCTCATCTGTAAAATGGGATGATAAATATTATACTCCCTATCTTATAGGGTTTTCTTTTTTGGTGTGATTTTTGCCATGTGATTTCACTACTATAGGAAACTCCCCTACTAATATAAATGAGCAACTTTTCTACATTTTATAGTCATCTTATAGAACATTGCTTGGGTCAGTAATGAGATATGAACCGAGATTTTGAAATAAAATCTCTAAAACTCTATGCTATGATATTCCACCAAGTGGGGTGTTCATATACAGTAGCTATCTGGATAAATAGGGTTTTTTTTTGGGAGGAAGATACTGTTTTTTTTCCCTAGAGAGCCTAGTTGTTGAACATTTATTGAACATTTGCCAGGACACTCCTCTATGTATTCCTGTGGAGGTCAAAGAGAGAGAGATTCCATATATGCTTGAACATTTATAGCAGCACTTTTGGGGGTTAGGGAGCATACCTGTGATTTCATTTGCATAAATAACTCCCTGTGAAGAAACTCCCTCTACTCATACAAGTCATGGGATCATAGATCAGATGGATTCACTGAGGAATTAAAAAGATTTACTCGGTAAAACAACCAATTATGTGTTGGAAGCAAGACCTGATCTTAGGGCTTTCTAACACTCAGGGTTATTCTGCCTCTCACATTATAGAGGAGGATCAAATAAGACAGTTTGGGAAAGTGCTTTGTAACCAAAAAACTCTATATTAATGTAAACTATTTTTATAACTTCCTCCTAGGCTTTCCAGAAAGAAATGTCAGATAGGAGCAGGTGAGAGAGCTGAATCTGGCAAGAGTGATAGGGAACAATTGTCATTTGAACACCTTTTTAGGTCTCTGCTTTGCAAGAGCACCACTCTGTCCCCAGAATGCTCTTTTTCATGAGCATCAGAAAATATTTATTCATTTATGAATATTAAAGTATTTTTTTTTAATTTATGCTCTCATGAGCCTGAGTAAATTGGCCAAGAGATCCTGGAGATTCTTACTACCAGGAAGACCATTCCTTGTTTCTCTCCTTTGCCAAGACTCTTTCCTTTGAAGTTGATGGTATCCCCAGCAATAAAATTGCTGAGCCTTTACACAAGATCAGGGAATGAGGAAAAGTCTCATAGAGAAGTATAAAATATTTAAAGCAGTCCTCTTCTGGTAAAAGGAAATTGGAAACAAGGTAGGTCCACATTAATTGGGAGAATGATTGAACAGATTGTAGCATATGAAAATAATGCACCTAGCAAATGACAAATAAGAATTTAACGGTGTTGAAGAAAGAAGAAAACTGAACCAAAAGAGCAGTGTTTAAAATGACCACAGTGATATAAAGGAAAACAGCATTGAAAGACATAAGAATTCATAACAATGCCTTGATTGGTCTTTATTCCAGATATCAAAGATGAGGCAAAATTATTTTATAGAGGAGGTAGAATACCTCTATACAATAAGGTAAATGAGGTACAGTCAAATATGATTAATGTGCTGGAGCCATATGCCTTGATAGTTGAGAATTTACTGTCTCTAGATTGGCTTAGTTACCTCACAATGCTTCAAATACATTTTCCTTTTAGAATAGCTCCAGTGTTAGGTGTGAGGTGATACCTCAGAGTTGTTTTAATTTGCAATATTTAATTTGCATTCAATACTGATTTAGAGCATTTTTTCATGTGATTATAGATAACTCTGATTTTTTCTTCTGAAGGCTCTTCATCTCCTTTGATTATTTATCAACTAAGAAATGATTTGTATGAAGAAGCTCTTCCTAAATGCTTCTCATATGCCAAACTGTGTTTTTTAAAAAAAAGGTAAAAAAAAAAAAAAGTGAGATAGGACCAGCTAGGTGGTATAGTGAATAGAGCACCAACTCTGAAGTCAGAAGGACCTGAGTTCAAATCTGACCTCAGATACTTAACACTTCCAGTGTGACCCTGGGCAAGTCATTTAACCCCAATTGCCTCAGCAAAAAACAAACAAAAAAAGGTGAGATAATACCTGCTTCAAGAAGCTCACATTCTAATGGGGGAACAGTACATGTAGAAGTCAGTCAACAAGCATTAAGCATTTACTATATTAATCATTATAGGCTAACCACTGTATTAAATTGGGGATACAAAGAAATACAAAAATACTATTAGTCCTCAAAGAGTTCACATTCTAAAGGGAGAGACTAATGGGTATATAACTAATAGTAGCTAACATTTATATATTACCTACTTGTGCCAGTACTTTTCAGTATTTATGATTGTTGTGATACTTGCAATGCTTTATTAAGATAGGAATGTCTTGCTCAATGGGAGAAAAAAAATTATGGGAACAGTAATTGTGAAGCTTGGATTTGAGTAGTGCTATTAGCTGGCTCTGCTGCATTTGGTAACTTCACCTCTCCAGGATTCAATTTCCTCATCTATAAAATGAAAGGATTATTTCAGAAGATATTTAAATGCAGTTTTATTACATAGTAGATAAAGAGCTGAACTTGGAATCAGGAAAACCTGAATTAAAATCCTGCTCTAATTTCTCTGAGGCATCACCCTGGGCAAAACAGTTAGTTTTGTCTGTTTTCTTACCTGTAAAATGGGAGTAATAACATTTATCTCTCAGGATTGTTGTGAGAATAAAATAGGATACAATTTGTTAAATGCTTTGAAAATTGTAAAGGCCTTTCCCTTCTAGTCTTAACATTCTATATCCCAAGACTTTTTTGGCTCTAACATTCTATATTTCAAAATGCATGCCATCTTTAGTCTTCTCAGGCTATCCTTAATTTCCTCATCTGTAAGATAGAGATAATATTTAGACCAGCTACTTCATAGAGGGTATTTTAAGTTCAAATGAGATAATGGATAAAACAGAGCTTTGTCACTCTAAAATACAATGTAAGTATATGTATAGTGTCATTGTTATTATCCTAATAATGATGGCCAAATTTTTACATGCAGATGTATATATTTTGAATTTTATTTTTATTTATATCTTTTGTTTTTATATTATATTAATTTTTGAATATATCTTTACCTCTCTGGAAAGCCATCCTTTATAACAAAGACTAAAACTAAAGAGGAAAAAAATGTGATTCGATGATACTAGTGTGTCTATGAATAAAATGGCACGTGGAATGGTGGGCTTGGAAGAGACACTATTGATTTATGCAATCTATAAAATATATATATGTTTATGTGTATATGTATACATGTATGTGTATATGTGTGTAGAAACTATATTCCACATTCATAGTACCTGCCACATTTACATGAAAGGAGAAAAAAAAGGGAGAGATAGCTTGCTGCAAAGTAACTCTTAACAACTCCCTTTGCTTCTTTGCAGAGGAAGGGGATCATGGGTGTGGGATGCTGAATATAACACTAGACATCCCCCCCCCCCCATTACCTAGTTTTACAAAACTTTGTCCTTTTTTTCTCTTTTAAAAATAATTTATTATAAGGAATGGTTCTAAGGAAGGACATAAAGGGATACAAAGGGAAAAGTAGAAGACTAACAAATATGTCAATACAAAATTTAAAAAGAAAAAAAAAGGAAAAACCCACAGGCTATAAATGGATTTTTTATCATTAATCAGTGTGATAACAGTGTGGTTTTATGGTACAGTATTTAAAAATATGTGAAACAGACCCCAAACCTTACTGCTGTTTAGTGCTATTAGGGATTCTCCTCCATCCAAGGACCACCTATTCCCATAAACTATTATCAAATACTTAGGAAGTGGATCTTTTAGAAGTTGGATTTAGTTAGGTTTCTAACAAGCTGAGACTGGACAGATAACTGAGGTTCATACCATTGTGTCCAGGCAGGAAGTATGAGTTTCTTTACAACCTTCTCAATCTTCCCTCCTTTGTCAGTGTGCACTGATGACTCAGCTTCCCCCCTCCCCCCCCCCCCAAAAAAAAAAAAAAAAAAACAACAACAAAAAACGGAGGGCAGAGAGCAGAAGGCATAGCCACGCCTTGGGGCCCAGAGACAACTACCTGGACACACACACAGTTCTCAGTGCTTAAGTTCCTGGGGAATTCTAGACATCCTGTTCTCTTCTAAGAGCCTCCTGTTCCATTCTGGATACCCAGAGAACAAAGTGAAAGTCAGATTCAAGAACATGAATAAAAGTGAAAATATATTGAGATGCCATTGTTTGCATTGAGATGCTCTGAGGTGTAGGGATTGCTGGCTCCTCTCATTTTTCCTGTTTTAGGGTTTTTTGTTTTTGCTTTTTCACATTGAGGAGAAAGAAGAAATGATATGGTGGGCTTGGAAAAGACATATGGACTTGTTTATGGAGTCAATGATTGTTTAGAGTAAACTTGTAGTATGTGCCAGGCACCCTGGAAATACAAAGATGGATAGGACACAATTCCAATCCTCCCATTTTTAAAAAATAATAATAGCTTTTTACTTTTCAAAATACATGCAAAGATAGTTTCCAACATTCATCCTTGCAAAAACTTGTGTTCCAAAAATTTTCCCCTCTTTCCCTGCCTCCCCACTTCCCTAGATAGCAAGCAATCCAATATAGCTTAAACATGTGCAATTCTTCTAAACATTTCCACACCTCTTTTGCTGCACAAGAAAAATCAGATCAAAAGGAAAAAAAAATGAGAAAGAAAAAATAAGCAAGCAAAGAAACAAACAAAAAGGTGAAACTACTATTCTATGATCTACCTTCAATCTCCATAGTCCTCTCTTTGGATGTGGATGATTCCTTCCATCACAAGTCTATTGCGACTGCCTTGAAACAGCTCATTGTTGAAAAGAGTCAAGTCCAACACAGCTGATCATCACATAGTCTTGTTGCTGTGAACAGTGTTCTCTTGGTTCTGCTCATTTCACTCAGCATCAGTTCATGAAAGTCTTCTCAGGTTTTTCTGAAAATCAGCCTGCTCATCATTTCTTATAGAACAATATTATTCCATTACATTCATAGCATAACTTTTTCAGCCATACTCAATGGATGGGCATATATTCAGTTTCCAGTTGCTTGTCCTTACAAAAAGGGCTGCTACTAACATTTTTATACATGTGTGTTCTCTTTTTATGATCTCTTTGGGATACAGACCCAGTAGAAAGACTGCTAGATCAAAGAGTATGCATATTTTGAAAGCCCTTTGGGCATGGTTCCAAATTGCTCTTCATAATAGTTGGATAAATTCACAACTCTACCAAAAATATATTAGTGTCCCAGTTTTCCCACATGCCCTCCAATATTTATCATTACCTTTTTCTGTCATTTTAGCCAATCTGAGAGGTGTGAAGTAGTCCTCAAATTGTTTAGAGTCCAATAGAGGAGATGAATACATAAATAACAATAAGATGGGAGATGTTAAGCACACAAGAGAGAAAGAAATCAAGTCTTCACAGAGTGCCTGTGTTGGTGTGTATATCCATTTATATACAGAGTATATAGGTAGGGTGGGGCCAACATGGTAAAGAGAAGCCAAGAAGTTGCCTGTGTTCTTTTGAGTTTCCCTTAGGAAAAACAAAAACAACAACAACAAAAAAAACATGAAGTCAATCTTCTAAGATAACTTTGGACTGATAAAATCCATAAAAAGACAGAGTGAAACAATGTTTCAGCCCAAGAAAACTTAGAGGAATTTCAGAAAAAATCTATCTCACTTGGGTAAAAGGGGAGCATAGCCCAGCACAGATTTTGAGTACTTGAGGTACTTGAGGCTCTTTTATTTTGCTTCAGCCGGCCAACAGTACATCAGGCCATCTTGGAGGTTTCTAACCCCAATGCAATGGGCAAACTGCCAATCCTGAAACCCGGGACATAATAGGTATATGATTAGGCTAGGCCACTCTAGTACAGTGGGAAAGTTGCCAAACCTAGAGGCAAAAAAGTGCTCTTGGAAGAGCTGAAAAAGAATTTTAAAAATAAAATAAGAGAGTTAAAAGAAAAATTAAGAAAAGAAATAAGAGTAATGAAAGAAAATGATGGCAAAAAAGAGTCAGCAGTTTGGAAAAGAAAGCATGCAAATTGACTGAAGAAAGTAACTCCTTTAAAAGTAGAACTGGCCAAGTGAAAAAGGAGGTGCGAAAACTAACAGAAGGAAGTAATTCCTTAAACATTGGGGTTTGGCAAGTAGAAGCTAATCTTTCTATAAGATATTGAGAATCAGTCAAACAAAATCAAAAGAATGAAAAAATTAGAAGAAAATGTAAAATGCCTCATTGGAAAAGCAATGGCAAATAGATCCATATGAAGTAATTTAACAATTATTGGGCTAGTGGCAGCTAGGTGGCACAGTAGATAGAGCACCAGCCCTAAAATCAGGGGGACCTGAGTTCAAATGTGACCTAAGACACTTAACACTTCCTAGCTGTATGACCCTGGGGAAGTTACTTAACTCCAATTGCCTCAGCAGAAAAAAAAAAAAAAAATATTGGGCTACTTGAAAGTCATGATCAAAAAAGAACCTAGACAGCAACTTTTAAGAAATTATTAAGGAAAATTACCCAGATACTATAGAATCAGAAGGTAAAACAGTCATTGAAAGAATACACGAATCACTTTCTGAAAGAGATCTCAAAATGAAAACTCCAAGGAATATTGTAGCCAAATTCCAGATTTATAAAGTCATGGAGAAAATACATCTATCAAAAGAAACAATTCAAATATCAAGGAGCCACAGTAAAGTTCATACAGGACTTACCAGTTTTGATATTAAAGGACTGGAGGACTTGGAATATGATATTCAAGGAGGCTCATCATAAAAAGGTAAACAGGAAAGAAAAAAAAACAAACAAATCATGTTATTCAATAAGGTTAAACATCTCTACATGGGAAGATGATACTTGTAACTTTTAAGAATTGTTTCTCTATTAGGGCAGTACCAGAGAGTATATTTAGACAGAAAATGTGGGCATAAGTTGGCTTTGATGTGATGGCAAAAATAAAATTCTTAAGGATTGAAAAAAAAAGTTGTACTGGGAGAAAAGCACAGAGGGAGACAGAAGGGTAAATTATATCACATGAAGAGGCATGAAAGACCTGTTACAATAAATAGAAAGAAGTTTGAGGATTGTTTGAACCTTACTCTCATCAAATTTGACTCATAGAAGAAATAACATACAAGCTCAGCTGAGTAAAGAAATCTATCTTACCTGTAGTGAAATAAGAAGGGAAAAGTAAAAGAAAAGAAGATTGTGATCAAAGAGAGAACAGATTGAGGAAAGTTGTGGCCAGAAGCAAAACACTGGTAAGGAGGGACAGGGAGAAAGATTAGAGAGAGAAAAGTATAAACAGAAAAATAAGATGGAGGGAAATAGTTAGTCATCATAACTGTGAATGTGAATAAGATGAACTCTCCCATAAAATGGAAGCAGATAGCAGAGTACATTAAAAACCAGAATACCACAATATGTTGTTTACAAGAAACACATTTGAAGCAAAGATATGCACATAGTACAAGGTAATAAGCTGGAACAGAATACATTATACTTGAGGTGAAGTAAAAAAAAAAATCAGGGGTAGCAACCCTCAAACAAAGCAAAAGCAAAAAATAAATTTAATTAAAAGAGACAGGGAAGGAACCTACATCCTGCTGAAAGGTACTGTAAACAATGAAGTAATATCAATACTAAACATACACACATGAAGTGGATCCAGATTTTTAGAGGATAAATTAAGTGAATTATAGAAAGAAATAGCAAAAGATAACAGGAAAAGATAATGATAAATGTTGGAGGAATATGGGAAAACTGGGACATTAATATATTGTTGGTGAGTTGTGGACTGATCCAACCATTATGAAGAACAATTTGGAACTATGGCCAAAGGGCTATCAAACTGTGCATACTCTTTGATACAACAGTGTCTCTACTGGATCTATATTTCAAAGAGATCATAAAAAGGGGAAAATGACCCATGTGTGCAGAAATATTTATAGCAGTCCTTTTTATAGTGGCAAGGAACTGGAAACTGGATGGATGCCCATCAGTTGGAGGATAGCAGAATAAGTTATGGTATATGAATGTTATGGAATATTATTATTCTATAAGAAATGGTGGGTAGGCTAATTTCAAAAGCCTAGAAAGATTTACATGAATTGATGCTAAGTGAAGTAAATAGAACCAAGATTACACTGTACACAGCAACAATGAGACTGTGATGATCAACTGTGATGGATGTGGCTGTTCAACAATGAAGTGATACAGCAATTCCAATAGACTTGTGATGGAGAAAGCCATCTGCATCCAGAAAGAGGACTGTGGGGACTGAATGTGGATCACAACATAATATTTTCATCTTTTTTGTTGACATTTGCTTGCTTGTTTTTCTCATTTTTTTTCCTTTTTGATCTGATTTTTCTTGTGTAGCATGATAAATGTGAAAATATGTATAGAAGAACTGCATATGTTTAATATAGATTACTTGCTGTCTAAAGGATGGTGATGGGGGAAAGGGAGGGAGAAAAATTTGGAACACAAAGTTCTACAAGAGTGAATATTGAAAACTATTTCTGCATGCATTTTGAAAATAAAAAGCTATTATTAAATTTTTTTTAAAAGCTATAGCAAAACTATACTAGTAGGAGGCCTTACTCTGTTCCTCTCAGAACTAGGTAGCTCTAACCACAAAATAAACAAGAAAGAAGTTAAAGAGGTGAATAGAACTTTGGAAAAGTTAGATATGATAGACCTCTGGAGAAAATTGGATGGAAAAAAAGTAGATGGTACTTACACAAAAATTGACCATGTATTAGGGCATAAAAATTTCACATTCAAAAGCAGAAAGGCATTCTTTTCAAATCATGATGCAAAAAAAAAATTGCATATAATAAAGGGGCCTGGAAAGATAAGATTAAAAATTAATTGGAAATTAAATATTCCAATCCTAAAGAATGGGTCAAACAACAAATCATTGAAACAATCAATTATTTCATCAAAGAGAATGACAATAATGAGACAACATACCAAAACTTATGGGATGCAACTAAAGTAGTACTTAGGAGAAATTTCATATCTCTAAATGCTTACATGAATAAAACAGAGAAAAAGCAGATCAATTAATTAGGCATGTAATTTTAAAAGTTAGAAAAAGATTATAGAAAAAGAAAAAATTAAAACTCCCCAATTAAATACCAAATTAGAAATTCTGAAAATCAAAGAAGAGATTAATAAAATTGAAAGTAAGAAAACTATTGAACTAATTAAACAAAGAGCTGGTTTTATACATGGTAGTATAATTATGTGTCTTTGCATTCATGTACATGCCTGGGTATGTGTGCATGCCATGTGTTTCTGTATACCTTTATCTGTATGCGTGTTTGTGTGTGTGTGTGTGTGTGTGTGTGTGTGTGTGTGTGTAATGGGGAAACTAGCCAAAGAGGACTCAGTCCTGGGAGCATGAACAGATTTGTCCTTGAAAAAGTGCCAAACTACATGGACATCTGGGCCCCTCAATTTCACTTCATTACAAAATTTTAGAAGCAGATTCTCTAAACTTCTATCTGGGTTGCCACCAGGTAGGGCCCCTTGTACTTACTCCCAGGACTGCATCCTCATTAGCCAGGTCCCCTGTTACATATGTGTTTATATAACAACAATAGCAATAATAATAAAATGACATTTAAAAGAAAACTTTAAATGACTGAAAATGACATAATGTCTTGATCCTGAGTTTAGTACTTTAGCTACTCTGATTAACTGCATATAGTTTATGAGTGAGTTTTCCTTTTTTGGGCTAAAATTTCATTTGCTATAAAACAAGCAGATAGCATTAAATGATCTCTAGTGTCCCTTCTAGTTATAAAAAAATTTGTTCTATATTTTTCTTTGTGTGCACGTGTTTATGTATTTAATCTATAAATATGTATTATATATGTTTGGGATATATGTATATATAGGAGTTTATATCTATTTAAAATATCCAGACTGAAGATTGATGAGGAACAGGAACATTTTATTTTTTATTGTAAATTATCTTTCTATACTTGTCACCTCTTCCTTCCATTGAGAAAGCAAGAAAAACAAAACTTATTAAAAATGTGAATAGGTAAGTAAAACAAATCCTGCATTAGTCTTGTAGGACAAAAATCTTCCTTCTGATTTGTCTTAACAAAAAAGTTTGTCCTGGATTGAGAATGGATATAAAACCTTGGATCATGCATCCAAGCAATTTGGGTTCTGAGATGTTTGGGTCATTTACCCTGGGCCCCACTGAAAACTTCCAGGGAGGATGGGAAAATACCTGAGACTTAAACACCTGTCCTGGGTCATGCCAGGACACAGGTATAATAAAACCAACAATCATCTCGTTCTCCCAGCTCATTCTTTTCCCCTGAACATGTCTATGGGTCCAGATGTTCAATACACCTCTAGCATAACCCCCAAATGCTTTGAGCTTTTACTAGGAAAGTCTTCATCAGCCTAAGTTATAGTGATATTAAGTGTTATACAGATCTCTGTGGTCTGCAGAAAGGGAAAGAAAGCAGGACAGAGAACTGCAAAATTTCAGGTAACTATGAAAAGGAGTGAAAAACAAGTATTTTCTTTGCTTGATTGTCTTTTGGTTCCACTTTATTTAAGTAATGCAATTAAGAGAATTGGAGCTGCAAAGTGGCTAGAATATTGAATCTGGAGTTGTGGAGCTGTGGATTCCGATCTGACCAATGACACTAGCAGTGTAACAATAAACAAATTATTTAACTTCTCAGTGCCTAGATTTTCTTGTGTATAAAATGATAGGGTTAGATGAAATCACTTCTAAGATCCCTTGTAGCTTTAAATTTATAATGCTAAGAATATGGAATAAGTTTGTGTGTTTATTTCATTAACTTTTTTGTTGATAGTTACTAAATTTATTTTTTGAAATTAAGATTACTGTTTGCTTTTGGTTTCAAGGTGAATGGAGATAGGTTGGGGTCAAAGGAGAATCTTGGATTATCCAAATTCATCAATAATATAAAACTCTCACCTGAATCACTGATCCCACCGTCCCCCGTCTCCTCCCCCCTCCCCCCCCCCCCCCCCCCCCGAGACTATTGCCAGGGCTATTCGTAAAAAGATAACTACTTATTCAATGATTCCTGTTTAAAATTTCCTGTTCACTTTTCAGATATGGAGGATCAGGACTGACTGCCTGAAGGAAGGAAGAAGAGGGGAAGCAAGAGTTCTTAGAAAATGTTTCTCTCTGTGTCTGTGTCTGTGATTCTTTGTCTCTCTGTCTCTGTCTCTGTCTCTCTCTCTCTCTCACATACACACACACACACACACACACACACACACACACTCTTTCCTTTCTACCTATTCCTATCTCTGTCATATCCATCAGTTTTAACATTCAAGATCTTCCACAATATGCTTGTAATTCTAATCTACTTGTTCCTCCTTATCCCCCACCCCACTCTCTTACATTTATTCTTTAGCTCCACCAAACTGATCTCACTATTCCTTCCCCCACAATTTATCTTGAGAATTTCTGGCTCCAGAGAGGCAGTGTGACCTGGGAGTCAATTGGATTAGGTATCAACAAGTGTGGGTATAAGCACAGCTATAAAGGCGCTAGTATGGAGCTCTGATATTAAGCACCAAAATTTAGATCCTTATATCTAAGGTTCCTTAAATTTTTTCCTTTTTGCCTGAGAAATTTTTACATGATCCTGAATATTTATGTATATAAAATAGGTATACAAACTAAACATTTACTGATATTAAATCATAATTTCATGACTCCTACAGTTATGCAACCCCATATTGGGTAGCAACCCACAGTTTAAAAAATTGGGATTTAGAGGATGCTATTTAGAGGATTTGCCCTCCTTCCGCAGCATAGAAAGATTTGATTGATTAATCAACAAACATTTATTAAATGTTTATTACTAGGTGCCAGGCACTAAACAACTGACTTTAGCATTTAGTTAGTAAGAATGAATAAACTAAGAAATTTATTAGGTCTATGGCTGCAGTTTGAATGAGTTCCATCTTGTTCTGACTTTGTCCTGTTTCTGCCTATTAGGGTATCCTGAGATGTCCTGTATGATTTTTACCTTAAGTGGAGAGACTTTGGTTTGTGTCCCAGTATTCATGCTGCCTATGCAGGAACATTTTGTACTGCTTGCAGTGGGTGCAAAAATGACTAGTTAGCGCTCTGGGAACCTGTACTGGCTCCTTTACTCAGCTAATTTTGTGATTATGGGAATTTCTCTTCTCTAACTTTCAGTTTCAGGTGGCTCAGTGAAGAGAACATCAGGCCTGGATTTGGGAAGATCTGAGTTTAAATTTTGTCTCAGTCACTTAGCTTTGTGGTCCTGGACAAGTCGCTTACCTTTTATTTTCCTCAGTTTTTTCATCTCTAAAATGAGGATATTTATAAGACCCATCTCTCAGGATTGTTGTGAGATCAAACGAAACAGTAACTGTCAAGCACTTAACATGGTGTCTGATACTGTATAGTAAGCACTATATCAATGTTAACTATTGTTATTATTATTAATCTGTAAAATGGAGTTAAGACACTATTTCCTTCACAAGGCCAAGGTAAGGAAAACGGCACATAAACTGCCAAGTGCTCAATTGTAATGGGCTAAAGCTCAAGTTGATGCACTGAGGTCCCAAGCACATGAGGCTAAATAGTAATTGGACCATACTCTATTAATATATAATCTTGGAGAAAGAATGGCCCCCGCCCACTCTTTGTGCAAGTCCTGATGTGTTGTATAGGAAATGACGATTTTGGTGGGTGGAGGCAGGGGAGTGGAAAGGGAAGGGGAAGGAGAGACTGCTCACATTGCCATTGCCACGGCCTTTCAGCTCAGATCCCCCTCTGTTAGCTGGCTTCCTATCGCAGCTGCCCATATTGCTATCGCAATCTTTTTTCACCTCTTCACTTCAATAAAGATTGAAGATTTTTCCCTTAACCTGAATTCCTGACTCCGGCTGATTTTAAATACACAGTCATTACACTCAATTTCTTGTAGTATTGCTACTCTTAATACTAATCATTGTGATTATAAACTGTATAAACATTTGTTAATGATGAGACAGCATAGCACTGAGCCTGACGCCTAATAGGTGCTTAATAAATGTTGATTGATTGATGGAGAATTGAGCTCAGGGCTAGAAAACCCTAACACAAACTGGCTGTTTGGCCTGGGGCAAGGCACAGAGGCCTTCAGGCAACTCTACGTCTAAGCTGCAGAGCAAGTAGCAGTCTGAATTGGTTGAGGAAGTTCCTCACTAGGAGTTCTTTATGTCAATAAAATCAACTGGTCTGGTTAAGACAAAATATATCGTTACCATTTTCTGCACCATTGATCAAACTATTGCCCATCTTCCTACCCTAGAAATGCCATCTCCCGCCCTCTAAAGAAAACCTATTTTATTTTATTCATATGCATCCCTCAAAGCATAGATCAGTCTCATCTCCTAGAAGACTTCCTCGATTACTCCATACTTCATTCCTGACAAGGTCTCCTTTAGCTCTTGTCTATAATACCAATTTGTTACTAGATAGATACACATAGCTCTACCTATGTATCTATCTTTCTATCTACACATTTATCAGCTGTCTACTCTGTCTCTACCTACCTACCTGCCTGCCTGTCTATGCACCTATCCACCTATATATCTATGTATCCATTTATTCTCTCTGTATGTCTCTCTGTCAATCTCCGTATCTCTGTGTCTCTCTCCCCCATTTAACATCTGTCTATCCTCTGTCGCTATCTACCTATATACCTACCTGTCTGCCTATCTATGTATCTATCTAATCATTTATCTCTTTGTCTAAACATTTGTCATCTGTCTATCCTCTGTCTCTAGCTACCTGCTTGCCTGCCTGCCTATCTACCTATGTATCTATCCATCTATGTATTTATTCTTTTTCTCTTTCTCTTTCTCTCTCTCTCTCTCACACACATTTATCATCTATCTACCTACTGTCTTTCTATCTATCTATCTATCTACCCTATCTGTCTTTGCTTTGTGCTTCAAACTAGACTATAAGTTTTTTGGGGGAGGGTTATTTATCTTTTTATGGTGAGGGACTATGTTTTATTTAACTTTATATTCCTGAGTGTTCTCTGAGTGTTCAGCATAAAATAGGTGTTAATACAAATCTGTTAAGTGCAGGTCACTCAGAAGAGCATGGAGCTCAAAAATCACATTTTTATGAGCATAACTGACAGTGAACGCCACTTTCCACAATTGCAGTCCCCAACTTTTCTATGAGCCATAGAGAGGTGATTTTCCTTCTCTCTTCTCAGTAGCCATTACTAATCATTGCATTTACTCAGTATATTGTTTTGGGGTGTGTGTGTGTGTGTGTGTGTGTGTGTGTGTGTGTGTGTGTGTTTTTCATTTATATTATTGTAACTGTCATATACAACATATTTTAGAATGGACAATGACAAACTAATACTTGTATATGATAAGACTACTGAGATGGTAAGGATCCATTGAAGCAACAAGGGACTTTTAGTGTAGAGACATGACAGTTGTCTTCAAATATTTTGAAGAAAGTCATAGGAAAAGGAGTTAGATTTTTTCTTGGCTACAAACTAGTAGGGATAGGATCAAAGAGGAGATAGAATCAGAAATACTCAGTTTTTTTCCCCTTTTTTATTATAGCTTTTTATATACAGAACATATGCATGGGTAATTTTTCAACATTGACCCTTGCAAAAACTTCTGTTTCAACTTTTTGCCTCCTTTCCTCCACCCCCACCCCTAGATGGCAGGTAGTCCCATACATGTTAAATATATTAAAGTATATGTTAAATACAATATCTGTATACATATTTATACAGTTATCTTGTTGCACAAGACAGATCGGATTTAGAAAGAGGGTAAAAATAACCTGAAAAGAAAAAACAAAAATGCAAGCAAACAATAACAGAAAGAGTGGAAATGCTATGTTATGGTCCATACTCATTTTCCAGTTTTCTTTCGCTAGGTGTAGCTGGTTCTGTTCATTACAGATCAATTGGAACTGATTTGGATCCTCTCATTGTTGAAGAGAGCCATGTCTATCAGAATTGATCCTCATATAATATTGTTGTTGAAGTGTATAATGATCTCCTGGTTCTACTCATTTCACTTAGCATCAGTTCAGGGAAGTCTCTCCAAACCTCTCTGTAGTCATCCTGCTGGCCATTTCTTACAGAACCATATATATCATAGCATTTATATACCACAATTTATTCAGCCATTTTCCAGTTTCTAGCCACTACAAACAGGGCTGCCACAAACATTTTGGCACATACAGGTCCCTTTCCCTTCTTCAATATCTCTTTGGGATATAAGCCTCGTAGTAACACTACTGGATCAAAGGGTATGCACAGTTTGATAACTTTTTGAGCATAGTTCCAAATTGTTCTCCAGAATAGTTGGATCCGTAAACAACTCCACCAACAATGCATTAGTGTCTCAGTTTTCCCACATCCCCTCCAACATTCATCATTATCTTTTCCTGTCGTCTTAGCCAATCTGACAGGTGTGTAGTGATAAGAGATACTCAGTTTTGATTGAAATGAAGGACAACTTCAAAATAATTAGAACAATCCCAATCTGTAATGGGCTGCTTTGGGAGGTAATAAGTTCCCCTGCAAGGGATATATTCAGGAAAAGACTAGATGATTGTCTGTCATGAATATTGTAGAGAGGATTCTTGTTCAGGTTGGACTAGATGCTCTCTGAAATCCCTTCCACCTTTGATATCCTTTGAGTCTATGAATTATTTTCCCCTTTAGTCAATATTCTCATGGACTTTATTATACCTCTCATATGAAGAACATGTTCAGAGAGCTGTGGAGGGGACTATTGTAAGGGACAGCTAAAAACTGCTGACAGGCCATCCCCCAATTAGAGAATTCCCCTTTGCTAAACAGGGGACATTGGTTCACAGACTCATAACAATGTGGGATCTGGAGAGAACCCAGAAAAATCATTTTGTTCAAGCCCCTACCCCTGATCCATACCATGCTTGCAGACCTCCCTTTTGTTTGATGATCTATAAAAGGCATCCAGCCAACCCAGCAGAGTGAGAGGATAATTATACCCAGGCCCAGAAAGAGCCTGTGAGCTCACTACATTCCAATCCTTAGGGAATGGCCCTCAATTAAGAGCCACACCTTGTAGGTTCCTCAGGCTTCACACCCTGAAGTCTTATCTGAGTGAGGAAGAGAAGAAAGGAGAATGAAGATTTCAGATATAAGGGAGGATCCCTCAGGATCCTCAGGCATCCATAATAAATGTTGAATTAGATGAAAACCTTCACCAAGTTTTGCTTCTTTTCCCTCCTAGCCTGGGAGGGACCTTGACAAGTTCGAGCCACCAGAGTGGAGATCATAGAAGCATCATTTCAGGGAATAGAGGAATGTTTGGCCTTCAAAAGACTCAGAAGGGAACTTGCTGTTTTCAAATATTTGGGAAGGGTTAATTTACTTTGTCCTTTTTAGGTGCAGATAGCAGAATTTGAGAAAGTAGCAATGAGACAAGTTTCCTATCCCTTGGAGGTTTAAATGCAAGCTGAATGATCACTTATTGAAAGCATTTTAGAGGGGATTCCTGCTTGGGAAGGGGTTGGACTGCTTGGGAAGGGGTTGGACTAAATGCTTTCTTAGGTTTCTTCCAAGTCTCAGATCCTATTATTCTCCTGCACTGGCTTTTCAAATGGCACAGCAGGTGATTTGTTACTATCTGACAGCTCAGGAGGATAAATGCACAGTCATAGTCTGTGTTGGGGGTGGGGAGACATCAAGAGCTTCTCCTCCTACTGCTATATGAATGGAAGAAGTCACAAGGTTTTTCTTCTTATCTTTGAGGTTCATTTTCCCTAAAGAGCTGGTAGGTGTGATTTTTCCCTCAGCACTTCATTTTGGGTCCTGACTCCCCAGATTGGTGTGATGTTCTGGCAATCCTCCTATACCACTCCCCTCTCTCATTTTAGAGGACAGGGAGAAAATGGATAGAACAGGGGACTAGAATTCAGAATATCTGCATTTGAATTCCAACAACTGACTCTATGATATTCCACAAATCCCTTACTTCTCTGGCTTAGGTATCTCATTTATTAAACAAGAGATTTAAATGAGACCATTATAAAGGTCTTTTTCGAGCTCTAATATTTCAGTGTTTCAAGTTCTTTCCATGTTAATATTCTTTGTTTTATGATCTTAAGTCCTTTCAAATTTTGACATTTTAAATTCCATGTTACCTTCTACATTATATGAACGGACTTTGGTATTTTTCTAGCTCTAAAACCTCTGATCTCTAAAATAGTCTGGACTCTGATCAGAACCATAGGCACCCATGTCTAAGGGACAGTTCCAAAAATCTTGTTCCAAGAAAAGTGTAAAACAGGTCAGGGCTGATGACAAGGGACCTTTTCTCATCTTCCCAGAAGCCAGGAGTGAGGAAACCACTTGAATCTCTGGGAAGTGGCCCAGGGGCAGGTCCCAGGCTTGGAGAGAAAAAAGAATACTCTCAAATAGGACTCCTGGCCAAGTTACTTTGGCCATGGACTTCATTAGAAACACCCTGTCAGGGGATCGGGGTGAGTCTATGAAGAAATGGCCTTCAGTCAACAAATATTTATTGACTACATTCTATTTACAAAGTCCTGTACTTACCACAACAGGGATCACATAGCTGATTAAGATATAATTCCTGTTCTCAGGAAACTTAAAATCATAGAAAATGAAAGAATCTTAGAACTCATTTAGTCCAACTCCATTTTACAGATAAGGAAATTCAAATCTTTTTTCCCCCTGAGGCAACTGGGGTTAAGTGACTTGCCCAGAGTCACACAGTTAAGAAGTGTTAAGTGTTTGAGGCTGCATTTGAATTCAAGTCCACCTGTCTTCAGGGTTGGTGCTCTATCCACTGAACCACCTAGTTGCCCCCTAAATTCAAATCGATAGAGAATAACTTTCCACAGTCACACAGTTGGTGGCAGATCTCTAGAACTCTTTAGGGACCTCCATGGAGTCTTCCATCTTATTTTTTCTATCCTAGTTCTTTTTGTCCCTCAAGGCTCAGCACAATCTCACTTATTTTAGGAAATCTATCATCATCATCTTCTTCATCTGTCATCATCAGATCTAATATTTATATAGTTTTTTAAACGTTTGCAAAGTATTTTATATAGATGATCTTATTTGCTTTTCACAACAGTCTTGTAAGATAGGTACTACTATTATGCCAGATTTATAGATGAGGAAACTGAGTCTGAAAGCAATTAGGTGACTTACTTTCAATCATATAGCTGGCACAGGTCTTGAAACAAGATTTAACTCAGGTCTTCTAGGCTTAAAGTCCAACACTGTTCACTGTACCCCCTAATTGCCTTTGTCCTTTATGATCCTTTTTTTCATTAAGAAATACTTCTTGAAATTGCATATGTTTAACCTATATTAGATTACTTGCTGTCAAGGGGAGAGGACTGGGAGAAGGGAGGGAGAAAAATTTGGAACACAAGATTTTGCAAGGATGTATGTTGAAAACTGTCTTTACATGAATTTTGAAAATAAAAAGCTATTATTAATTTAAAAAATATTTCTTGAGCACTTGCTATGTTCAAGGCCCTATTTTGGGCTCTATAAGGGGTATAAAAATGAATGATCCCGTCCCTTACTCAAGAAACACATGGTCTAGTAGGGGTAATAAGAGATACTCACAGATAAATACAATACAGAAGCTCAGAGTTGAAACGGACCTTTAAAGATCCAACTCACACTTGAGCAGTAGATCCCTTTCAGTAGATCCTATGACAGATGGTTATCTAGCTTCTATCTGAAGTCCTTTAGTAATGGACAATTTACTATCTTTTGAGGTTTGTCAAAGTTTGGACAATTATTTTTGGACACTTTTCCTTATATTGAGCTTAAAATTTGCCTCTCTGAGGTTCCCTCCGGGCTTGACCATCAGAAGACAAAGGGAACATGCCAGAATTTTAAATACTTGAAGATAGCTATTATATTCATCTGTATAATTTCTTCTCTAGGTTAAACATCCCCAATTCTCTCATCCAACCTTCATCTAGCCATTACTTCCTTACCTGCCTGATCGCCTTTGGATAAATATTCAGTTCTTCCTGTAGCAGGTATGTTCTGGTCCACTATTCAGAGCTGGGGCTTGGCTCTCAGGGTGTCTCTCTTCTCTAGTGCTTTTGGCTTGAGCCCCCATAGTTACCTTTCTGTCACTATTAGGCACATTCCAGTTCGACTTAACATCAATTAACTTTTACAAAAAGTCCTTTACTCTGAAGTTATTATAAAGTAAAAACAAATATACAAACATTTAGTGTTCCTCCTCCATCAACACCTTGGGTAGAAGCTCTTAGCGTTGATCCTATCAAGTTCATATCCAGGTCTGACATGACTGATATTTTGCACTGTAGGTGCAACTGGACTAGATCCCAAAGGTCATTCACTCATCCTCAGGGCATTGACTTCTTATGAAGTGACAAGATGCCAAGGTACTTTCCTTTTCTTTCAACACTCAAAGGTTTGAAGTCTCTACTCCCTTCACCAAGGACAGAAAAATAACAAACATAGAAAGTAAAGACTGGGGTCTGTTTTTCAGAGCTACATGCCCTTGGCAATGAGAAATCTTTAAGACCTTTCTCCTTATAGCATAATTTTGCCTTGAATAGAATCCAACCATGAATGGAACTGCTGAAAAACTAAGGCAAGGGACTAAGCTGAGATTCATGGAGGTGTCTTTTTGATAGTACCTCCTGTTTCAGTGAAATAGACAGTCAAAAAGGATTCCTCTTAAGTCTTCCAGCGCACCAGCTATTCAATGTCTATATCTATTCCATGGTGTCTTCAAGGTACTTTCATTATATGGCATTATGACTCTTCTGGCAACAGCCATCCCAACCTTTCTACATGGGGAAATTGCATCAATCAAATAAACTCTTAAACTGTAGGACTCAAAACTGGGTAATAATATACCAGGTGTGGACTAATGACAATTACACAGAATTGAAGTGTTTCACAAATAATATTTATATTACTTAATTTTAAATAGTCATTAAACACTAAATTCTTTTTAGGCATGCTATTCTTGACTCTTTACTTTTCTTTTTCTATATTCTCTCTTATTGACCTCATTTGCTCTCACAGATTTAATGGTTGTTTCTATACCAATGACTCTTAGATTTATATCTTCAACTCTAATCTCTCTCTTGAGTGTCAGTCTGGCATTACCAACTGCCTGTTAGTGATTTCAAACTTTCAAAACATCAAACTCAACATCTCCAAACCACAAATTTTTACTCACCAAATCCTCTTTTCTTCCAAAGTTTCCCATTTCTCTATAGTGGTACATGTCTGCAATATTTGCTGGGAAGGAGACCTGAGTTGCCTTGGTGGATAGCTTGAGCTTGGAAATTCTGAGTTATTAGAAAATAAAGATGATGAAGCATTTGAAGTTTGGTATAAGTTTAGTAAGTACTTAGACGGTGGGGGTGGGATGGGAAAAATCATCTGTTTAAAGAAGGGATAAATCTATTTATTTTTGAAAAATGGAGCAAGTCAGAACTTTCATGCTAATCAGTATCAGGATTGGGACCATAAGTGGCCTGCACTTTCAGTCTACTTGAGATAAGGCACCCCAGTGTCTTCCTTCCTTCCTTCCTTCTTCCCTCTTTCCCTCCCTCCTCTCTCCTTTCTTTCTTCCCTCCTTCCCTCCCTCTCTCTCTTCTTTCTTTCTTTCTTTCTTTCTTTCTTTCTTTCTTTCTTTCTTTCTTTCTTTCTTTTCTTTCTTTCTTTTCTTTCTTTCTTTCTTTCTTTCTTTCTTTCTTTTTCTTTCATCAGCTGTTTCCTGGACTATTTCAATAGTCTCTTAATTGGTTTCCCTGTAAAGCTTCCTTTGTCTCCAATTGTTTCTCTACATTAGTAGTATCAAACTCACATATAAAAGGGGCCACTAAGCCCTGTACATAAGAATCCAAGAAGGCTCATGTTGGCTTAATTTTAAAATGTAATGTTATCTATGTTATAATTTTATTTATTTTGTTAACATTTCCCAGTTACATTTTAATCTGATATTGGCTCTACTTGGGAGTTTTGCAAGTCTTCCCAACTGTATACATTTTGAACTGTATACAATGCCAAAATGATATTTCTAAAACATAGGTCTTACTATATGACCTTACTGTTCCAGAAGCTCCATTGATTCTCTTCCTGTCACCTCTAGGATCAAATACAAACTCCTCTGCTGGTCATTTAAGATCATTTATACCCTGGATATTTCCTACCCATGCAGGTCTATTCTTAAAATAGAAGTAATTATATTACTTCCCTTAATGCACTTTATAATCCAGCTGAATAATATTACTTTTTTTGTTGTTCCCTTGAATTTAACATTCCTTTTCTGTTGTCCAAGGCTTTTTATTGCTTCTCTTCCATGCCAAGAGTACACTTTCATTTGGTTTCCTTCAGAGTTAGTTTCAGTACTACCATCTATCTACATGAAGCCTTTTTCTATTCCCCATTACTATCACTAGTACCTCTCCATATATTTATTTTTATATATGGGTATGTTGGTAAATGCTTAAAAACTGGCTTCCTGGAAAACCGTATGTATGTAGCACTTTAAAGTTTGGTCTTCGTTATTAATATTTTCTCCATCACTTTCTTAAATAAAGACAGTGAGCCAAAAAACAAATCAAGTTCTGACTTGCAGCATTTGTCAATTCCTAAGGCATAAATGCTCACACTGAAAATTTAACAATTGGCTTGCTCCAGCACACCCTTGATTTTGCCTATAATTATATGTATACATGTTGTTTTCCTTGATAAAGGAAGGTAAGCCTTCTAGTCAGAGACTTTTATTTTTGCTATTGTAGTCTCAATACCTAGCATAGGGCTAGTCACATAGTAGAGACTTAATAAATGCTTATTGAATGATTAACTGATCAGAGCAGAGAACAACAGGTCTATGTCCTAGTTCATTTTGGATACTGATGAGCCCTGTAACTCTAAAAGAAGAAAGAAACATGCTTTGGAAGGAGAAGGAAGATATCATTTCCAAGTGGGAGGGAAAAGGGGTGGCTTGATGGAGAAAGCTTTTGGGTAAATTCTTAAAATATAGGGAAATGTTCAACAAGAAAAAGTGAGGACAAGAGATGTTCTAGGGGTGAGCAAAAGTGCAGAGGTATTACAGGAAATGAATGGAATATAGAGAACAGTTAGTCCAGTTTGACTGGAATATAGACTACATAGATAAAACTAATGGAAAATAAAGATTGAAAGGACTGGTTACAGTGGGGTTGTAAATGGCCTTCAACACCATATTGAGATTAAATTTTTACTGGTGCAGCAAGGAGCCAGTGAAATGACAGGATAAGATCTTTACTTTGTGCAAATTAAATAAATTCGAATAGATCAAAAGTGTCTGACCTGCTACTCAGGGTGTGGCTTGAACTAGATTAAAAAGTAATTGGTTAATAAATAATTTGACAAATACTTACAAATTGCAATAAAACATAGATAAGATTACATTTTAAAACAAAATCAATATGCTGGGCTGCTGCGATACTTAAATATTAATTAGTGCCCCCCTATTTTCTACTTGAGTTTGATACTACTGGACTAGATGTTGGGAGGCTATGGATTTGGGAGCAAGGGATCTGAGTTCCATTTCAGCTGATGCTTATTAGCTGGCTGGTTATGGGCAGTAGACAGCTTTTCTGAGCTTCACTTGTGGGTTTTGTTTGTTTGTTTTTGTTTTTATTTCTTCTTTTTCACTAAAAAAGAGAGATGATAGGAGTAGGTAACCGATAAAAAGCTGAATGGGGTAAGGAAAAAAGGAAGACCTAAATTTAATTCTTGCCTCAGCTTCAGATGCAGTCCTATCTAGGAATTCCCTCAGTTCCTGGAGTTTCCTCACCCTGGAATATCTAACTATCCCTGTGTCCTTTTCACAATGGAACATCCCTCCACCATGTTGGTTGCCTTCCTTCCACTGGTGAGTTCTTCCTGTGGCCTCTATTTTGGATAAGGTCCCAGAATGGCTAACCTTCATCTCCCTGCCAACCAAGCTTCAGGGTTAGCTGGATTTTGTAGTCTAGATCATTCCTATATGCTAATACCTTCATCTTCTCCCAACTCCAGCTTTTCAGCTCTCCCTTTAGAATAAAACACTCTCAGGGCAGGGACTTTCTTTTTTCACTTTTGTTTTTATCTTAATTGCCAGTACTCAGCACTATTCCCTGGTACTTAGTAAGTGCTTAATAACTGCTTATTGTCTTGACTTGCAGCTGGCTAGCTGTCTAGCCTCTGATACTGAACGAATCATTTAAGTTTTCTCAGCCTCAGTCTCCTCCTCTGTAAAAAGAGAAAGTTGGCTTCCCAGTCGCAGCGGTCCTCAAACTATGGCCTGCGGACTAGATTCAGCAGCTGAGGACGTTTATCCCCCTCACCTAGGGCTATGAAGTTTCTTTATTTAAAGGCCCACAAAACAAAGTTTTTGTTTTTACTATAGTCTGGCCCTCCAATAGTCCAAGGGACAGTGAACTGGCCCCCTATTTAAAAAGTTTGAGGACCTTACCAGGTAAGGTCCTATGATCCAATAACACTTGCATTACTCACCTGAGAGAGTGGTAGGGAGGAAAATATTCTGTAAGCCTTAAAGTGCTATGAAGATATGAATTATTATTACATGTAGAATGAACTGGAAGTGAAAGGTCCTGGGTTACTAGGTGGGGATGGCAGAGAGAGAACCTGAAGTACTGATAAAATTATGCCCTCAGCTAAGCAGGGAAGGGAAATGATGGGAATCAGTTCAATCTTATGATCCCACCCTCTGTGGAGGTCTTGGGTAACCCCACCTTGCTGTGTCCATCCAGAAATCCAAGTTATATCAAATCTCTGAGGTTAAATTTCCCCTATAAATCTGTCCATGGCTCATCAAAAGGATGACCTTTTTGGGTCAGTCCACCACTAGGATCTGCCTGGTAGTGTCTTTCCCTTTCCCCTTCTCTCATTCCCCTCCCCCGTGCCTCATGATACCTTTCTCCTTCTTATAGCTAACTAACTCTTTTAGTGTCCTAAATCCTTCTATGGATTCGGCCTGCCAGTCAAGGGTATACTCCCACCTCATGGAGTAAACTCTTTCTCCTGGTTAATTGTGAGTTCCACTAGGGAACTTGTCTTTTCCATCATTAATTGTTAAAATTCATTTTCTTGCTAACTATTTGCTCTCTCCCAACTCTGGTTCCCGGTGTCTATTGTATCTTTTCATTTTGTGTATAACCTCTTCTCCTAAATAAACTTACCTTTTGCCAAAGAGAATGGCTATTGTGAATTCTTCATATGACCATATCCTAACATATGTTGCCTGAATCAATCACATCATTCAGAACTAGGAATTGCTATCCGGATCACACCAGAGGCAGGAGGACCAGGTTAGAATCTATGACAGCTGTCCAAGTGAGAGTAGGTTGTGGGAGTAAAGAGAAGGGGGTGTGATTATACAGTTTAATTGTGTTCCTGGATTGCTTTATGTGTGTATTTGGTATCCCTAACCAGATATGCTTCTGGAGGGCAGGGACTGGGGCAGCTGGGATGAGCAAATAAGAGACCCCATCTTGGAATTTCTCTCTCTGCTAAAAGAAACTTTGGGCTTCTCCAAACTGTATCATGGAGGACAAACTTAGCTTTTTCCTGGGTCTCTGACTGAGGGTAGGGGTACTCCCACTTTGGCCACTCCTCTATGCCCCTCCTTCCAGCTGCCCAGTTTCCCTCTGTCAGCAGCTGGTCAGCGGATCAGAGGAGCAGGCCCTGGGCTATAAAGTAAAATGCTGTGCCAGCTATTACACTGCTTTAGGGCAGTTCAGGATGGGGGTTGGGGTGGGGGTGGGGATTGGGGTAGTCGAGTGGGGAGAGGGCACTTAGAGCAGACAAGTCTATTAGGGCAGTTAGAACCTTCTGCTTAATCAGGAGCAGGGCTGGCTGGCGTTCTGAGTTCAAAGGAAAATGTTATCTACAGGCAAAGGCAGCTCCATAGTATTAGGCAGTCGGTGAAAAGGTGTTGCCAATGTTAAAGCAGGCTATGCAAATAAGAGAGGGAGCAAATAAGAGAGAGTGGTTAGAGCACCAGGTCTGGAATTAAGAAAATCTGAATTTAAATCCATCCTCAGACACTTTCTAGCTGTGCTAATCCGCAAATCATTTCAATTTGCCTCAGTTCCTCATTTGTAAAATGAGGACATTCTGGAGAAGGAACTACTCCAGTATCTTTGCCAAGAATACTCCATAGACAATGATCATGGGAATATATAGAATTGGGATGACTGAACAACCACAACAAGGACAACAACAGCAACAACAATGGATGTAGGAGACTATGCATTTATTTATTAGGTGACTTGCCCAAAGACACACTGAGTTAGGGAGCAGAGCCTGAGCCTGTAGTAAGCCCAAATCCTAACTCTTGGCAGGGATTCATTCTCTTGTCCTGGGTGACAGAAATGAAGTGCAAAGCCCCAGGCTGTCCAAAGGAATCCAGCCAAGCAACCTATCAATCTACATGCATTTAGTAAGTTCCTGGTGTATACTGACTATCTTTAGGAGATAGCCTACTCTTCCTTACCTTTTGTTTCCAAGATTTTACTTTATCTCCTATTTGATCAGAAATGCTTATGTGATAAGCACACTGGACTAGGAATCAGGAGGCCTGAGTTCTAGTGCCGTACTAGCTCTGCCACTAATTTAAAAAATATGTGTGTGTGTGTGTGTATGTAGATACATACATATATATATACATACATATATATATTTTTTTATTTTTTTTAATTTTTTATTTAATAATTACATTATATTGACACTCGTTTCTGTTCCGATTTTTTTCCCCCTCCCTCCCTCCACCCCTCCCCTAGATGGCAAGCAGTCCTTTATATGTTGGATATGTTGCAGTATATCCTAGATACAATATATGTTTGCAGAACCGAACAGTTCTCTTGTTGCGTAGGGAGAATTGGATTCAGAAGGTATAAATAATCCGGGAAGAAAAACAAAAATGCAGATAGTTTACATTCGTTTCCCAGTGTTCTTTCTTTGGGTGTAGCTGCTTTTGTCCGTCATTTATCAATTGAAACTCAGGTCTCTTTGTCAAAGAAATCCACTTCCATCAAAATATGTCCTCATACAATATCGTTGTCGAGGTGTATAATGATCTCCTGGTTCTGCTCATTTCACTTAGCATCAGTTCAATACATATATATATTTACAAGATATATGCATGTGTAATTTTTCAGCATTGACAATTGCAAAACCTTTTGTTCCCATTTTTTCCCCTCTTTCTCCCCACCCCCTCCCCCAGATGGCAGGTTGACCAATACATGTTAAATATGTTAAAGTATAAATTAGATACAATATAAGTATACATGTCCAAACAGTTATTTTGCTGTACAAAAAGAATCGGACTTTGAAATAGTGTACAATTCGCCTGTGAAGGAAATCAAAAATGCAGGTGGACAAAAATAGAGGGATTGGGAATTCTATACAGTGGTTCATAGTCATCTCCCAGAGTTCTTTCGCTGGGTGTAGCTGGTTCAGTTCATTATTGCTCTATTGGAACTGATTTGGTTCATCTCATTGTTGAAGAGGGCCACGTCCATCAGAATTGATCATCATATAGTATTGTTGTTGAAGTATATAATGATCTCCTGGTCCTGCTCATTTCACTCAGTATCAGTTTATGTAAGTCTCTCCAGGCCTTTCTGAAATCATCCTGCTGGTCATTTCTTACTGAACAATAATATTCCATAACATTCATATACCACAATTTATTAGCCATTCTCTAATTGATGGGCATCCACTCAGTTTCTAGTTTCTGGCCACTACAAACAGGGCTGCCACAAACATTCTTGCACAAAAGAGTCCCTTTTCTTTCTTTAATATCTCTTTGGGGTATAAGCCCAGTAGTAACACTGCTGGAGCAAAGGGTATGCACAGTTTGATAACTTTTTGAGCATAGTTCCAAATTACAGCCACTAACTTTCAATTCAATTTAATTTGTTCACTTATTAAATGCCAACTGTGTGCAAGATACAATTCTAGAGAATACAAAATAGATTCTAAGAGTCTGACTTCATTCTCTCAGTGTGAAGTTAAAGAAATTATTCCCCTACAATGAGAGAGATTGGATTAAATTTTCTCTTAAAGTTTCTTCCAATTTTGACATTCTGTGTTCTATGGCAGAGGTGTCCAACACTCCATCTCAAGTGACAGATAGTCCACAACATTCCCAAGTGTGGTGGGAACCAGATTAAAATGTAACTGGAAATACTTACTTAAATAAATAAAAATCCCACCCCACCCCCCACCCCCCCATAAATCATGCTAATATGTAATTTCCCAAGTCATTTTTGGGCCTGCTAGAGATCCTTACATGCAGTTTAGTGGCTTCCTTTTCTACTTGACTTTGACACCACTATTCTATGATACCTTCTAACTCTACTATTATAGGTTCTAAGGTCCTTTCCAGCTCTGACGTGCTCTGTTCTACATCCTATGGTTCCTAACTGACATTTTATATTCTATAACACAATTCAGAACTCTTTTTGCTTCTAAGGTTCTATATAATTCTAATGTTCTAGCTTCCAAGGTTCCTTGTAGTTCTAATATATTCTATTTTAAGGTCACTAAGGGACACTCAAGTAGAAGGGGAGACAAGGAAGAAGATAGCCAAGAGTGTGTTAAATGATAAAAGAGTCAAGGAAAATTGCTATTGGATTTAGAAATTAAGAAATTATATCATTGGTACTTGAATACATTTTCAGTAAAGTAGAGAAGACAGAAAATAGTTTGGAGGGAGTTTAGGAAAGAGTGGGTGGTAAGGGAGTGTAGATGATTATAAACCATTTATTTAAGATGTTTGTAGTGGAAGGAAGGAGAAAAATGGATGAATGTTTATATGCTTTTAATAATAGTAATAATAATAGCATTTCTATAACACTTTAAAGTTTACAAAGCATTGTACATGTTTATCTCATTTTCATACACTTGTTGGCAAGCATGCTGTTGGCATTTTATTTCACAAATATAACCAAAAGTGACTTGTGCTTTATAAGCCTGGTAGAGAGAAACTACTCAGCTAGGCCCAGAGAGGCTGAAGTCTTTCATAGTTCTCTGTTTTCTATCCATCCACTGCAGTTTTCTAACCTGTTCAGCTCAGGGAAAGCCTGATCTCTAATTAAGGGGATTAGGCTCCTCATTTTCTTGCTCTTTGGCTCATTAACAACCCCATACTCTAGCATCTCAGGAATGGTACTAATTATGATAGTTAGGTTTGCAAGTCTAAAGTTCTCCCAAAAGAGGGTAAGTAACAAAGGTATTTAAAGTAAATAAAAATCAGCTATGGGACAGATCATTTATTCCTTTGCAAAAAGAAATGCTAAACATGGGGGCAGCTAGGTAGTGCAGTGGTTAGAGTGATCAGCCTGAAATCAGGAAGATCTGATACCTACTAGTCACTTTATCCTGTTTGCTTCAGTTTCCTCATCTGTAAAATAAGCTGGAGTAAGAAGTGGCAAACTACTTTAGTATCATTGCCAAGAAAACCCCAAATGGGGCCATGAAGAGTTGGGCATGACTGAAAATGACTAAATAACAACATAGAATCAGAATTTGCATTAACAGAATGATTTAAACAGGATTTAATAATTTATAACTACTTATAATCTACTGGGAGGCTGTTCTTTAAACATCATCTGGACCTAAAACAGTTTGCTGGACTGCTAATTAGACATGGTAGATTTTTTTCTTCAACTGGCACTTTCCATAACTGCTGGTATACAACTTATCCTGAAATAGCCATGCTAAGCAAATCTTTCTGGTGACTGCCTTCTACTAGGGAAAGGCTTCCTTTGCTGCCATTGCTGTAACCTCAACGTTCTGTTGGACATTGCTGCTGATTTACTACAAATCTCCAGATCTTTCATACTCACAAGGACAAATCTCTCTTGGGGATTGCCTAATCAGGAAAGTTTTGCCACCTGGAGAGCATAGCTGAACAGGAAGAGAGAAATAGAGGAGGACACTCTTATTGTAGATCCACAGGGTCATTAGCTCCACTAGCTCTGTAGCCAATCAGGGAATTCTTTCTTATCTCTCATTGCCAGCCTTGAAGTCATACATCCCCAAATCTCCCACATGGTTCACCAGAAGCAGACTGAGAATATATGAGTGTTCTTGGTACAAATCCACATTACATAAGCATTATAATAAAATGACTATGTATAAATAGCTTTTCTCCATAACTAAATTGTAAAGTTCTTAGAGGTCAAGGATTTGGTCATGATGTTATTACCATGATCATATAACCGTCACAACAGTTCACATTATGCATTAGAACACTGTGAGTTAAATAGTACCTACCTGGGTAGGGACTGCTGTTTTACAGATATATGGATCGAGATTCAGAGACATGGTCCTTTACATATTTAGTCCAGGTTATACTGTGAATTAATGATAGACTCTTTTCTGTGTTCTATGTTCTATGTTCTATGAACACTTATTGAAGGATTGAATGAAAATTTGGGGCCTAGAGCAAGGGCTATTTCCAAGTTACTGGTATCCATGTCTATCAAGCCAGAAGTCAGAGTAAAAGATCCTATATGCCACTGAGAATCTGGACGCTATTTCTATGTAGGTAGGGCTGAAATAACAAGATAGTCCCATTGAAAATCATATTTCACATCTCTGATGGCAATTTAGAACTTTATCTCTAAATAATCATGGAAAATAGAGGGCCTTTTAGTAAGTTGCAAAAGAAATTTCTTTTTCTTTTTCTTTTTTTTTTTCTTTTAATAACTTTTTATTGACAGAACCCATGCCAGGGTAATTTTTTACAGCATTATCCCTTGCATTCACTTCTGTTCCGATTTTTCTCCTCCCTCTCTCCACTCCCTCCCTCAGATGGCAAGCAGTCCTTTACATGTTAAATCGGTTACAATATATCCTAGATACAATATATGTATGCAGAACCAAACAGTTCTCTTGTTGCACAGGGAGAATTGAATTCAGAAGATATAAATAACCCGGGAAGAAAAACAAAAATACAAGCAGTTTGTATTCATTTTTCAGTGTTCCAAAGAAAGAACAGAAATGAATACAAACTGCTTGTATTCATTTTTCAGTGTTCTTTCTTTGGGTGTAGCTGCTTCTGTCCATTCTTGATCAATTGAAACTGAATTAGCTCTCTTTGTCGAAGAAATCTACTTCCATCAGAATACATCCTCAAACAGTATCATTGTTGAGGTATATAATGATCTCCTGGTTCTGCTCATTTCACTCAGCATTAGTTCATGTAAGTCTCGCCAGTCCTCTCTGTATTCATCCTGCGTTGCAAAAGAAATTTCAAAGGCATCTTGCCTATCCCATTTCTTTCCTACCAAGAGACATTCCAAACAGAACTGGCTCTTTCTTGGCTTTGGCTCTTTCAGTGATTGTATTGTCCTTTCAGTTGTTATTCTGGCTAGGATTTTTTTATCTGTCTTGCTTGCCATGTTCTCCATTGCACAGGGTTATGGCAAGATAGTGAATGCCATATGTGGAAAGACCCCTAGCCTAAATTTGAGTTCTGAATTCTGAATATAGTAGTAATTCATTATGACCTTTCGTAAGTCAATTTGATAAGGGAGGGGAAAAAGAAGAAAAGAAAGAAGGAAGGCAGGAAAGAAAGAAAGAAAGAAGGATAGAAGGAAGGAAGAAAGGAAGGAAGGAAGGAAAGAAGAAAAGAAGGAAGGAAGGAAGTTAAGAAAAAAGAAAGAAAAAGGAAGGAAGGAACTTTTCTAGTAAAGAAAAAAAGTAAATATTCTCAAGACAAAATTATTTGGAAGGGCATGGATCTTTTCAGAAGATGTTCTCAGCTTATGGTAGCTGTCTTATCAAACCCTAATTTCTATGCTTTTGACTTCCATAGGTTTCTCTTCTACCTTTTTCTAGGATTAGTGTTGCAAACTCTTGATTGGCTTCCCTGCTTCCAGGTTCTTACTCTTTTATCTGTACTTCACATAGCTATTACAATAATCTTCCAAATTCACTCAAAAACCTTCAGAGTGCATAATCTCTATTGCAAAATAGGAACTCTTTCACTTATTTAATATATCTGAATTTGGCTTCTAGTTACCTTTCAAACTGTATTTCACTGTATTGTCCTTTATCTACTTTACATTCAACCCACATGAGACAATCAGCCATTCTCAATCTCATCTTGTCTTCAGCCTCTCAACATTTGTATGGATCATTTATTTTGCCTAGAATGGTCTCCTTCCCCACCCCTACCTACCCAGACCTAAATCTCTACCTTCTCAAGTTTCACTCTTTTCAAGGCCCAACTCTTTGATATCTCCTCTGTGTTTTTCCTTATCCCTCTAGATAGGATTGATTTCTCTTTTTCAAATTATATGTATCTGGATTCTCCTAAAATTTATGTTCTGCCCTGCCGTGTATGAATGTTCCCTGTATTTATGTTTATCCCTCTACTAGGCTACAAGTTCCATAAGAAGAAGATTGTATCTTATTTGAACATTGTATCTCTTCCAATGCCTGGCAAGATGCTCTATACACTTCGGTTTTTTATGTATCCATATACTTTCTAATGGTATAGAGAGCAAAGCCTCCACATTTGTCCTTCCATAAATATAAGAGGTTGACTGAAAATGTTCCTCTTGATCTCTTGCAGTTTTGTGGACACTATGGGTTGCATACCAGTTACCCTTAGCTCTTGCTACATGATAGGTCCACCTCCTTTTTTAGTCATATATTCTTATGATGAAGTCCACTTCTTTTATACAATTCTTTTTTTTATTGTAGCTTTTTATTTACAAAACATATCCATGGGTAATTTTTCAATATTGACCCTTGCAAAACCTTCTGTTCCAACTTTTCTCCTCCTTCCCCCCACCCTCTTCCCTAGATGGCAGGTAGTCCAATACATATTAAATATGTTAAAGTATATGTTAAATACAATATATTCTAATACAATTCTTTATTGGTGATATGTTGCAGTCTATTTATAACCATCATGATCATTTCCCTTGTCACTTGGGTAAGCCTAAACTTTAATTGTTTATATGCTATGTTATTCCAAGACTTGAAAATCATATAGCATCACTGGAAAAATGCATTGCAATAAAAAAAAGATGGGCCTTTGTTTCAGGGTAAAGCTTAGGGTCATTAAAATTGCTGTGCAATTTCCCAAAGGCAAGCTAGCCTTCTCTCCTTAATGTTAAGAGATCCATAAACTAGGGAGAGGTATGCTTACCAAACATGTTTTCCACCATCATGAAGTGTGTCCTGGACAGAATCCAAATTGAAGAAGAATGTGATATATTCTATGTGCTGCTGCTTGTGGGTGATTTTGTACTGATTGCATGAAGCCCTAGAACTTCAAAATCTCCTCAATGAAATCCATAAACACTTAAGAGCTTTTGACTTAACTATTCATATAGATGATACTATACAGTTGGATTCATAATCTATATCGGTCTCTCAATCTATAGATCCTGGACAGTCTTTGCTATGTATACAATAGATATTTAGCATATGGTTGTGTAAGTGAATCATATTTTAAATCTGTATTTTTTGCATATTTTAAATCTGTAAATTTGTATTTTGACACAGTGAATAGAACAATAGGCCTGGTCTCAGGAAGGCCTAAATTCAAATCTGAATTCAGAGTTTACAAGCTATGTGACCCTGGACAAGTCACTTAACCCTGTTTGCCTCAATTTCCTCATCTGTAAATGAACTGGAGAAGGAAATGGCAAACCACTCTAGCATGTCTGCCAAGAAAACCCCTTATGTTGTCATGAAGAGTTGGATGCAGCTGAAATGCCTGTACATCAATTTTAGCAATAGCCAACAAACAGCAGCAGTGTTTCTTTTCTGTTGCTGAAAAAAGATAGAGGAGAACTAGAGAGGGAAACTTGTGTACCTTTTTCTATAAGTGAGAGAGTCGAGACTACTGGCAGAAAAATCTAACCTTTGGGCCACCTGCACCAGAGACATTTTTGACTATGTCTTTTTCATACTAAACTGTAGGTTTTGGAGGAGATTATTTTTCACATTGTTCACTCAGGGGTGAGACTTAACTTCTTGGAGTGTGAGGCTAAGATTATTTTTTCCTGTGCTTTATTTTGACCTATCACGGATTTGGAGCTGGCAGGAATCTTAATGATCTTCTAGTTCAACTCTTTTATTATACAGACATTGAGGCCTAGAGAAGTGAAGGAATTTATTTGTGTGGCTAGTTAGTGCAGATCTGGGATTTAAAACCAGGTGTTCTGGCTTCAAATCCTGCTTTTTTCCCATTATGGTATGCTGCCTCTCAATACATGTTTTTCCTCTCTTCTGTTAGCCTTTGAAAACTAAGCTTATATGACTTTAAAAATTTTTGACTGAGTTGAGATGGGGGCATAAACCAAATGGGCTACATTTATTATTCAAATATCCCAAATAAAAACCTGTAATTTATGTGGATCCAGGGCTAAGTACTATGGGAACTACTCTTCTTTTTCAGCTATTTTCCTATTTCCAACAATGTGCTAGAGCTAATTTTCAATAAAGGCCTGAGGCAAAATCAATTTAACTGTAACCTTTTTTCTTCCAAGCTTTCTAACCTCTTTTCCAGCTCTTTCCTTAACCAAAGGAATTATAGAAAGCTTCATGAACAGGCAGCACTTGGGGCCCAATAGCAAACATGCTAGTACAATCCTTTTTTCTAGCCCTCCAGTGAACCTTCCCCTTCCTTCTACTAACCAAGATTTCCTTCATTTTTCTAAAGAGAAGAGAACACAGGCCCCCTACTCCACTGCTACACCTTTTTCTCGGGGATGCCTGTTGCCCCCCAAGTGCTGTGGAATCCTATGAATGGTAGGCATCTACCACAGTCTTTCCTTTAAGGATTTTCAAGCCCTTGACAACCAGAAAAGGCCCAGGGCTAATCTGCCTACCTTAAGTACCTTACCCAAAGTCACACAGACTAAGAGCTAAGAACACATCACAGACCAGCCCAGGAAGAAAGCAAGCCGCCTCTCCCAACCCCCTTTCGGGGAACAGAGCCAAAAGTTCTATTTTGTTTGTTTTGTCTATAGAAGAACACCCTAGGCTTTCCAAGCCTGAGAAAAAACAAGCTTAAAATCATGGAATATCTAAGCTGGGAGAATTTATAAAGTCTAGTTCCCCTCATTTTACAGATGAGAAAGGTGAAATCCAGAGATGGAAAAGGGACTTGCTTAGAGTCCTACAGGGACTTAATGGCCGACAGAGCCAGGATTAATACTAAGACTTCCTAAACCTAAGATCCAGGATTTTTCTTTTATGCCATCTAATGTGACTTAAGATTTCAGGTGGAGCACCTCACCTCGCCTTCATTCATGGGATAAATAAATGCACCATTAGAGATTGGACAATGGAAAATCTGGATTTTCTCCCACTCAACCTCTGCTTGGTTCTCTGAGTGGTTCTATCTGGAAGCTACCTTACCCTCATCTGACAATATGGAGGTCTCGGTGACTCCTTGCGAGAGTTCTGCAGCTCAAGAGCCCAGACTAATGTGTGCATGAAATCCTCCTTACTTAGCTTCATGATAAGATCCTGGGACTCAGCAGAATGTGGTATCAGCAACCAGCAGCTAGCCTGGCTGGGCAGGCCCCCGGGATCTCAGAGCTACCGACCACTAGAGATAAGAAGTATTGCCCAGAGAGCAGAGATGGGAAGACAAGTAAGGGCTGGGAGTTTAGGGGTCTCTGAGAGGGTGGGGAGGAGCTTCTTTCTCCTTTGTCATGGGCCAGAGTTCAAGATGTTTGTGTTGAGTAAGGTAATGAGGGAAGGGGCTTCTGACAAACCAGCCTGTGAGATATATAAGAAAAATGCTTTTATATCCATTTGACAGATGAGGCAACTGAATGAATTAGTGGTAAAGGAAGGACAAGAATTCCTAAGGTGGTAATCTGTCTACTATGGAACCTGGTCCTTTCCCAAGTAATCCTTTGGTGTTCTCACTAGAAACAAAAGATAGACTAACACAGTGCCAGCTATTCTTAGGTCCCACCTCAGAAATCAAGCACATCATAGGACTGATGAAAGGGAGATAGAAGTGTAGAGATCTCACTATATCCACACACACACACACTGAGCTGTGAGGGCCTAGGGCCAGATAGGAACAGAGACTTTATCTTGTTTGTGTGTTCAAAGGTTATACATCCACACACCAGGAAGGACCACAGGGTTGACAGATGTGAGGTTAGGTGTACAAACAACTCCCAAGCTTCTGGGAACTTGCCATGAACTCCAGGAGAGCTTGTGGCGAATATGCTACCTCCAGGAAATTCTACCTGAGGAGCTGAATTGCAATGTTCATCATCTCTCCAAGACTTGTATATTTAATTATGTTACATTCAAACACTGTGCAAGTCCATTTTCCTACAAATTCCCTCAGGAAAGGATCAGGTATTAGTTCTCCCATTTCTTGTGTATATTTCAAAAGGGATTTTTTTATAGAAAATGGCCCAGGATGAATTTAGAGAAAGCTGGGATGTTCAGAAACAGTTCATTCATCATTTTAAACCCAACATTCTGTTGTGCTGTGCTAGTTCTACAACTTATTTCTATTTATTTCTTCTTATTATTTCTACTTATTTCTATTCACAAATGATGTTGTACTTGATTGAATCAAACCCTGAAATGCTATCAGGTTTTCTCAGTGAAATTCACAGTCATATGTCAAGAAACCATACGCGCTAAATCATCACCTATATTAGAGAGATAAAATAGATGAAAAACTAATTATATGTATCTGGAAATGAAGATCACTGAGTTAGCTTACATACATAAATATACACATATACAAAATATATATATAGAGAGAGGTAATTAGGTGGCACAGTGATAGAATGCTGGGCCTAACTTAGGAAAACTTATTTCCCTTATTTAAAATCTGGCCTTAGATATCTGTTTCCTTGGACAAGTCATTTAACCCTGTTTGCCTCAGTTTTCTCATCTATAAAAGGAACTAGAGAAGAAAATGGTAAACTATTCCAGTATCTTTGCCAAGAAAACCCCATATGGGGTCACGAGTCAGACATGACTGAAATAGACTGAATAAGATAGTGAAGGAATGGAGACTGAAAATGATGAAATTACAACTTTGAACTATTAAAGATGCATAAGTCCCTACATCATACACACCCAGTAAAAAATTCTAGAACTGAATAGAACCTTAGAATTCACATAGTCCAATTCCCACATTTTACAGATTGGGAAATTAAAGACCAAGAGAGTGAAATGACTTGTTTATCTTGCTTAGATTACATAATAGAAATAGTGCAAAATTTGGAGTTGAATTAAGCAAGAATTTATAATGTTTCTACTATATTCCAGGCACCTTGTTAGACACTAGGAATACAAAGCAAATGTGAATGAAACAATTCTTGGCTTCAGGAAGCTTATATTCTTTAAAAAATTTTTTTTAAATTATTTTTTATTAAAGCTTTTTACTTACAAAACATATGCATGGATAATTTTTCAACATTGATTCTTGCAAAATCTTCTGTTCCAAATTTCTCCCCTTTCCCTTCACCCCCTCCCCCAGATGGCAGGTAGTCCAATACATGTTAAATATGTTAAATCTAATATATGTATACATATTTGGAAGCTTATATTCTAATGAGGCAACAACATATACATTCATACACATACAATATAAAATATGTGTTATAGATGTGCACATGTACATATATTTATATGTGAATAAGCAGATATTATATACACATATATGTTACATGCATTAGTGCATACATTGGTGCTATATACATGTCTATATAGGCATGTGAATTCATACATACAAAAGTTATATTTATACACATATAATATATACACATGCATATATATGTGTGTGTGTATATATATATATATACATATATATATGTATATATATGTATGCATATATATGTTCTAACCCTGAAGAAGCACTGCTGGATTCCATGGGTTGGTACCCAAGCAGGTTCGGACAGGGTTCAGTCTTGGTGGAAACTGACTTCTAATGAGAGTGATCAGGCTCCCTTTTCTCATACCCTTTAGTTCATTAAACTTTCACCTTGGGGGCAGCTAGATAGTGGTGGATAGAGTGCTGGCACTGAAGTCAGGAGGACTTGGATTCAAAACCAGCCTCAGACACTTAATACTTCCTAGCTGTGTGATACTAGGCAAGTCACTTGACCCCAGTTGCCTCAGCAAAACCAAACAAAAATCATTCACCTTGAACCCTTTCCCTCGCCTGGAAAAAATTATTTATAGTATTAAATTTATTATCTCAAAAAGTTGGGGAGGAATAAAAACATACTCATTGTACAAAATGAAATAAGTTCGGGACAAGTATTTTATTCCTGTACCTGAAAGAAGGGCTAAACTTGAGTCTCACAGTGTGCATTTTACAAACAACTTAAAACAGAATTCAGTAACATAACTACTATTACAAACTTCTAGAAAGTTTTACTTAAAATTCATCAAAATATAAAGCTTTTTGCAGGATTCCTAATTAGGCATTTTACATTCACCTTCATACTGCATTGTGGAAACAGATCCTGGTACACATCTGCTAATAAAATATCCAGACTTGGACTTCTCTTCTTTATTGTCATTTTCCTCCAAATTAATGGAATGAACCTTTAGACCTCCAGAACTCCCAAGGTCACTTCTAAGTCTGGACACGTCTATCTAGGGATTGGTACTCATTTGTTTAAGATGAGAAAAAAAATAGCACAAAATCAAGCTCAGGATTGCCTATACAAGACACATGGTTTAGATGCCTTGTACTCATAGGTATATGGAGGCCAGAATAGAAAGTAGGGCAAGCTGCCTCCTCCCCCTCCAAACTTCTCTCAGTTAGGAGCTCAAAACAGTCCTGCAAGAATTATCAGTTGGGAAGAAAGAGAGTACGGATAGTGGGGTCACTTCTTTTTAAATATTTACTGAGTCATCAGCTCTTTTGCCTCTTCAGCCAATAAGTGGACATTTATCATCTTAAAGGACAAGTCATTTAGTCCTGAGTCACACATGGCCAGAAGCCAGCTCCAAAGCTCCAATGTGATCAACAAGAACCTCAAATGGCAACTCTGAGGATACTTTACTGAGTAGACCTATTCTACTTCAGCTATATGTGAAAGCATATAAAACATATTGATATATGGTCACCTTGGAGAGAAATTCATTAATATCTGAGGGGACCAAACAAGATCCAAATCAAAAGCCTGAGAATTTTTAGGCTTGAAGGATTTCAAAGGCAGATGTGGTGAGGGAGAATTTTCTAGGTACTGGGAGACAGATAATGCAAAGGCACAGGGATGGGAACTGGAACCTCATTTGATCTTCATCAGGACCAAAAAGTAGGCTAACTCTGTTGAACTAGAGACTATGTGGAGAAGAATAATGTATAAAAAAGCTAGAAATGTAGGACAGTATCCTTTTATGAAGGGCTTTGAATACTGAAGTTTGTATTAGGCCCTAAAAGTAATAGGGAGCCACTGTAATTAATTAAGGGAGTAACATGGTCATGCACATATACTTAAGGAAAAATTACTTTAGCAGTTTAGTAGAGAATGAATTGGAATGATGAGAGATTTGAAGCAGGAAGACTAATTATGAGGCTATTATAATCATTTCAGAGGTACTCAAGGGTGATAGCTCTGTGAATGAGAAACATATGAAAACAAAACCAAATTTTGATAATTGATTGGATATGTGGGGTGAGTGACAATATAGAGTAGAGGATGAAGCTAACATTGCAAACATGCATTATTTGGTGAGTAGTGGTGCCCTTGACAGGACTGTCAGGAAACTGGGAAAAGGTGAGGATTTTTGGGAAAAGATAATGATTTCTCTTTTGAACATGCTGAGTTTGAGATGCTTATAGGGCATCCAATTCAAAATGTCCAATAGGCAGTTGATAATATAGGATGGAAGAAACTAAAAAGTGCTTTAAAAAAACCTCTTTAAGAAATACAATATAATTTTTTATTTCCTTCACAGGCTAATTGTATGCTATTTCAAAGTCCAATTCTTTTTGGACAGCAAAATAACAGTTTGGACATGTATACATATATTGTATTTAATTTATACTTTAACATATTTAACATGTATTGGTCAACCTGCCATCTGAGGCAGGGGGTGAGAGGAAGGAAGGGAAAAATTGGAACAAAAGGTTTTACAATTGTCAATGCTGTAAAATTACCCATGCATATAACTTGTAAATAAAAAGCTATATACATAAAAAAAGAATACAATGCAAGTGTTATCTCCATTTTATAAATGAAAAGCTGACTGAAGCCTCGACATCTGTGACATCTGCGTTTTATTCTTTCCAAACTCTATCACCAATGTTTTCCCCAGTAGGTTGTATCCATTCACCAGCAGCAATGTCTGCTGGGCCATCTCCATAATGGGGAAGGTGATGAAGACCTGGCCCTTCATGCGGCCAGTCAACACTCGGAATTGAATCGGGGGTCCTTTTTTCTCCTGGAACCGGGCAAACAAGGAGATGGACTGCAGGATGGGCTGCAAGAGGTAAAGGAATTTGCCAGGGGTTACAGCTAGTATGATACAAAATCCAATTGTAGGGCCACTAACTCCTAAATTGCCATCCACAAATTGCTTCCCTGTTGCCTAAAAACATACCGACTTCTACTCAACAACAACATTGGGAAGATCCTACCATTTGCTAGCTATTGTCCTATGTCTCCCCTCCATTTCTCAGCCAAGCTTCTTGAAAAATCTGTCTATACTAAATGTCTCCACTTTCTTTCTTCTTACTCTGCAATCTGACTTCCCATTTCATCTTTCAGCTAAAACCATTCTCTTCAAAATTACCAAAGACTTTCTCTCAGTCTCTTCTCAACCTGTTTGCACTGTTTGAAGCTATAGATTGAATGTTCTCTTTGGGTGATTGTTTTTGTGTGTTTGTGTTTGAGGCAGTTGGGATTAAGTGACATGCTAGTAAGTGTCTGAGGCTAGATTTAAACTCAGATCTACCTGACAGTGCTCTATCCATTGCATGTCCTAGCTGTCCCTCTCTTTGGGTTTTCATGACACTGCTTCCTTATTCTTACTCCTCCTCCAAATCATCCTGTGTTTGATCCTCAGCCATGTCATGCTCCCCAATTGTCAAATGTATTGGATGGATCTATCCCAGGACCCCTTTTCTCTAAAAAAGGTCTCCATTGGTGACCTTATCAGTTCCCACAGGTTTTTCTTCCATTAAGCCCAAATCTACCTCTTTGTCACGTCTATCCACAGATCCAAGTTCCATTTGCTGGAATCAGACAGAACAAGCCACACAAAGGAATAGTGATAGTGCTAGGGCTAGCGCCTGGCTCCTTGTTCTCCCACTAGACAAAAAGGCACCATCTTCCTTCCTCTGTCCCCCAGGGATGAGATCAAACTGCTCAGATCTGCTCCTGGATCATCAGAAAAGCCAAAGAAGGCCCAGGGCGGGGAGCAGGCCGGAGAGAACCACAACAGCAGATGCCTGACGCTTACTCCCCAAGGAATGCTGAATCTCTGAGCTTCCCCAGCTAATCATTTTACCTGAGGTTTACCCTTGGGCTAAGGTGTGGAAAGCTATGAAGCCTGACTTTGCTGCCATCTCGTGGGCACATGGAGGAATGCACTGTTCCCCTTTATTCCTTCCCCCAAATCTCCCATCCCAAGCATTTGGAAGAAGGGATTTAAAAAATCAAGTCTTTGTCCACTCCGCTCCCTATTTTACAGATAAATAAACTGAATGTAAGGTAGTTTAAATGATCTCATAAAGTTTGGGCTAGGAATGATAGGAGAATAAAAGAAAAAAAAAGAGACTGATGTTATCAAAGATACTGGAAGAAAATTCTGTTTAAAAACTTGAGCGTATATAAGAAGTTTATGGGATGATTAACTGTGATGGACTTGGCTCTTTTCAACAATGAGTTGATTATACCAATAGACTTAAGATGGAAAAAAGCCATCTGCATCCAGAGAGAGGACCATGGAGACTGGATGTGATCACAATATAGTATTTTTATCTTTTGTTGTTGTTGTTATTTGATTGCTTTTTTTTTTTCCTTTTGATCTGACTTTTCTTGTGTAACATGATAAGTGTGCAAATATGTTTAGGAGAATTATATATGCTTTACCTATATTGGATTAGTTGCTATCTAGGAGAAGGGTGGGAAGGGCGGGAGAAGAATATGGAACACAAGGCTTTGCAAGGGTGAAATGCTGAAAACTCTGCATGTATTTTGAAAAAATAAGAGCTATTAGTATATACAAAACTTGAATGCACACAGATAAATTAACAGGTTAGCTATTAATAATGGAAGGGAAGATGGCCTCTAAACAAACTCAAAAATCTCTGAGTAAATATAACAGGATAAAGAAAAATGAAGCAATACATGATGAGTCAATAAAAACTTTGGATTCCCAAGAGAGTATGGAATCACACAGCAGGATGACTCAAAATGGTACAAGAGAGAAATAAGAATCTTTAAAGCAGAATGTATGGCTTGTATAGGAGAAATAATTGGCAGAATTGAAACATATGAATCTGCTTTAACCTATCTTGCCAAAGAAGAAAAAAAAAGCTTCAATTCTCTGAGGAACATGGGACCATGAATGAAGAAATAAAAGTTTAGAATAGATAGAAGATTATTATTGAAGATAACAAAGTGAAAAGAGATATTAAAAATATAATGAAAGAGACTGATGTCAGAAGAGGTCCCCTCTCTACTGGACTGGTGCCATCCCACACAGTACTGGCCTAGCTTCAGGCCCATTGAAAAAGGTCATATATAACCAAAGGCTTTTGGTGAATCAGAGAGACTTGGCCACTGAAGAGTTCAAGAGACTCTAAGAAGAATGATTCAATGCCTTCTCCCACTCTCTTTTCCTCTTCTAGGAACATATTATTTAGGACTCAGGCAGCCTCTCCCAGACTTCCAGTAATATGGGTGAAAGGTAGTATGTCTCCTTTCACTTTGGCAGTAATTGTGATTGCACAAACATGGCAGTACATGTATGTACTCATCTAAGTGAGTCTGAATCTGGATTTCAAGTGCCATACTGCCTCTTCTTTGTGTTTCTTTTCATGAGCACAGGTAACCAGAGACCCTTAGATGAGGGGCTTTATACTATGTCCCTTCATTCCAAAGGTTCAATTATTTCTTTTTTAAAAATTTTACTTTTAATTTATGTACTAAACCAAGAAATTTCATTACATAGTACAAAAGAATAGATGATTATTAATCTAATGGCTTTGAAAAGTCAGCATCTCCTGGCTCCGGGTGTTTGTAATTCACCAGGAAATAATTTATGAAACAACTTCTCAGAGAACTCGCACAGAGGTGAAAATGAAATTTCTTTGATAGACCCATGATTCTCCAAATGATATATTTTAAGTATTTGTCAATGTGTTTATGAATTGTTTTTTAATTGTCTTTTAAGTCTTTCCTTTGGGGTGGAAATAATAATAGCTGTTCTATTTTTGATCTACTTTGTATATTGAATATCTTTCCATAGGGCCAGCTAAATGGTACTAGATCTGGCCTCAGGTACTTGGTAGCAGTGTAACCTTGGGCAAGTCACTTAACCCTGTTTATCTCATTTTCTTCATCTAAAAAATGAGTTAGAAATGGAAACCTCAAACCACTCTAGTATCTTTGACAAGAAAACCCCAAATAGGGTCACAAAGAGCTATAACTGCAATCACTAAAAAACAACAATACCAATATAATTATGCTCCCAAAATCCCCAAACAAAACTGGAGCCATTTTTCTTTCCTCCTCATTTCACAGGACAATTCAAGCATTTTCCCTCATTGTCTTCTGCTTCATTCCTGAACCAGCTGATGTTGTGGCCCTTCTTGCCAAATCTAGTCCCCTCCTGACTTCTCCAACAGATTGCCCTGACCTTCAGTCCCCTGCCCCTCCTCCTTCTTATCTCCAGTCTTTTTCTACTGATTCCTTCCCAGCTGCCTACCAACACACTCATCTCTTCCTCATCCTTAAAAAACAAAACCCTTACCAAATTAATCTAACTTGCTTCTATATTATATCTCTCTTCTCTTTCTCAGCCAAGTTCCTTGAAAAAGCCACATATCTCATACTTTCATTTCCTCTCTTTCTCTCTAATAAAACACTTGGAGTTCGGCTTCCAACCCTATTATTCAACTGAGATTGCCTTCTCCAAAGTTATCAATGATCTTTTGTTTGTGAAGTCTAATGGTCTTCTCTACAGATTCTTCTGAAATTACTCTCTCCTGGTTTTTATGTTCTTTGTCTAAAAAGCTCTTTCTCAATCTCTTTTGCTAGATGAATCTAATCTCTGTCGTGGGTTATCTTTTCTTTCCCCTTTATACTATGTCATTTAGTAGTCTCATATCTTTTCATACTTTCAATTATTTATTTTTTAAAATTTTTTATTTTAAATTTATGGATCAAAAAAAGCATCTCATAATATAGTACAAAAAAAGAGATTGTATGTGAAACTGCAAATCAAGTATGAACAACTTGCTATCCCTTTCAAATATACAATTTCTTCTTTTTCTTTCTTTCTTCCTCCTACCTACACCCTGGAGAGAACTACCATTAGAAACAAATATATATGTAAAATTATTCAACACTTATTTCTATTTATCAATTCTTTCTTTGGACACAGATGTTGTCTTTCTACATATATCCTTTGGGGTAATTATAATAGACAAAATAACTTATTCACTCAAAGTTGTTCATAAAGCAATATTACTATTACTGTGTACAATGTTCTCTTGGTTCTGCTCCTTTCATTCTTCATAATTTTGTGCAAGTCTTTCCATGTTCCTTTAAAATCTATGAACTTATCATTCCTATAACACAGTAGTATTCCACTACAATTATATACCATAATGATCATTTTTAAATTATTATTTTATTAATAATAATTACTATCAATTATCATTTCACTATTGAGATGAGTCTTTCTTACATCTGGAATACTCTATCCCCTTACCTCTGTCTTCCTTTAAGAGTTTAAATTTCATCTACCCCATCTAGATGGTCTTTTCTAATCCTCCAGTTACTAATGCATTCTCTTTTCAGAATGCCTTCAATCCATTTTATACATATATTGTATGTTTTTTATTGTTTATATTTTGTCTCTCCCATCACAGTATAAGATACTGGAGATCAAGGACCATGTTTTTGCCTTACGTATACCTCCAGTGTTTAGCCTGTTCCCAGTACAATTATAAATGTTTGTTGACTTCAATTGTCCAGTCATTCCACTATTAGATAGATAATTCTCTTGACTGGAGACAGGAGAATTTCTCCTTAGTCTGGACTGAATTCATTGCTGCTTTTAGTTCCTTAAAAGATCAAATCTGGGATCAAGATCCTCTAGTTGAATTGAAGTAGAGAAAAAGCAGATCTCAAAGGGAATCACTAAATGCAGGCTGTGGAAGAGAACTAAAGATTAATGTTTGATATTAACAACTTGGGGCAATTAGGTGTCGCAATGGTTAGAGCACCAGCCCTGAAGTCAGAAGGACCTGAGTTCAAATCTGATCTCAGACACTTAAACACTTCCAAGCTGTGTGGCCCTGGGCAGGTCACTTAACCCCAACTGTCTCAGCAATTACAGCAAAAAAGAAAATACCTCATATTAACAACCTTTCCTTTCAATCAGGAGTTCAAATCACAAAATAAATTGGCCTAATTTAACAAAAATACCTTGGCATGAAATTTTCCAACTAGAACAGACTATGCTAGAAATTGCTAAGAATGTATGTGTTAGGATTCATAGATCTAGAGTTACATAGGACTCCAGAAGCTTTGTAACCAACTCCTTCATTTTACAAATGAGGAAATTGAAGCCCATAAAAACTAAATGACTAGTCCAAGGTCACATTGGAATTATGTTTCAGGGGCTGGATTTAAACCAAATCTTTCAATTCCAGAGCAGTGCTAGTTTTGTTCTTGAGCAGAGTTATTGGACATTTTAAGCAGACTAATCTTTAGAATCCTGAAAGTTAAAAATAAGAAATAGGAAAACCCTTCTTTCTATGTTTTGAAATATTTTTAAATGTTACTTGTCTTCCACTAGGGGGAGACAAGGAAATGGGGAAAATAAATAAACTGATAAAGATTCATGCAAAATGTAGGGTGCTCCTTTCATCTTTCCTAACATTATATAACTCTTCTCCAGTAGTCTTTCCTTTCCCTGACATTCCTTCCTTTTCTCCAATATTCCATGCCTCTTTTCAGAATCCTATTCCTTTTTCTTAGCATTCCATTGCTTCTTCCCAGTTCAGCCCTTTTCTCCATTTCCACAGCATTTCTTTCCTATTACCAACATTCCAATGATTTTTCCAAATATCTTTTCATTTTTCCTAATAGTCCTTCCTTTTCCCTGTCATTTCCTTATTTCCCCAATATTATTTCCCCTTTTAAAATAAAATAAAATATTATTTTGTCTTTATTTCAATGCAGCCAATGTCTAAAATTTGTTAAATTACTTCTCCATTTAAAATGCTGAATCTTGCCTTTCTCTTCTTCTTTGTAGGGATAAGAAACCATAGATATGGAACACTGTATATAATGTTGGATTTTTTTATATGTTGGCTAATTTTATTAAACTTTTTTTTCTTTGGTTGACTCTCCAAGAAGGGATTAAAGGAAGAAAATGGGAAACAGGGATATAAAATTATTAGTAAAATAAAAAAATAACATAATGCCCTAGTTGGAAATGACTTACCATAAAAATAATTCACCACAAAAAGAGTTGGTATCTCTCATTCTTCTCTCTGCACATGTACACTAAGGGAGAGAAGACCTGGAAAGAGATTGAAGTATATTCTTCATCTAAGGGAAAAGAGATGATCACTATCCCACTTGTGGAGTCTTAGCTGGAATCCACCTTTTTTTTTTTTTTAATCTTCTAGGAATTTCCTAACCTTACTTTAATCTTACTTCTATATTTTGCATCTCTTTCTATCAGTCATCCTTATTCCATCCTATAACAGTTCAGGGGAGTCTAACAATTTAAATTATAGAGAAACTGAATAAACAATGAAGTCATCAAATGATAGCAATAATAATAATTCCCTGTGAGGCTCAAAGAGATGAAATGAAATGAAAATCATTTCATCTCTTTACTTCAGGTGTCATACAGCTAATGGCAGAATCAGGACTCAAACACAAGGCTGGAATAGGACATTTGACATTTCCCCATTGACTTGGGGTTTAGGAAGATGGGTAGTCTTTGGATGTTTTTTCAGTGTCTTACTGTAAGACAGAGTAAAAGACAGAGTAATCGTGACCTGACACTCTGAAAACCATGAGTGATCTGGAATAGGGAAGACAAGTCATTTCCTCTCTTCCCCCCACTAGGATAGGGCCACGATGTTATCCTGGTTAATTTATCCTCTAGTGCATAGGATTTCAAGATGAAAGAGACAGAGTTATTGGAAAATTGAGGTGTCTGCTGAGAAGGACCCATTGTTGTAGAGCAGATTCTCACTCCTGAGCTGGGAACTGCTCATGACCTCAGCATCCCCAGCTCACTTGTAATTCTTTCCTCTTAAGAACACAACTGACTTCACAGATGAGTAGCCACAATGGGGAAAGCCCTACATATACTTTTCATCACCTGCCTCAGAACCCACTTCCCTCAGGAAGCTGGGTATGGTAAACCTCAATCAATTCTCATCAGTCCTTGAATTTATGTCTCCTCAGCATTTACACATACATAGAAGGCTTGGATTGGTAAAATTAGGAGGAACAAAGAACACATAATGTTGGGAATAAAAGCAAAGATGTGTTAGACCCAGTCTTCTGCAAGAGTCAATTGTTAAAATTTTCAGTGTGAACATTTACATTGTGGCAAACACAACAAATCAAGTCTTGCTTTACTGTTTTATTGATGGTCTAGATATAAGAAAGTGATGGAGGAAACAATAATGCAAATGAAAAAGTGTGTCCAGCAGCCAGTTTTTTTTTTTTGAGAGACAGTTGTTAAATATGAAAAGCTTAAAAGATTTAATTTCTGGACAATCAACAATCATTTTATTAATTCTGACTAGCAAATAATAAAAGGATCAGTTAGCTTTTTCTTCTAAACCAAAGTCAAATCTTGGAAGCCAATCAACACTAATTACCTTTGGAAGAGTGGTTGTTCTTGACAAATGGAATTCAATTTTGATTGGTTAACAATGAGAGACTAAGAGGTGAGCTTATTCTAATGAGGAATTGGGGACTTGATTTTGATTATGTCATTCATCGACAAAGAGAGACTCATCTTAGGCCTGTTACTCCTTGTTTGGGGTAAAAAGTATTTCTCCTCCACCCAGTCAATGAACTAGGAACATTGGTGGGGCAAGAATTCCACCTAGGTAAGATGATCTGGGCTGGGTAAGCCCAGAAGAGATCTTTATAAAACATAATAATGATGGGAGGAATCTGTTAGAGATTCCTGTTAGAGCAGTGGCTCTCAAAGTATGGTCTAGAGAATCCTGGGAATTTCTGAAACCCTTTTAGAGGGTCTACAAATTCAAAAATAGTTTTTATTTCCAATATGGTAAATGTCTATAAAAATAATCCAGATAAACAAAAATGCTTTGGAGAGTTCGTCAATAATTTTTAATAGGATAAAGATACTGAAAACAAAAGTTTGAGAGCCACTGTTTTAGAGCATAGAACACAAAATATTAGAGATTGAAGGTGACCTAGAGAAAAGGATTTCTAGATAGAATGTTAGAATTGGAAAGAACCTCAGAAAATAAAATGATAGATCTGGGAAGGATCTTAGAACATAAAATGTCAGTGGCCATTGTCCTTATTGATCAACATTTTACCAGTGAGGAAACTGAGACCCAGAAAGAGATTTATGCAATGGTCACACATCAAGTTAAGTGGTAAAGCTGGCCTGAAGTGGTTGTCTTCTGATTCCCTATTGAGAACTCTGTTACAACAGGTATTATTTTCATTAAGACTTGGCTAGAGAGGACCCAAGAACGTGGTAAGTTTCCAGAATCTATGCCAAGGCAGCTGTACTATAGTAGGAAAAACTCTAGAAATAAAATTGAAAGACCTAGACGGATTCCAGCTCTGTCACTTCCTAGTTATGTGACCTTGTCTCAAGTAATATCACTGGTTTTTAGTTTCTATATTTGTAAAATGGATAGACTAGTCCCTGTTCTGCCATCCTCCTGTGAGGATCTAGTATGATAATGATTTGTGGTGGTACAAAAATCCTCTGAGGTTTAAGGAGTTTCCAAGCTCACCTATAGTTGAAGGTTTCTTTTAGAAATGTCTGCTGCTCTTGATTAATGCTCTCCCACCTCTTCTCATCCCCTCTGCTTTATTTTGGAAGCTTCCAAGTTTACTGTGAAGTTCAAAGGAGATAATGTGTTAAGTGTAAGTTGTAAAGTGCTATGTTTAACTTAAGGAATATAGGGCATTATTGTGTCAAATCATATGTCATGTCACTTCCCTTTTGAAGGGAAATCTTTGAAATTTCATCAGTGTGGGCTACTCCTGGTGAGGAACTTTTACTAATGCATTTTGGCATCTTCTTTGAAACTTAAAGTGTTGGAGAGTTCCTTGAGATACTGAAGGATTAAATGACTTACTCAAGGCTCATACATACTATATATGGCAGGGGGAACTTGAATCTAGGCCTTCCTGATTCTAAGGCCAGCTTTCTATTCACCGCACTATGCTGCCTCTTGTGTCATATCATGTCATGTTATATCATCTCATAGCATGTCGTGTTATACCATTTCTTGTCCTAACCCAGGCTATCCTAGTCTATCCTATCCCAAGCTATTCTATCCTCTTCTATCCCATGATATCTATCCTATCTTATCCTATCCTACTCTATCCTATCACACCCTATCCCATGCTAACCTATCCTGTCCTATCTTATCTTATCCTATCCTATACCAGGCTAGGCTCTCCTACCCTATCCTATTGTGTAGTATAAAAATCTCCTTCATAAAATACTCTTCTTATACTTCATTGTGATATATGGATCACCCATGTGGTAAAAGCAGTATCTAGAGTCTCTGACATACAGGCCAATCTTGTTCTTCCCCAAGAGATAAGGAAACTTAATTGGTTCAGGACACTAAGACTCAAGATGTTGACCCAGTTTTTTAGGTTAAAAAAAAATACACACACACACACACACACACACACACACACACACACACATTAGAGATCTGCCCAAGTCTGAGCACTTCAGATTAAAAAAAGTCCCATAGTCACTACACTCTGTCCTGTTCCCCAGACATGAATCTACATGAAGATGGGGGGAAAGAATAGACAGTATGGTAGGGATGGTGATCATCTACCTGAGTCAAGGGATGTGTCCTTGTTAAGTATCATTTCATACTATAGCTAAATAAATATCCTTTTGTTAATAATATATGCTCCTTAAAAGTCTTAGTTTGTTCCAATCTCAAACCTGAATTAATACACACAGGGAGTAATCTGAGGTTAGTCACATTCCCCTAGATTAACATTCTTAGAAAGCTATAGCCTGAGGGTAAGGTAGTGAAGAGGCTTGGTCTCATAAGTTCTTGCCAGAGTCCTTTAGCAATTTACTTGTGTTTCTTCACTCATCATCTCTCTCTTATTCCTTTTCTTCCTTCTAATAGTTTAATGGTGAGTGAGAATATTTAGAAGGTGAAGGACTACTTATCTATTAATAATTAGCACTAGTATTTAACTCAAACAGTATTATTACATATATTATTCCTATGTTATATAGTGATATTATTATAAAAACATTAAATTTTCCTACCTTGACTAAGGCAGGAAGAAGCTACAATCTGTCAGTGGGGGGAGAACCCAAATCTTTGGAATCATAAAGTCTCTTGAAGTTTTAAAATAAGTATAATAATAATGACAACTACTGGACCCAGGGGACTGGGGCACTGTATCATTTCCCTCTCCATTGAAGAGCCCTTTTCTGTTATGCGCCTAAAAATGTGGACTAGGTTTAGATTTGGGGAATCCTACTCACCTAAAATATGGGTCAAGTTCTTTTTTGGGGGATCTTTTTTTAGCTCTTTACATTCATATCCTAGAAGTCCAAGGAAAGTTACTTAAAGTATAAATTAATAGGAATACTCAAATAAGCAATCCCAGGAATATAATATCATCATACTGTACTGGTAGGTAGAAACATCAAGATTTGTTGCAGTTTGTAGAATTCCTGGATAAACATTTCATATTTCCCTTCAGCTCTACACTGTCTACCAAATGCTATTTAGGTCCATGTCTTTTGACAAGCTGGGTCAGAGGTTGGGGTCATCCTTCTGTCATTAGTTGTTTCCTCCTTTAAGAAGTGTTTTAGTGGATGACAATTCCCATAGAGCTAATGCTACCTGGAGAATGAGAGAGAGAGAGAGAGAGAGAGAGAGAGAGAGAGAGAGAGAGAGAGAGAGAGAGAGAGAAAGAGAGAGAGAGGGTGCCAAAGGTGTCCTTCCCTTTTAATGTGGAATGAGTAGACCATTTCACTTAGTAGTTTGTCCTATTGGAAGCTACCTTCTCCTTTGCAGATGTCCTGGGATGAAAGACCAAGATAATACCCAGGACTTCCTATATCAAGTCACAAAGTCTCTTTGAAATCCCTTCTGTTGACTCAAGACACAGTAGTGACTTGGGGGAATAGTGATGAGAGAATGGTAAGATAGATAAGATAGAAGCACCAAGTAAAAAAGCACACAGTATTGAGGAATGTTAGGTACCTAGGGGCTTAATTTGGATGAGTTGGAGGATACACTGAAAATAGAAAGCATCTAATCTTTTATTTTCCTATTTTGCTATAGAACCCATAGACATAGGGTAACTGTGTAAAAGACAGTATTGCCCTGAAATCAAAAAAAAAAAAATCCTCCTCAGTTCCCTTCCAAAGGTCTGCCTGCCCCTTCCCCCTACTACTGGGGTCTTTGATTCTTTAAACATCCCCCCCTCACTCCCTGCCCTGTCTTGCCAGGCTTTTAGGCTCATAAATCTACTATTCTCATTACCTCCAAGCCTTGAGTTCAAAGCCCTGGCTCCAAAAAGGGCAATTTGTCCTCCTGCCTGTTGCTATATCCCCATATCCCCATATATCTGTTCCTGTCTGCACCTAGAGGCTGATTAGGACTAGCAATGCTAAGAGACCAAGCTGTTGGAGATACCCTTTTGTCTCTCCTCTCAATGCCCTTCCATTCCATCCTGGAAGACTAATTTTCCCTACGGTCATTTTCAAAGAAGGGTAGTATATATATGGTGTTAGAGCCCCTGAGTTCAAATTCAGACTGTGTGATCTTGGTCAAATCTCTTCATCTCTGAGTACCTCAGTATTCTCATATGTAAAGTGGAGCTACTGTTCTCCCTCACTACTTCACAAGGATTTCATGAAGATAAAAGAATGGATATAAACTATCTTGTAATAATTATTTATGGAAATGTACAAAAATAATAAATCCCTTGAGCTAAGACTCATATTAGTTTAGCTCGAATCCCTTTTGATTCTCTCAATAATAATGCTCTTTACTCTACCTTGTTTTGTTCCTTTTAGGAAATGAAATAAGAACAAATGGTAGATGGTGTGATATAAGATTAAAAGTACCTGACCTATCCCAATAAACTTTGGATAGAAAACACCATCTATATCCAGAAAGAGAACTATGGAGAATGAATGTAGATCAACATATGCTATGTTCACTTTTTTTCCTTTTTCTTCTTTTTTTTTTCCTCTTTTGGCTTTTTCCTTTTGTTCTGATTTTTCTCTCCCGACATGATTCATAAAGAAATGTGTCTTTAAAAAATTAATATACGTATATAACCAGAAAAAAAAGAAAACAATTTTTTTAAAAAGTAGTGAAAAAAAGCACCTTCTGGATTTGTTCTATCTGTAAAATGAGGAGACTAGACCAGAAGTTTTTTAAAGTCTCTCCCAACTTTGGGATGGGTGATTCTATAATTAACTTAGGAACTTCAGGAAGCATACTATTTTTTAGTTAGTTGTTATTTATTTGTTTATTCATTCATTCATAGGACAGAAGAACTGGGTTCTAGTCTTGATTTTTGCCACTAGTTTGCTGGTGACTTTGAGCAAGCCATTTCCCTCTTGTGCCCACTAAAAACAAGGAAATCGGACTAGATGAGTTCATCTTTAGCTCTGATATGATTCTATCAACCTGGGCAATGAATCATCCTACCAAGGGGCTCCGGGCCTAGTTCTTAGAAAGACAGCAAGGTAGAATTGTATACTGGGCACTATTAGCTAAACTCTTGAAAGGGTCTCCAAGTTTCAAGTTACAGTTAGGCAGTAAATATCTCCCTGGCCTACTTGACACTGATTAGTGTGCACAATCCCAGCATTCATTGGATTTCCCCCCAGTCTCCCTGAGGTGGTTGTGTTTGGGCCTTCCTGGACATGAGAGGGGGCCCCTGGGCAGCCCTGTTTGTGATGGGATTACGCAGACAGTAATAGCTTGCTCCCATTGAGGCTCCTGACATTTATGAGGTGAGATTGAGGGGGTGGGCCTTAGTCTCAACTCCCTCCCATCCACCCCCAATCAAAAAAAAAAAAAAAAAAGAAAAAAAAAAAAGAAACGACTCTTGGAGGAATGTTAATTGGCCAAAGCTGTGGCCAGTGTGCTATATTCAGGCTGAGGCAGTTATTACTGTTTTATTTTTATTTGTTTTTCCCTCAGGGGTTTGAGGGTGCTTGCCCCCTTATCCATGGCTACTGGAGCCGGGAAAGTGAGGGACTTGGAGGAACAGAGAGCAAATGTGATGGAGCCCAAACAGGGCTCACTGCCAGGGTAGAGCACGTGGGAGCTTTCTTCAATAGTGGGGGAAGGGGAGGAGAAGTGGAAGAGGTTTAGTCAGAAAGTGATGGGGAAAAGCCTAGGGAGGGACTTGAGAAGATTGGTGAAAACCTCCAGCAAGATGGGAGTCATTGAATATTAGGGCTAGAAGGCAATTTGGAACAGGGCTTCTTAACGTTTTTTCACTCGTAATGCCTTTTTACCTGAGAAATTTTTATGCAACCCCAGATATATAAAATAGGTATACAAACATTTACTGATAATAAATCATAATTTCATGACCCTCACATTCAGTTAGGAGACCCCAGATAGAGTGGTGTCCCACAGTTCAAGAAGCTTTTACTTAGAACATATAACACATATTTCACTCCATCCTACTGCTTTTTAGAGTAAATTTGGAAGTCAATATTTGATTTATAAGCCCCACCTATTGCATTCTCTGTCAACAGGTTGGGCAGGAACCGAATATCACATAGCAAAGTATTTAAGTAGGACAGATTAGCATAGTAAATAGCAACAAAAATAGTTAATTCAACTCTTTTTTTGGCTCATTTAGAAATGAATATGCTTTCTTTTAAATTCCTGTACTGGTGAGAAAGGGAACAGAGTTTCTTGAAAAACTCATGCTCTGAGATGAGGAAAGCTTAGCAAAATATCTATCACTTGCCCTGAATGAAGTCTGGGAAGATTTTCTCCTTTTTCTTCAACTGATTTTTTTTTTAAAACCATCTCAGTCACAATAAGAGATTTTCTTTCTGCCTCTCTGTCTCTTTTTGTCTCTCTTTTTCCGTCTCTGTCTCTGTCTCTGTCTCTCTTTTTCTCTGTTTCCTTCTACTTAGTTTTAGTAATTAGCAGGAAATTGACACTATAAAAGTATTTTTTTCCTGAAATAGGTACTACTTGTTTCTTTCACTAGAGTTAGGGGTCCTTTCAAGACTAGTATACCGGAGTCCCCATCAGCAGGTTACATCTCATGATATACAATTTGTTCCCAGCTCTTAATTGCTCCAGGAACTCCTCCTCTTATTCTGTGGCTCTCAGGAATATCTTGCTCAGAAACTGAGTCAATCAATCAATAAACATTTATTAAATATCTACTATGGGCCTGGCTCTGTGATAAATACTGGGGTTACAAGGAGGCAAAAGACAGTTCCTGTCTTTGAAAAGCTTGTGATCTAATCGAAGAGACAACATGCAAACAAATATATTCAAAGAAAGTTATATATCAGATAAACAGGAAAATAATTAGCAGAGGGAAGGCATTGAATGGATGACTAGTGGATGCCATTTCAATTTCATGCCATCTATCTTCCTCTTCTTTGTTCATTATCTCAGCACTGTGACAAAATACCATCTCGTAGCATTTTATTCTTGGAACGCCAATCAAACATTAAGGGAAATAGTCCCAGTAGAAACAGAATACTGGAACACCTAATATTGGATTTGGAAGGGACTTTAAAAATAGTTTATTAGAATTAGAAGGGGCTTTTAAGATCTAGTCTAGGGGTCAGCAAACTACCATGTAGTGAGCCAATTTATCCACCTCTGCTTTTGTACTTTTCAGGACTAAAGTCAATTAATCAATAAAAATTTATTAAGCTTCTTAATATTATGTGTCAGACACTGTACTAAGTGCTGGCAATACAAAAAGAAACAAAAGACAGTATCTGCCCTCAAGTTGCTGACAAACTAATGGGAAGACAACATGCAAACAAATTTGTACAAAGCATTCTATATACAATATAAACAAAGAGAGGTCATTAGAATTAAGAGAACTAAGATTTTTTTTTTATATTTTGAATTTAAACCATTTAAAAAATTTTTCATAATACATGCAAAGATAGTTTCCACCATTTACCTTTGCAAAACCTTGTGTCTTAAATTTTTCTTCCTCTCCTTCCTTCCCCTCCCCTAGACAGCAAGCAATCTGATACAGGTTTAACATGTGCAATTCTTCTAAAGTAATTCTAATAACATTTCCATATTCATTATGCTGCCCCCAAAAAGTCAGATCAAAAGGGAAAAAAAGTGAGGAAAAAAACCTTAAACAGACAAACAACATCAAAAAAGGTGAAAATACTATGTTTTTGTCTACATCTAGTCTCCATAGTTCTGTCTCTGGATGTGGATGGCTCTTTCCTTTTTTTTTTTTTTTTTTTTTTGAGTTTTTTACAGTTTTCCATTTTATTTTAATAACCTTTAAGAAAAATAATTTTGCTTAGTGTTAAAATGGCTAAGTTTAGGGAAAGTATTACCAGATTAGGTCAATAGTAAACAAATGTAACCTGTCACTCAATCACCTTATAGAATGGATAACATTCTGAAGTTGCAGCACCCCCAAGTTTCTGTGAACAGGGAAGTTTTCTAGGAGACCTCTCTCAACAAAACAGCAATCAGAAGTTTTGTTTCTACAGTGGATGGCTCTTTCCATCACAAGTCTATTGGACTTGTCTTGAATCACTTCATTGTTGAAAAGAGCCAAGTCCATCACAGTCAATCATCACATAACCTTGATGTTGTTGTATACAATGTTCTCTTGATTCTGCTCACTTTACTTAGCATCAATTCGTGTAAGTATTTCCAGGCTTTTCTGAAACCAGGCTGCTGATTATTTCTTATAGACAAAACTATTCCATTATATTCATATACCATAGCTTATTCAGTCATTTCCCAACTGATGGGCATCCACTCAGTTTAAGGAAGAACTTGTAAGGAATTAGATCTGTCTAATAATAGAATGAACTGTTTTGGGAGGTAGTGAGTTCTCTATCACAGGCTAATGTGTCAGAGACTAATGACTGCAATTATCCTTTCCACATTGTGACTTTCCTCATCATAGTTGTGATAAATCATTGGTTAACGTTAAGAATTTAAATGGGGATTTTAGGATTGCAGAAGCCATAGAAAACACACAAAGGCCAGAAGATGACACAGAGCCCTATGACTTAACCCAAATTTTACAATAAGGAATTTTCCATAAAAGAAAAAAAATCAGACTTCTCTGATATGAAGGAAGGGTCAAAAAATTTTATGTGGATTTTCTAGATTGTAGGAGCACCATTCCCTTAATCCCTGAGATGTGGAAGGGATAACTGTACTTTTTGAGGATACTGTCAATGGAATTTGTGCATTGTGGAGAGGGTTGGATCAGATGACCTTCCAGCTATGTGTACAACAGCATCTCCTAGTGGCAGATTCTAAAGCACAGGTGTCAGTCTCTTGCTCAGAAAGCTCCAGTAAAGTTTGCAAGTAGAAAGGATTTCAGTTTTAGAAGTGATGAGTTTAAGATGTTAACTAGATATCCAGTTCAATACATATGAAAGGCAACTGAGATGTCAGACTAAAGCTTAACAGAGAGGTTGGGAATGGATAATTAGATTTGAGAATAATCAGAGTAGAGACTATGATTAAATCTATAGATGATGAAATCACCAAGTGAAGTAGAAGAGGGCCCAGGACAGCCCTGTGGCACATCTCTCCTCCACCCCTCAATCCAGTTAAAGGGCAAGACCTAGACAGAGATCCAACAAATTAAATGAGAAATAATCAGCTAGATGGAGGACCAAGAGATAATGATTCCTGAAAACCTAGAGAGAATAGAATAGAAGAGAGCTGTGAGTAGTGTCAAAAGCTGAAAAGAGGTTAGAAGAAGGAGGTTTGAAAAAAGGCCATTTTATTTGTCAATTAAAACATCATTGACAACTTTAGAGAGAGAAGTTTTGGTGGAATGATATTAGAAGTCAAATTGTAAGAAATGAAGAAGAGAGGAAGTTGAAAGATCTATTATATTTAGCCTTTTCAAAGAGTTTAGCAACAGGGGAAACATAAGGTTATAGTTAGTGGAGATAAAAGGATCAATTCAGAGTTTTTTTGAGAAGGGAGAAGATATGGATATGTTTGTAGGCAGTAGGGAAGGAATAAATAGACAGGAAAAGATTGAAAGTAAGTAAAACAGTAAGCATGACAGAGAGGGCAATATGCTGGAGAAGACAAGATGGAATGGTATCATTTCAGTAGGTAGAAGAGTTTGCTTTGGCAAAGAATAGGGTTACCTCTTTATATGAAATAGGGATGAAAGAGAAAATAGTGAAAGAAAAGGAAACTCTTGGTGAATATATTCTTTTTTCCCCCACAGTAAAATATCAGGAAAGGTTGGTTTTTTTTGTTTTGTTTTGTTTTTAGGAAAGGTTCTAAGTTGAGAGGTTGTAGGGAGAAAAAGCCATGGAAGATTTGAGGAGGAATTAAGAAATTTGAAAGAGCTTCTGTGGAGAGTGGAATAGTGAGTTGATCCAATTGTGTAACAAGTTGGAATGATCCTCCATTTTTTTTTTCCATCAGCACATGTATAAGACTGAAGGTGGAGGATACTGGAAATGATTTGAGGCTGAGGCTTTGTACGGAATAATTGGCAATATGATAAGGGGATAACTAACTTGGAAAACAGATCAAAGAGAAATAATTTAAGAACCACTGGATTACCTGAAACCTATTTCCAAAAAAGGCCTTATTATCATACTTCAAGAAGTCATTTTAAAAAGCTCTCTTTTTAGAAGCAGAGGGCAAATTGAAAATAGAATACACCACCTCCTAAAAGAAACTCTCAAATGAAAACTTATGGGAATATTAAAGCCCCAAATCCAAAGCTTCTAGGTTAAAGGAAAAAAAAATACTGCAAGCAGCCATTGTGTGGACAGTAAACCTTACCCAAATTAAAATCAGAGACTCTCAATGTAAAAAGCAAAAAAAAAAAAAAAATTATTACAATCTTCCAAGAAAGGGCAACTCTCAACAGACAAGGTGTCAGTAGAAGAATGCAAAGCACAAACTGTAAAACACAAGATTAAAAAGACCCTACACATGGAAGCCCATCTCCTCCCCCCTCCTTCTTTTTCCTATTGTCTGGAGGAATCCAGGCTTACACTCAAACCAGAAATCTATCCCAGAAACAAAAGAATAATTCAAATTTCCCTGGAAAACTGCTATATAAGCTGACATTCTTGGATGAGAGAATTTTATTACCTGAATTCCCAAAGCCATCATCTCCTTTAAAAGAAGTGCTTAAATACTAATTAAGAGATTGGGGGAGGGAGGGCAGCAGCTGGAGAGGAAATATTCATCCAAGACAAATCTGCAACTTTTTAACTATTGCAGTCTCAAGTCATAATTGCAGCATAGTTCAAGGCCACATTCTCATGAGAGGTCTTCAGTCAGAAAGAAAGAATTTAAGAACTTAGGAGCCACAGTCAGAATCATAAAAAAAATTTAGCAGCCACAACCATAATTGAGTAGAGATCTTATAATGCAAAATTTCAGAAAGCAAAAGATATGTAGTTATAGCCAAAAATTATTTGCCTAGCACAAGTGTATAATTCTACAGGGGGAGGAAATGGGCTTTTAATGAGAAAAAAATACTTCCAGGCATATCTGTTGAAATTCCAAGAAAGAGGAAAAAGAAAGATAAAGAATAGGAAAAATTTATTTCACATAATAAAGTTATAGGAGTAAAAGATTATATAAACAAGGAAAGGGGGGAACGTGAAATGGGCTTTTAATGAAAAAAAAATACTTCCAGGAATTCCATTTGAAATTCCAAAAAAGAGAGATAAAGAGTAGGAAAAATTTATTTCACATAATAAAGTTACAGGAGTAAAAGAGTATAAAGAAGGAAAAGGGGGAACGTGACATTTGAGCCTTACTTTCATTCAAACTGGTCATAGCAAGGAAGACTACATATGCACATAGTAGGGTGCAAAAATACATTCTCTCGACAGAAAAATAGAAAGAGGGGTAGATAGATGGTGCAGTGTTTAGAGCACCAACCCTGAAGTCAGGAGGATCTGAGTTCAAATCCAACCTCAGACACTTAATACTTCCTAGTTGTATGATACTGGGCAAGTCATTTAACCCCAGTTGCCTCACACAAAAAAGGAGAAAAATAGAAAAAAGAAAGAAAGAAAAACAGAAGGGAAGAATTAAAGGGAGGGTAAATTAAGGGGGGATTAGTTCTAAGCAAAACAAACTCTAGCTACAAAGGGCGGAGGATGAATTAGGGTTTAAAAAGAAAGAAAGAATAAGAACCTGTGATCAGGCTCTAAGAGAAAGAGAAAGAAGACAGGGACGTAGAAGCAGTTTGCATCAAACTTAAAGCATTAGTGCTGAGCACATTCCTCTCTTAACCCCTTCTTTCTATATAAAGAGAAGGTGGAAAAGAAAGAGAAGGAAAAATATAATCAAATAAAATGGAGAGATGTATACAATGAATGATCATCACTATGAATGTGAATAGGATGAATTCTTCTATAAAATAGATTAGATAGCAGACTCTAACAACATATTATTTATAGTAAATATACTTTGAAACAGATTCACATAGAGTTAAAATAAGTACTGGAGCAAAATCTATTATGCTTCAATTAAAGAAATAAAGACAAAGGGAGCAATATTTCAGATAAAGCAACAACAAAAATAAATCATTAAAAGGGATAAATAAAGAAATAAAAGAAAATGAATTAATACCAAAATTAAATGTATATATATACCAAATGGCTTAGCATCTAAATATTTAAGGCAGAAGTTAAATGAATTACAGGGAGAACTAGATAGTAAAACTATAATAGTGGGAGACTGCTCTGTTCCTTCAGATTTAGACAAATCTGACAAAAAATGATTACACATTTCTCAGCTGTTCATGGCACCTTTGTAAAATTGACTCTGTATCACTAGAATTAAGAGGGTTTAGGGAAAGCTTCCTGTGGAAGGTAAGATTTTAGTTGGAACTTAAAGGAAGCCAAAGAGGTCAATGGATGAAGTGGAGAAAGGAGAACTTTTCAAGCATGGGGGATAGCCAGACAAAATTCCTGAAGCTAAAAGATAAGAGTATCTTGTTCATGGAACAGTCATGAACGAGGGATTAAAAAGAGAGTAAGAGTAGAAAAAAATAGAAACACCTACTGTAGTTGGCCTTTTCAAGGAGTTTAGCTTAAAAGGCAAAAGAGATATAGGAAAAGAGTTAGTGGGAATAGAAGGATCAAGGAAGGGGTTTTGTTTTTGTTTTGGGCAGGAGAGACGCGGGCAGATTTGTAGACAACAGGAAATGGGCCAGAAAACATGGCCTAAACTAAATTAAAATGTAATTTCTATATGCTTTTAATGTGTTGCTGTATTAATAATAAAGGAATTATGAAGAATTGTTTTCTAAGTCAATATGCAGTCACCAGCTTCCCTAAATATGATTAAATAAGTCCTATATCTATTTGAGTGTGATACCAATGAAGTAGATGATTTTCCAGTAAGATTAGGAGTAAAGCAAAGATGTCCATTATCACCATTATAATTTGATAAATTTCTAACATGCTAGCTATAATAATGACCAGAAAAAGAAACTGAAGGCTTAAGCATAATAAAGTAGGAAATGAAATTATTGCTTTTTAAAGATGGCATGATGGTTTACTTAGATAATTCTAGAGAGTTTACTGAAAATTTAAGCAAAGAATAATTTTAGAAAAATTATAGAATATGCAATAATTCCATACAAATGGTCAACATTTCTCTATTATCATCAATAGAATCCAACCTAAAGAGATAGAAAGAAAAATTTCATTTAAATACCTGCAGAATATATCAAAGACTTGGAATCCTACCTGCTAAGATGCACCCAAGAATTGTATGAATTTAACAACAAAATGTTCTTTACATAAATAGCAAATCTAAATAACTAGAGAAATATTAGTAGCTCATGGGTAGGTCAAATCAATATAATAAAAATAACAAAATCATCTATATAAGTTTACTTGTTTAATGCTATTCCAATAAAATTAAGCAATCTTTATACTGCTAGAAAAATAATAAGAACAAAATTCATCTTGAAGGACAAAAGATTAAGAATCTCAAGGAAAATAATGTTTAAAAAGTGAGAAGGAGGAGAGCCAAGCAGTACCAGATCTCAAATTATACTACAAATTAGTTATCATCAAAACAATTTGGTATTGGGTAAGAAATAGAGAGGTCTATTGGTAAAAAAAAAAAAAAAATTAGGTATGCAACATATAGAAGCAAACAAACATGATAGTCTAATGTTTGATAAACTTACAGATTCCAATTATTGGGTTAAGAAGTTTCTGTTTAACAAAAACTGCTTATAAAACCTAGAAATTAATCTGATAGAAATTAGATATAGTCTGACAGTTCACATCCTATACCAAGATAAACTCTAAAAGGAAACATAATTTATACATAAAGGGACATTATAAGCAAATTATATCTGTGGATAGTGGAAGAATTTATGAATAAACAAAGAATAAAGAGAATCACAGAAAGTAAAATGGACAATTTTGATTACAAACAATTAAAAGCAAATCTACCAACCAAAACAAAACAAAATCAATATAGCTAAAATGCAAAGAGAAGTAGATATATATGGGGAAAAAAATCTTTGCAGCAAGTTTCTCTGCCAAAGGTCTACTTTAAAAGATATATAAGCAACTGATTCATATATATATAAATATAAGGAAAGTTACATATTAATAACATATTTCCTAATATGTTACTGTATTACATGTTATGTTATAAAAAGAGTCATTCCCCAACTTATAAATGGTCAAAGGACATGGACAGAAAATACAAGCTATCAATAGCCATATGAAGAATGTTCCAAATCACTAACTATGATGCAATTCTGAAGTTCCAACTCATACCCATCAAATTAGCAAAGTTGACAAAAATTGAAAATGGCAAACACTGAAGGGATTATGGGGAAAATCTATATATATATATATATATATCTCAATACATTGTTAGTGGCCTTGTGAATTAGATTAGTCATTTTGAAAGGCATTTGGAAGTAGGTACACAAAGCTTTTAAATTGTGAATACCTTATGACCCAACAATACTATGACTATATCCCAAAGCAACCAAAGAATAAAAGGATCCTATACAAAACTTTTTATAACATCTCTTTTTGTAATGTAAAGGATTGGAAACTAAGGGAGAGGGTGCACATTAATTAAGGAATGGTTGAACAAGTTATAGTATCTGAATGTGATGGAATACTACAGTTTTGTAAGAAATGAGGAAATGGATGATTGTAGAGAAACCTGGGAAGTCTTGCATGAACTAATGCAGAATTAAGTGCCCAAAACCTGGAAAACAATTAATATAATAACAACAATATTATAAAGACAATCAATTTTGAAAGTCTTGGGAACACTGATCAGCGCAATAATCAACTACAATTTCCGAGGGCTTGTGATGAAACAATCTACCTGCCTTCTGATAGAGAGGTGATGGAGTAGGGTACAGAATGAGACATATTTTTCGGACATAACCAATGCTAGAATTTGTTTTGCTTGAACATACATATTTTCTCCAAGCTTTTAATTTTCTTTCTTTTTTCAATGGAGGAAGGAGACAGGACAGAAGGTAAGGAAAGAAGATAGATTTTAATTATTTGAAATAAAATAAGATGAAGTAAAAGTATGCAAGAAAAAAATGAATTAAATGAATGAAACAAGGGCTGTATGGTATAGACTAGTAGCTCAAAGAAAAGAGTGAGCACTGAATATCTATGGAACTCTGATGAGTAGTGAGTCTTTAAAAAAATTTATTTTTTAATGAATAAACATTTATTATTGCTTCCATCTTTTTATCATTTCCCCCTTCAACAATAAAAGAAAACTCTTGCAACAAAAATGAATAATCAAGAAAAAACAATCTTTGAATTGGTCATTCCAAAAATCTATGTTTCATCCTGCATGTTGAATCCAAACTTTCTCTTCACAAGGTAGGTAGTTTAACATCTTAATTGGTCCTCTGGAATTAAGGTTGGTCATTACATTGACCCAAATACTTAAGGCTTTCAAAGTTGTTAGGCTTTAAAATGTCATCAGTGTTGAAATTGTTCTCCAATTCTTTCCACTTCATTCTGAGTAGATTCAAATAAATCTTGCCAGATTTCTCTTGAAGTTGTTCATTTTCTGATAGATCTTTGGCGAATGGCCAATGGGGGTTCCCTCAAGGGTTAATTTTTTTAGTTTAGTGGAAGACAGAAAATGGGAGTGGAAAGATACCTTAACTAGATCTCAGGAGATCTGGTTGAATCCTGGTTCTGTCACATAGTAAGTATGACCTTGGGTAAATCAATTCTCTTTGAACCAGAGTTGTCTATCTGTAAAATTAAAGTAATAATGCTTTTATTATTTTGCCTCACAGGGCTGTTGTGAGGAAAACATTATAGAATTTAGAATTATTATTTTTAGACTTTAGTTAGGGAGTTAGGTCCCAACCAGGGAAATGTAGTTAAGTTAATGGGGAGGAGAGGTGGTCACTGTATAATCAAAGTCTCATGGAATAGTTTTGTCAATTTAATAACAAGGCAAAGAAATGAATAAATTTTTTTTTAATTGTAACTTTTTATTGACAGAACACATACCTGAGTAATTTTTTACAACATTATCCCTTGCACTCACTTCTGTTCTGACTTTTCCCTTCCCTTCCTCCATCCCCTCCCCTAGATGGCAAGCAGTCTTACACATGTTAAATATGTTATAGTATATCCTAGATACAATATATGTTTGTAGAACCGAACAGTTTTCTTGTTGCACAGGAAGAATTGGATTTAGAAGGTAAAAATAACCCGGGAAGAAAAACCAAAATGCAAATAGTTTACACTCATTCCCAGTATTCTTTCTTTGGGTGTAGCTGCTTCTGTCCATCATTGATCAAATGGAACTGAATTAGATCTTCACTTTGTTGAAGAAATCCACTTCCATCAGAATACATCCTCATACAGTATCGTTGTTGAAGTATATAATGATCTCCTGGTTCTGCTCATTTCACTTAGCATCAGTTCATGTAAGTCTCTCCAAGCCTCTCTGTATTCATCCTTCTGGTCATTTCTTACAGAACAATAATATTCCATAACATTCATATACCACAATTTACCCAGCCATTCTCCAATTGATGGACATCCATTCATTTTCCAGTTTCTAGCCACTACAAATAGGGCTGCCACAAACATTTTGGCACATACAGGTCCCTTTCCCTTCTTTAGCATTTCTTTGGGATATAAGCCCAGTAGAAACACTGCTGGATCAAAGGGCATGCACAGTTTGATAACTTTTTGAACATAGTTCCCAATTGGGTAGACTTCTGTTTTAAACTCACTTCTTCAGAACAATGTATTGGTGTTGGGAGGAAGGGGAAGAGGAGAGCTACTGTTGATTAAAAGTGGTGAAACTGGGAAGGGAGAAGGAACAAAATTAGAATGGCCTGAAGAAACAGTTGTGGTTTCTTTGGAGAGGAGATAAGGCAGATAACTCTGAAAAGAGGTCATTAAGAGTGAATGAATGAATGCTTACAATGTGCTCAGAGCTTTGTAGTTAAGAGCACTGTCCTAAGCAATGGGAATACAAGTGCAAAACTGATAATCTCTTTTTGCTGGAGTTTGTCTGAATGGGGAATGCTACACTTTGGGGAGTGGTGTTCAAGAGAAAGAAATTATGGCCTTGGATGTCACAAAGATGCTATGTGGCATTATTGGGCAGTCCATTGATAAGTTTTTTTTCAGAGCTTATTGTAATATTGATTTAATTCCACAGCCAAAATTGGCTAGGAGGGAGAGGAAAAGGGAAGTTTCAATAGTACTGGAGACAGAACAGAAAATGACCTGGATGAAATGCAAACAACGGGAAGAGTGAATTTAGAGTCAGAAAATCTAGCTTAATTGTTCTCTACCATCTAATATCAATGTGAGCGTAATAACCTCTTTGGGTCTAGGTTTCTTTAATAAACATCTATCAAATATCTGCTATGCACCAAGCATTGGGATTACATAGGCAAAAATTCTCTCCTTTGGAATTTGTAATTTATCAGAAGGATTGATCTCCCTAATAACTATTCTCCTTACTAGGACTTTCCTGAAAGACTGTGAAGGGGCTAGAATAGTATCTGCCTCCTAATACTTTTGATAGACTTAAAAAAAAAAAACAGAGTTTAATATAGTAAATATTGATTTACAGTCAGTCTTTTTTTTTTGAAATATATGTACATTTTATTTGATTTGTGAAAAAATTATTTTCCCAGGATTACAAAGCTGGTATTTTAATCTAAATCTCCTAATTTGATGCAATTCTTTTTTTTTTTCTTGTTATTATTTTTTTTAATCTAAATTTCCTAATTTGATGCAATTCTTTTTTTCTTGTTATTATTATTTTTTAATAATTATAACTTTTTATTGACAGAGCCCATACCTGGATAATTTTTTATAACATTATCCCTTGCACTCGCTTCTGTTCGGACTTTTTCCCTCCCTCCCTCCACCCCCTCCCCCAGATGGGCAAGCAGTCCTATACATGTTAAATATGTCACAATATCTTGATAGACTTTTAAGGGAAATCACCTTGCTAGATTGTCTTCCCTCCAGAAGCAAAGTGAAGAGTTAGTTCCCATACTACTGAGCTCATTATCCAGAAGCCATTGTAAGAAGCCAAAAAAAAAAAAAAAAAAAAAAAAAAAAAAAAAAAAAAAAAAGAAAGAAGGGACTTAGTCTTTTGTCTTTAATTCCTAGCTCCTAGCATAGAACCTGGCACATAGTTCTCACTTAACAAGTGCTATTTTGACTGATTAATTGTCATATAGTTGGGGAGTATTAATGAAGTGAGAATAAAGAAGAGGTGAAAAAAGGAGTAGGCCTTCATTTAGCACAGTAAGGGAAGGGTTAGGATGTGCAGATCCCACTGAAACTGACAGATTTTCTTTCTTTCTGGTTGGAGGAAGCTGGATTCTCCCAGCAACTAGTTGAAATTCTGCCTTATCCCTAAGACTCCACAACAGTATTTGTCCTCCTTTCTGTTGTCTCCAAATATATTTAATAATTGTGACAGGGAATGAGATTTTTAATAACTCTCCAATCCTTCTTTCTGCTACTTTTTCTCAAGTGTATATGCCGTGTCTCAAGTTTTGTGTTTAAATTAAAACAATACACATATTTTTAAAAATAACTCAACCATTCTATGGACTATTTTAAAGTCCTTTCCAGCACTGTTATTCTAAAAGTTTATAATCTCCATTCCAAAGCTAAATAGGGAGAATTTTTGGATTCTATTCAGGCTTGGATCATCTATGCTACTACTACTACACTTCATCAGTGCAGAAAGTTGAGTAGACTGATGTTTTGGCCCGGATGTTGCTAGCAAAGGAGCTTGTGCCCTGGGAATGTTAGTGAAAATGAGAAATATGGCTTTGTTTAACATTCCAATTTTTATTACACTGCCTGAATTTGACTGATAAAAAAATTTTTATATCATAGGAATAATAAGAATAAAAGATGCAATGTGACACATTGGAAATTCAATTCAACATGCATGTTTCTTAAGCTGCTCCTTTAGGCCAGGCATTTTGGTAGACATTGGGGAAACAAAGGCAAAAATAAAACAATTATCTGTCCTCAAAGAACTTACATTCTCCTTTATTGGATTGTTGCCTATATCACTCCCACTAAGTCTGGGTGTTCCTTAAGACTCTGCCCTTGGCTTTATCTTTAAGTCAACCAGAGAACATAATTAGCTCAAAGCATTTTGTTTTGAAAACTAAGGGTTTTTAACCATTTAAAAAACATTGACAATCTTCTCAGATTAATGTTTTTAAATGCATGAAATAAAGCACATTGGATTGCAAAGGAAACTAATTACAATAAAATGCAATTAACAAAATATATTTTTTTAGAAAGATCACTGACACCAGGTTAAGAGAACCTGCTATATACTATTTCACTTGATTTCATAAACACCAGAGGATTCAATTATCATTTCTGTACAAATGATTCCCAGACCTGTTTCGCCCTAATCTCTTTCATACTCTGGTCTGACATCACCAACTTTGTTTACTTGTTAATTAACTTTTATCTAGTTAGTGTAACCTTCAGAAATGGAAACTTGGAAAGTGTATAAGACAATTATCATCAAACTATGTCTCTGGAGTCTAAATCCTAGACTAGGAAATACAAAGAGAGAAAACTAACTTTAGTTGGACCAAATTGGGAATATCAGCACCCTTCTAACTCTAATATGAATTATTTTTCCTTTTATGTACCTTGGCTACATATATTCTCTACAAGTGTTCTTCTTTATTTCTGTCTACTTTTTTTCTTGTTGGTTGTACTTCAGGGATTATGAACCCCAGCTTTTGGGGAATGATGATTTATTGCTGTTTTTCCTACTGTGTCATTTTATTAAATGCAAACTGGATGGTGCTCCAGAAATGTGAGAACTGGAAAGAATCTTACAGTCAGGATTCAGATCTAGGTTTAAAGACTGTAGATTTAAGATTGAATGGAACTTTCCTTGAAAATTATCTGGCTTGATCTCCTTATTTCTCAGATAAAGAAATAAAGTCCAGAGAGGTTGAGATTTGTTTAAAATTACAAAGTTAGTAAATAGCAGATTCAGACTTCATCCCGAGAACCTGTGACTTCAAATCCAATTTTTTTCCCATTACACTTCTCCGTCTCCATAATCTTCTGACTCCAAGCACTATATTCTTTTGTAGCAGTGCCTTCTCATTCCGCAACTTTAACTCAAATACTAAATTTGGTCTCATATTTTGAGAAATGACTCCACTGGACTTGGGAGGGGTGAAATTAAAAGCTTTAATTACCCAACTGCGGAAGTGGTGTATTCTATAGAATATCTTATAGAATAAAACACTTAGAATCAATAGACATCTTTTTTGTATCCTCCCCTGATTTCCTATAGATTGACTACCACAGAGATCATAATTTATTCAGAGTATTTAATCAGCCCCTACCCGTATCTCCACCCTGATTATATCAATACTTCTCCCTTAGCCTTCACCTTATTTGGATATAGTTCATTCCTTTCCCTGATTCCTTACTAGCTGAGCACTACAATGGTTCAGCCTCTCAGGAGAGCCTCCACCTCTCATTACATCATAACTTCTCCCCTTCCCCCAGTGTAAGTCCTTAATTACATTTTTTCTTCCACTTCTAAGTAGCTACTGCTGATTATATTTTACAATCATTTTACTTATTTTTAGTCCCCACCTCTGATTATATTTTATGTGTTTCTTATTCTGAATCCCCACTTCTGATTACTTTTTCCTTCCATTTTCAAGTCTGAATCCCCTAACCCTAATTACATTTTCCTTTCATTAATTTTGTTTCCTTGTTATTCATTCTAGCCTCCATTTCTTAGATTTCAATTTTATTGTAAAATTCATAACTTTATGGAACCCTCATCCAGTTCTTACAGTATCATTGAGAAATCATCCCCTTTTCTTTCCCCCACTCCTCTAGAAGAAAGGCCTATAATTTGGCTAATGTTTCAAGATCTAATGTGAATTGAATAGTAGAAGAAAAAGGTGAAGGGATTTTAATTAGAAAGAGCCAAGAGAGAATAAAGAAAGGTTAGTGGGGAAAGAATTCTTCAATTGAAAGTGTTGTTACAACTTAAAGAAGAAATGCCCAGGAAAGGAAAAGAGAACATTGTGATTTGTTTGGTGAAATGTACAGCATCCAAGTTCATAAAATCTTTTCTTTGGCCTGTCACTGTGGATCCATGAGCTTCCCTAGCTCTGCTTCTTTCTTCTCATTATTCAGAAGCAGACTTGGCCATTCAGGCTTAGACCTTACCTATTATTAGGGGGATGAAAACCAGATAAGTGTATACAAATGAGAGAGAAGATGTATATATCTGAGTATGAATGTGAGAAAGAGCAAGTATGTGTGTTCTAAGCTGTAGGGAAAAGGAGATTTTAAGAATTTATGTGAGAGTGTGAAAAAGCAGGTGCATAAGAGATTCATGTGTATGTATATATGCATGTATATACACACACATATATGTACAGAGAGAGAAAAAGAGGAAGAGAAAGAGACAGTGAGACAGAGACACAGAGAGAGAGAGACAGAGAGAGAAACAGAGAGAGACAGAAAGACAGAGAGAGAGAAACAGAGAGAGAGAGAGAGAGAGAGAGAGAGAGAGAGAGAGAGAGAGAGAGAGAGAGAAAGTTGTTCAGGGAATCCCCAGTCAGTCAAGGCCTCTTGATTTACTTGATGACATTTCTGAATGTAAAGAGCAGATAACAGAGATAATGAGATGTGAAGCTCTTTCAATCACTGAGTAGCCAAATGTACAGATTTTAGGTGTGTCCCTTTTAAGCTAACCATGGTCCATTTATATCTTGCAAGGTCCTAAGATCCATAAATAAACTATTTCAGTAAAGAAGTTTATATGAGGGTTGAAGTGTGAACTTGCCCCTGGATGTGGATTGCTTTGGTACAATCCCCCAAATATTTGGGCCAGTGGGAGGGTTTACACATAAGGAACCAAACCTGAAGAGAGAGTTCAAAAGGGAATGCACCAAAGAGAAATAATTCAGCTTTTATTCTTCACTCTCAGAAGGTGTATTAGAAGAAGAATCAAAATTTGCTTTTCCTAACCACAGGATCAAATCCTAGTCAGCAAGTCTTATCCACTTCCCTTTTGTCTGCAAAAATGCTAATAGTAGGTGAATTTTTAAGAACAGAACCTTAGAAATTATTCATATATCCAGCAATTAGGTAATGGTTAAACAAATTGAGGTATGAGGATCTATTGGAATATGGGAGACATTTCTGTACAGTGGACAGACTGCAAGACTTGGCATTAGAAAACTTGATTTCAAGTCCTGACCTATGTAATCTTGAGCAAAGTTACTTAACTTCTCTGAAATCCAGGTTCTTCCTTCCTAAAAAGAGGAAGTTGTACTAGGTATTCAAAGGTCCTTTCCAACTCTAAATCTATGATTCTATTGCATAGTAAGAAATAATGACAATGATGAATACAAAGAAATGGGGGAGATCATATGACGATGTACAGAGTATAAGGATATATATATATATATATACTAACTAGTTATTTTTAAAATTTTTAGAATCTCCGGAGAGCAATTAGGAACTATGACCAAAGAGCTATCAAACAGTGCATACCTTTTGATCTAGAGGTGTCCTGCTGAGTCTGTATCCCAAAGAGATCATAAAAAAGAGAAAAGGACCCATATGTGTAAAAATGTTTATAGCAGCTTTTTTTGTAGTGGCAAGAAACTAAGAACTGAGGGGATGCCCATCAGTTGTGGAATGGTTGAATAAGTTATGGTATATGAATGTAATGGAATATTATTGTTCTATAAGAAATGATTAGCAAACTGATTTCAGAAAGACCCGGAGAAACTTACACGAATATATACTAAGTGAAGTGAGTAAAACCAAGACAACATTATACACAGCAACAAGATTATGTGATGATCAATTGTGAGGGACTTGGCTCTTTTCAACAATGAGGTGATTCAGACCAATTCCAACAGATTTGTGATGGAGAGGTCCCTCTTCATCCAGAGAGAGGACTATGGGGACTGAATGTGCATCACAACATATATTTTCACCTTTTTTTTTTTTTTAATTGTTGTTTGCTTGCTTGTTTTTTTTTTTCCCTTTTTGATCTGATTTTTCTTGTACAGCATGATGAATGTGGGAATACGTAGAAAAGAACTGCACATGCTTAACCTATATTGGATTACTTGCTGTCTAGGAAAGGGGGGAAATGGGAAGAGAGGGAGAAAATTTTGGAACACAAGCTTTTGTAAGGGTGAATGCTGGAAACTATCTTTGCATATATTTTGAAAAATAAAAAGCTATTATGATTTAAAAAACAATTCTGAAGCATTACCTTACACCTATCATATTGGCTAATATGAGAGAAAAGGAAAAAAGATAAATACTGAAGGGCATGTGGCAAAATAGGAACTATTAGTAGAATTGTGAACTTGCCCAACTTTTCTGGAGAACAATTTGAAACTTCATTCAAAGGACTATATCCTTTGACCCAGCAATACTGCCACCAGGTCTGTATCCCAAAGAGATAAAAAGAAAGGGAAAAGAACCTATGTATACAAAAATATAGCACTTTTTTTTTATGGAGACAAAGAAATGGAAATTGAGGAAATGCCCACCAATTGGGAAATAGGTTAAACATGTTATGGTATATGTTTGTGATAAAATACTATTGTGCTACAAAAAATGACAAGGGAAAGGATGTGAAAAAACTTGGATTTTATATTTAAAATGAGTATTAAAAATAAATAAAATTTTACTTTAAAATATTTTAATAACTTTATTTTCATAATACACACAAAGATAATTTTCAACATTCACCCTTGTAAAACCTTGTGTTCCAATTTTTTCTTCCTCCCTTCCTTCCAACACCCTTCCCCAGACAGCAAGCAATCCAATATAAGTTAAATATGTACAATTCTTCTAAACACATTTCCACATTTATCATGCTGCACAAGAAAAATCAGATCAAAAAGGAAAAAACAAAGCAAGCAAGCAAACAACAGCAAAAATGGTGAAAACAGTATGTTGTGATCCACATTTAGTCCCCATGGTCCTCTTTCTGGATGTAAATGGTGCTCTCCAATACAAGTCTACTGGAATTAGCCTGAATCATTTCATTGTTAAAAAGAGCCAAGTCCAGTTGGTCATCACATAGTCTTGTTGTTGCTATGTGCAATGTTCTCTTGATTCTATTCACTTTAGAATCAGTTCAAGTGAGTCTCTTCAGACCTTTCTGAAATCATCTTACTGATTGTTTCTTTCTTTCTTTTTTTTTTTTTATTCTTATTCATTTCAAATATTTGGAAATGAAAAGGCTATAAAAACAAAAGATGTAAATAAAACATTTAAAAAGTATAATGCCTAAAATTCCATAGCAATTTAATATTCTGCTATAAATTGATCTTCTTAAAAAATAGATTTATTTTTGTTGTTTGTTTTCCCTTTTCCTTCCTTCTTCCCCCTAACTCCCCTGCCACTTGCCCTTTAGGAGTTAATAAACTAAGATTTCATGAACTTGTTTTTATATTTAAACAGTATTTCAGTATAATGGGTCTTCTTTGAAATACTATGTGTTTCATTTTAAGCATTTAAAATCATTGTGTCATTGGTAGTGCATTCCTATAATCTCTGCTGCTGGAGTTCCTGAGGCTAATGGAGTGGATCTCTTGCTTTGAGGAATTCCAAGCTTTGGTGGGCTATGCTAAATGGGTGTCAGGATTACTGATTGTTTCTTATAGAACAATAATATTACATAGCATTCAATATACCATGACTTAGTCATTTCCCACTGAAGGGCATCTACTCAGTTTCCAGTTCCTTGTCATTACAAACAGGGCTGCCACAAACATTTTTGCACATGTGGGCCCTTTTTTTCTTTTTTTATAATCTTTTTGGGCCACAGATCCGGTAAAGACACTGCTGGATCAAAGGGTATACATAGTTTGATAGTCCTTTGAGCATAATTCCAAATTGCTCTCGAGAATGGTTGGATCAGTTCACAACTCCACCAAGAATGCATTAGTGTCCCAATTTTCCCACATCCCCTCCAACATTTATTATTATATTTTCCTGTCATCTTAGCCAATCTGAGTTGTCTTGATTTGCATTTCTCTAATCAATAGTAACTTAGTAACTTCATATGACTAGAAATGACTTTAATTTCTTCATCTGATTTCCTTCACAGGCTAATTATACACTATTTCAAAGTCCGACTCTTTTTATACAGCAAAATAAATGTTTGGATATGTATACATATATTGTATTTAACTTATACCTTAACATATTTAACATGTATTGGTCAATCTGCCATCTGGGGGAAGGGGTTGGGGAATGAGGGAAAAAGTTGGAACAAAAGGATTTACAATTGTCAATGTTGAAAAATTGCCTATGCATATATTTGTAAATAAAAAGCTATAATAAAAAATTTCTTCATCTGAAAATTATTAATATTTTGCTGAGGCAATTGGGGTTAAGTGACTTGCCCAGAATCGCACAGCTAGTAAGTGTTAAGGATCTGAGGTCAAATTTGAACTCAGGTCCTCCTGACTTCAGGGCTGGTGTTCTATCCACTGCGCTATCTAGCTGCCCCCAATCTTGACCATAATAAATAAAATTTTAAAGGGAAAAAGTGTTGGAGTCGTTCATTCAATAAACATGTGTTAAGTACCTACTATGTTCTAAGCTAAGTGCCAGGGAAGCAAAAAACAGGCAAAGACAATCCTTCCCCTCAAGGAACTTAGACCAAAATGCTTTCCCTTCCACAAATTCATATGAGGAAAGAAACCAGAAGGGAATAAAGAACCAAACAAATTACTTTTGTTATTTTGTAAAAGTTATGCAGATTTTGAAACAATTTTTAAAATGTGAAGTTTAGGAATTTATGAGAAGTATCTTTAAAAATGTTTTTTGGGTGTATTTTTCTTTTCTTTTCTTTTTTTTTTTTATTGTTTACAGTTTTTAAATGACCAGAAAATAGCTCCTCTTCCAAAAAGGAACCCACTTAAATCCAAATTCTTCCTCTTATTCACATGGGATTAACCAGAAGCAAGTAAGGAAGATGATTTACTGCAGACCATGTTACCCCATCACTAAAGAAACTCCTCACACTTCAGCTTGAAACAAAAAAAAAAAACCCTTATTTTGCATGATCCTTTTAGATTGCCAAAATCTAACTAAGCCAAAGTCACTTTTATGCTAATTGTCTCATTCTATCTTCAAATATTCTTCCTGGGTAGACAGAGTAGAGATTACTATTTTAAAAAATATTTGACAAATGGAGAAGTCACTTTCCCAAGATCAACCACTGAATCATTAACATAGCCAGCTACAGAACCCTGACTCTCTCTGTCTTTTTAAAAATGCCTCAACTGCAATAGGACAAAAGTATTTGTCCCTTCTCCTAGGCTGATGTAGCGGTTGCTCTGCTCTTTAGCCAATAGATGGTGCTATTGACCAGGGTTGTCGTATCCTCATTCCCCAGTTGCACCAAGAATGATTGACAGAAATACAGACTTCTAAAACGCTAGAATCTTGAACCTAGAAGGATCTTCATAACAGAGAATATAAGATGTTAGAGACTTTGGAACATAGAATGTTAGAGATGGGAGGGAACTTAGTAATCAATCAAAAATCACTTGAGGACTTATTATGAGGCATTATTTCCCAAAGAGGGAATAAAAAGATAAAAATCAAATTCCTTGCTCTCAGTAAATTCACATTATGACAGGGGAAACTATATTTGCACATATAAGTAAATTGAAAATATATACAAATATTATTCTAATTGAGCTCTCATCACTTCTCTTATACTTTGAAATAACTTCCTAACTGGTCTCCCTTCTTTAAGTTTTTTCTCTCTCCAAGCTATCCTCCAAAAAACTGTCAAAGTGATTTTCCTGAAGTAAGGTCTTATCACATCACTCCTACGCAATAAACTTCTACGTCCTTATTACTGCCCAAATCTCTTTACAAAATGGCCCTTCCTCTATTGTCTCCTTACATATTACTCTTCTCTAAGAATTCTGTGCTACATAGAAACTGACTTTCTAGCTATTCTTAACTTCCAATTACATCTCTTATGTTTGGGCCTTTGTATCTCACTTCACCAATTAGAATATGCTCTCCTCTCCCTCCTGCTATTCCCTTTCTTCCTTTAAGTCTTGTCTTATGTTCCACTTTTTATAGGAGGCCTTTCCTAAACCTCTTGGCTTAGTTCTTTCCTTCTTCTCTGCAGTTACCTTGTGTCTGCTTTGCCTGTGTCTTATAGATACATACAAGATACTTTGTAGATACCTATTTATATACAGTGGACAAGTTGTCTCCTTTTTCCTCCTGACCATATAAAGCCTTTGAGTGTAGGAATCTTTCTCTCTTATGTTCTCAGTGTCTAGAATAGTGTCTGGAACATAGTAGGTACTTAACAAATTCTTGTTTGATTTAAAGCAGATATAAGGTAATTGGGGGCATTTGGGAGGGAGAGGTCAGAAAAAAGCTTAGTATAAAAAATGGCATTTAAGTTAATCTTTGAAGGGAGTTAGGGAATCTAAGTGCATGTGGTGGTATGTGTATATTTCAGTCATAGGGGAACAGCCTGCAAAAGCATAGAGAAAAGATGGGATGCTGTTAAAGGCTGGATGCATTATAAAGTGCCTCAGGGGAACTGATAATAGCCTGAGAGGTAGTTGAAGCCAACTTGTAAAGAGCTTTAGAAACCAAATGAATATATTTGTATTTTCATTCTAGGAACAACAGGGAACCAACAGAGGTGTCTTAGAACTGAGAATGTAAGAACTGGGAGAGATCTGATCCAATCCCCTCAATTCATAGTTTAGGAAATTAAGGCCCAGGGAGGAGAAATTTCTTGCCATAGGTCAAAGAGCAAGAGGCTGACTCTGATTGAACCCAGGCCTCCTAACTCCCAAAGGAGAATACTTTCCATTATTCCAGGTTAATTTTCCTAAACCCATTTTTTGAATAGCTTAAGAGTGTGAAAGATTTCCTCGACGGAGACTCCCAGACGGGCATCTTCAGGTTTTTCTCTCCAAGATACATCCAGACATCAGACTCATCAGATTGTGGACATGAGGAGGGGAAGCCACCTGGTCAAAATTTAAAATGGCTCTTTCAAGGGGCAAGGCCATACTTCATAGCCTGGCATTTCAACAGTGTAGCTCAAACCTCTCTCTCTCTCTCTCTCTTTCTCTCTCTCTCTCTCTCTCTCTCTCTCTCTCTCTCTCTCTCTCTCTCTCGTCTTATTTTTTGATCACTCTCCTTGAGTAAGGTTTTTTTTTATTTTATAATTTTTTATTGACAGAATCCACGCCAGGGTAATTTTTCTTGAGTAAGATTTTCACAAAAATCACAGGATTGTAGAATCTCAGAATTCATTTAGCCCAATCCATACTTAAGTAGGCAAACACAGTCTAGTAATTATCTTCTTTCCATTGGAACACCTTTAGAGAAGTGGAACTCACTTCTTCCTGGGGTGCCCAAGTTTGAGGAAATTCTAATTGTCAGAAAACTTCCTTTTATTAAGGAAGGGTCTCTCTCTTATGTAACCACCATCTTTGGTCTTAGCACTGTCATCTGGGGCCAAGAAAAACAAGACTAATCCCTTACATGGCAGTCTGTCAGCTACTTAAGGAGAGGTATCAGATCCTGCTTAAAGGCTCCCCAGGCTAAACATGCTGGATTCTTTCAAATGATCCTCACATGGCACAGATTCCAGTCTTCTCACCATCCTGGTCACCCTCTTTTTGGCATACTACTAATAGCTAACATTTATGTAGTATCTATGTGATAGGCTAAGAGTTTCACAAATATGATCTCATTTGATCTTCACAAAAGCTCTGAGAGGTAGCATTGAGGTTATGGGGTGCAGTTAGACTCTCCCTATACAGATTCACTAAAATGATGAGGTTTGGAGTGATACTCCAAAAGTATATTGGGATTATGATCGGTGTCAGAGGTTATCTTAAAAGAATTTGTAGACTTAGACCTCCTCCAAATCAAGGGGCAAAGATGTTATGCTGTTAAGAGCAAGTTAAACCTATAAGGGTTTTTGTTTGTTTGTTTGTTTTTTAGTAAGGAAAAGGGGTTTTGGCAAGACAAGTTCCCTAGTAGAGAAATGCCATTAATGTTTGGCAAATGAGGGATTCTAGGACTAACTTTAAAAGGAGTTTAGAGTCCTAGTAGATGTTAGCTACTGTGACACTTAGCAAGCAGGTTAACCCCCAAAAGGAATGAGATGAGGAGGAGCATTACTCCATTGACTGACTGGCTAACCCCAAAAGGGATTTAGCATACTAAAAGAGTTAGCTACAATAAGGAGAAAGACATGGCAGGAGTATTGCATTGATTTAGGCTAACTCTAAAAAGGAGTTAGCAAGGGAATTACTGTAGAGTAGTCCTTTTAAATGTCAGGGGTTTAACATTTAACTTCACTTCTGATTGTATACAGTAACTGTGAATTCTACCAGAGATCTCCACCTGGAGTCCCACTTTAATAAAAGTTCACTTGAACAAAAGGCCTAATCAAAATCAAAAAGTCCATTTATAATCTTAACAGTGCTCTTCCCTGTTTGACTCAGGGAATAACTAGGCTTCCAGATTATTTATAGTGGTTCAGGTTCAATCAACACCCATCTAGCTATCCCAGGCCTCATCAATAGCACTATTATTATCTCCATTTTGCAGTTGGGGAAACTGAGGCAAATGGGGTCTGAAGTGACTTGATGAGCTAGTTAGCTGAGTTGGTAAGAGATTAGATTTGAATTTAGGTCAGTTGTTCCTTGTCATTTCCACAGAGTAGTATTTGGAACTAGATGTTGTTCAGTCATTGTTCAGTTGTGTCTGACTTTGTGGTCCCATTTGAGGTTTCTTGGCAGAGAATCTAGAACAGTTTTCCTTTCTCCAGCTTATTTGACAGATGAAGAACCTGGGGCAACCTTGCCCATGGTCACACAGCCAATAAATTTCTAAGGCCAGATGTGAATTCAAAGAATATGAGTCTTCCTGATTCCAGGCTGTGGGCTCTATCTACTGTGCTTCTTAGCTGTCCTTAGTATTGTATACAGTATTGCAAATGGAATCTGAAAGCAATAAAACAACTAAATCTCTTACTTTGACATGCGTCTCTATTTACCTGCTCCCAATATATAATATTTTATTCCCCCAACTACTTTGAAACAATTTTTTAATATTTTATAAAAAAAAGTTTTGAGTTTTAAATTTTATCCCTTCCTCCCCATCCCCTCCTTGAGAGTAAGCACTCAAAATAAATTATATATGTGCGATCACTTAAGACATTTCCAAGTTAGTCATTTTGTACAAGAAGAATCAAATAAAAGAAAAAGAATGAAAGAAAATGAAAAATGTCATGCTTCAGTCTGTATTCAAACAGTATCACTTCTTTTTTCTGTAGGTGGATAATATGCTTCACCATTTGTCCTTTGGAATTGTTTTGGGTCATTGTACTGCTGAGAATTGCCAATTCATTCACAATTCTTCATGGAACAATATTGCTGTCACTGTGTACAATATTTTCCTGCTTCTGCTCACTTCACTTTGCATCAGTTCATGTAAGTCTTTCCAGATTCTTCTGAAGTCACCCTGCTTGACATTTCTTATAGAACAATAATATTACATTACAATCATATACTACAGCTTATTTAGCCATTCCTCAATTGATGGAGAGTCCTTCAATTTCCAGTTTTTATCTATCACAAAACAGCTGCTATAAATATTTTTGTATAAATAAGTCTTTTCTCTTCTTTGTGTGTGACATGCCTCCCCTTAAAAGAACCAAACCAAACTATGCCCAAAGGGCTATCAAATTGTATATATTCTTTGATCTAGTAGTGCCGTCATTGGGCCTATATCTCAAAAAGATCATGAAAAAGGGAAAAGGATGTACATATGCAAAAAATGTTTGAGGCAGCCCTTTTTGAAGCGGCAAGGAACTGGAAATTGAGTAGATGCTCATCAGCTGGGCAATGGATGAATAAGTTATGGTATATGAATGTTATGGAATATTATTTGTTCTATAACAAACATTGAGCAAGTTGATTTCAGAAAGGCCTGGAAAGACTTATATGAATAGATGCTGAGTGAAGTGAATGGAACCAGGAGAACATTGTATACAACAACAACAAGAATATGTGATGATCAATTCTGATGAGTGTGACTCTTTTCAATAAAGACATGATTTAGGCCAGTTTTTCTAGACTTGTGATGGAGAGAGTCATCACAAGAAAGAGGACTGTTGGGACTCAATCTGGATCACAACATAGTAATTTTACCTTTTTGTTGTTTGTTTGCTTTTTGCTTTTTTTTCCTCATTTTTTTTCCTTTTGCTCTGATTTTTCTTGTGCAGCATGTGGAAATATATATAGAAGAATTGCATATGTTTAACCTATATTGGATTACTTGCTATCTGGGGGAGGGAGTGGAGGAAAGAAGAGAAAAATTGGGAGCACAAGGTTTTGCAAGAGTTAATGATGAAAACTATCTTTGCATATATTTTGAAAAAAAAACTATTTTAAAAAATAAATTCAACCCATCAAAATAAAATGAAATAATTTTAAAAATCCAAACAAAACAAACCCAAACAATACCAAAACCCAAATCAAAACAAAAACAAAAAAACTCCCCAAAACAAAACTATTGATTTATTGTATCTTATTTATCATTTTTGTTTCCAACTATATTTCTTCTTTTCCCCCTCTTTTAGTGAGAATAGAAAAGAGAGAAGGAAAAGATCAATAAAATTAAACCACACATCATACAAGTTTGATTCTTGCATCCTGTATTGTGCATTCATAGTCCACCATCTCTGCAAGAAGATAAGGAGATACATTTTTATTTCTCTTCTTTAAGGCCAACATTGGTCATATAATTTTCCACCATTCAGTCTGGATTTTTTGTTTTTTTCATTTATGTTATTGACATCAATTTGCACACTATTTTTCAAAATATATTTTACTTTGCATTTGTTCATGAGTCTTGATATATTTTTATTAATTTAGCCCAAGAAAACATTAATTATTGATATTATTTTGCTTTCACTTAAATCTTATGATTCATATTGAGTTTATAGTTTATTAGAATTTGCAGGCCTTCCTTTTCTTTTTTATAGGAATCATTGTCTAGTTACAATTGTTGTTTTCCCTATCTTGTGCAGCTGATTTATAGAATCTAAGGTAACTAGTTTTAATCCCTTCTCAATTTTACTTACTCCTGTCTATCATTCTTATGTGGCAAAAATCTTTTTGAATTATAACATGTTAGGTAATTTCCAAGCTTCATGTAATTTACAAATCTGATAACCAGGTCATCTATGCCTTTATGACCATCTAGGCCTTTATCCTTATCACTGCTGATTCTATCTACTCAGTGGATAGAATATCTACTCACCAGGTCTTGCACATTTCTACCACCAGGACTTTTGCCCTCCATTCAAAGCCTACTAATTTTTCAAGTTCTGCTCAAGAACCACTTCTTCTAGGGAGTCTTTTCAGACTCCTTTATTTGGAAAGAATTTCTCCTTTCTTTGAACTGTAGCTCTTACATGAATGTCCCTCTTTTGGTCCTTTACACACAATGAAGGGAAGAAAGGAGGAAAAAAGCACTTATTAAGTAACTACTATGTACCAGGCACTATATTAAGGCACTTTACAAGTATTATCTCATTCAATCTTCATAAGATGCTATTATTATCCCTGTTTTACAATTGATGAAACTGAAGCTGAGACAGATTAAATATTGATTAAGTGAGTTACCCAGAGTTATACTGCCTGTATCTGAGGCTAGATTTGAATCCTGTTATTCCTGACTCCAGGCTCAGTGTTCTCTTCACTCCAATATGGATAGCCACTTTGATCCTTTAATGTTAGTCTTTTTCTCAATGTGAGATTGTTTCCCTAATTAAACTCTGAGCTCCCAGACAGAAGAGCTCATTCTTCTATCTCAATGTATTAAGAAAATGATTATTGTTTAGTTCTTAACTTTAATGCAAGATGAAACAAAGCTGGGGGGAGCCAAAAACTGTGTGAAGGTCCTGGCCAGATCCCAATGCCGTTTATCTCTCTTCTTTCCCTCTCAAACCATAGAAGTTCAAGGGATCTACTCAAAATACACGAGTCCATCCCATATCTGTTGAGCTGGGAACATTTTGAAGGCTGAGAATGTCTGAGCAAAGGAGAGGGATACCTGACATGGGACACTGCTCAGGAGACTTGAATTCTAGCTTCTTCCTTGACATAGAGCAGTTTTGTGATCTTGGAACTTTTTCTTCTCTGGGACTCAGTTTGTCTATTTGTGAAATGGGTCCTATATTTACCACACCTCAGTGATGGAGTAAGTGGGACATCGAGGTTCCCTAAAACCATCCCGGGACAGCAGGGCAGAGTCCTAATGCTGTCCTCCCCATGTACCAGCAATGGGGCAATATACTCCACCTGTCCCCATCCCAGTTTTCTCATCTGTCAAACAACATCCCTGCTCTACCTATTTTACTGAGTGGTACAAAGATCAAATGAGTCAATGTACATTGAAGAATTCTTTTATTTTTAACTGAAAGTAGCAATTTTATTTGAGCTAAAATTATATACAAAAACCCAAAGACATACTTCATGAAACTTTTTTCATGGTACAAATTTTTTTTTCCTGCTGTTGGCTTTTGCTCCAAAAATCATAGCTGAGAAATACTGTATAAAATAAAAATAGGATTAGATTCAGAAAAGTACTCTACTGTTCTAATTTCCAGTTGATAGTATTTACAGAAATATTTACAATAGAAAAAAATTACTTAAAAATTTTAGTTAATTTGCAAGTTAATCTCAAGGACTTAAATGTAGAATTCTCTGAGAGTTCCAAACACAGAAATGCACAGCAGTTCAAAGGTCACCACTTCACCTTGCTATCCCTTTCTTTCCAATTTTGTATCTCTACCAGTGCTTGACAGTTATTATTAAAAGAAAAAACAACTGTTAAACACTGAAGTAAATCAATTCCATTCAAATTGATTACCAGTATAAGAGAAAAATAGACAACCCTAATTTTCTCCATTATTAGAAGGATTCTTAAAAGTTGGAAATGCTATATATTTTTTGATGGATTGTCCCTCTCCAACAGTACAGACTATTGTTGATCAAACACCTTCTAATCCTGGTCACTTGCACAAATCTATCATAAAGGGTTTACCTACTATGCTAAAAGTCTTTCTCTCATTCTTTCAAAATTTCTCAGATACCAGTGTAGCACTCAAGTTACCTATGCATGTTTTTCTCTGCTTTTATCTCTTTCATCAATAATAATATTAATATCTGGTTTTATATAGAGTTTAGTTTATAGCACTTTATTTATGTTATTTCATTTTAAGCCCCACAGTAAGGTCAGTCAAGGCACTTACACTGTTGTCTTACACCCTCTGGGATAACTGTCCCAAATTTCACAGGGGTTTGATTACTAGATTCCTACTACTCTTTTCAAGGTCCTAGGGGGGATGCTTTTTTTTTTTTTTAAGGTATAATGCTTTACATGTAATAATAACATCAACTTACATTTCTATATTGATTTGCTGTTTGTAAAGTATTTGCCTCATGAACCTTTGTGATGAGAGTAAAACAAACAGTGGGTATAGTGGGAAGACATACTCAGGAGTTAGAGGACCTGAGTTCAAATCCCAACTTCAATGCTTACTCCCATTGTGACTGAGGGCAAATTACTTAATCTCTTGGGCCTCAATTTTCTCAGCTATAAAAATATAGGCCTAGATGGCCTTTCAAATCTGGTTCTGTGATCCTCAAATCCCATTTTATCTGTGGAATTGGAGTCTTGAAGAGGTAATTTTTCCTAGGTCACACTTGGCTTTGGCCCAGATCTTAGAATTTAGAGCTGACAGGGAATCTTAAAGATAATCTAGTAAATACTATTGTATTGTTCTATCAGCTTTGATTCATTCTTCATCAGTTGTATAAGTTTCCCCAGGTTGTTTTATTGTACTCCTTTCTCATAGTGCAATGAGCTGGTTCAGCCATTTCCTAATGAATGGGCATGTATTTTGCTTCTTTTCTTTTTCCTGCAACAGAAAGTATTGCAAAGAATATTTTAGTACTAGTCAATAAATATTCATTAAATTTCTAATTATGTGCAATGTACAATACTAAGCTCTGGGGAAAGAAAAGGAAGGAAAAGCAGAAAGAGGAGGACGAAGAAGAAATAGCTGCTGCTCTCAAAGGGCTTACAATCTAATAGAGGGATGTCAAACACAAAAATCTATAAAGGATAGTAGTGTGAGGAGGAAAAAAAGGCAAAGGAAAAAGCAAAGGGCTACCATGGAAAAGTCAATCAGAGAAATCCCAAAGTAGTTCAAGCCGCTGAGAAAGATGATTTATCTGAACTGAACTCTATCTTTAAACAGAGTTTTGGAGTTCATGGTCTCAGCTTCCCATAGAACCAGAGAGGAATTAGTAGTAGTGGGGTAGAGTAATAAGGCTTATGAGATCTTACCTGATGATAGGTTTTTCCTAATGATGAGATTTCAGAGATATGGAGGAAAAATTAATCAGAGAATTCTCAAAGAAGTGCAATAGCCTTTCCCCCATATTTAACAGCTAAGGAAATGGAGGTTCAAGGAAATAAAGTACTTCCCCCCCTCAAGTTCATGATAGAAAGGGGCAGAGCTGGATAAGATTTGAGAATCTATTTTGTGATCCTATTTCTTTGTACTCTCTTTCCACACAGCATTTGATTAATGATATAATATAAGAGATTACTAATATGGTAGAAAAACAGTTCTGAACTGAATTGGAAGACCTAAGTTCTATTCACTTCATTGTGTCTCAGTTGCCTGAATAAGTTAGGTGGCTTGATCACAGTGAACAATGATTTCTAATCTGGCCTCAGGGTTGTTGTGAGAATCAAATGAGATATTTGTAGAGTGCTTAGCACAATATATTAGCACATTGTTTTCATTTAGTTGCGTCCCTACTTTTCATGACTTTGTGGATTGCACAAGGGGTTTTCTTGGCAAAGATGTTGGAATGGTTTGGTCAGATAGTAAGTGTCTTGAGGCCATATTTGAACTCAGATCTTCCTAACTCCAGGTCCATTCCATTGATCCACCTGGCTGCTTCTTTCATGGAACCCTTTATGTGCTTAATTAATGTTTATTCCCTCCTTCCTTTTCCTTTGTGAAATGCAAGTATTTAGTTAGATGGAGTCTAACATTCCTTTCAACTCTAATTTTCATTACTCTTATCAGTCCCTCTACTTCTAACATTCTGTGTTCCAAGGTCCTCCTATCTTTAACAAACTCTATTCTAAGGCCCGGTCCTTCTAGATTTGACATTCTATGTTCTAAATTTCCTTCCAACTTTAACATTCCATTAATCTGGTACTGAGGTGATTAGCTGGAGTTGAATCCCCAGAAGAGTCTCCAGATTTCTCCATTGGGGTTTGGGGACTGCCTGCCTCCCAGCTGCCCTTACAGATCAGAAACCCAGTGAGAAACAAGCTGATTGAGCTGAGATGGCTGACTGAAGAAATCTAGGATCTTTAGGGTTAATCTCCCTTTGCCTATCTCAGTCCTTTGATGAACAGTCTTTGCCACTCCCAGCTCATCCAGGAAGAGGCCTCAGACTCTAAAACCTAAAGGGGGAATGTCTGGAGAAATCAAAGGTTCTTAACCAGTTGTATGGAGGAAGTTCCAGTTGGGTGGATTAGACTGGATGGGAAAAGAGGTGGTATGAATATGGAAGAGAGATAGATCACCATCTGCTGCATTTATATAGTGTCTTTTTGCTCTGGCAGGGAGAGTTGCTGGGGCAGTTTTACTTTGGGGGAAGTCGGAATACAAATGGGAATACCAATCTGACTCCAGATTAGATGGAGAACCCCTGAATTTTCTTTCTTTCTTTTTTTTTTTGATAATAGCTTTTTATTTTCAAAATACGTGCAAAGAGAGTTTTCAACATTCACCCTTGCAAAATCTTATGTTCCAAAATTTCCCCTTCCCTTCCCCCATCACCCTCCCCTAAACAGCAAGTAATCCAATATAAGTTAAACATGAGCAATTCTTCTAAATACATTTCCACATTTATCATGCTGTACAAGAAAAATCAGATAAAAAAGAAAAAAATGAGAAAGAAAAAAAAGCAAGCAAACAACAACAAAAAGGTGAAAATATTATTTTGTGATCCATATTCAGTCTCCATAGTCCTCTTTCTGGATGCAGATAGATAGCTCTTTCCATCACAAGTCTATTGGAATTGACCTGAATCACTTCATTGTTGAAAAGAGCCAAGTCCATCACAGTTGATCATCACATAATTTTGTTGTTATTCTGTACAATTTTCTCTTGGTTTTACTCATTTCACTTAGCATCAGTTCATGTAAGTTTTTCCAGGTATCTCTGAAATCAGCCTGATGATCGTTTCTTATAGAACAAAAATATTCCATTATATTCATATACCATAATTTGTTCAGCCATTCCCCAACTGATGGGCATCTCCTTAGCTTCTGAATTCCTTGTCACCATTTGAGAGATGCCACTAAAAGGGATGCTACATTTTTGCACATGTGGATCTTTTCCCCTTTTATATATCTTTGCTCTACAGATCCTATAGAGATACTACTAGTATGAACAAAGGGCTATCCCTTTGGGCATAGTTCCAAATTGCTCTGCAGAATGGTTGGATTAGTTCACAACTCCTCCAACAATGTATTAGTATTCAAGTTTTCCAACATCCCCTCCAACATTTATTATTATCTTTTCCTATCATTTTAGCTAATCTGACTACAAATTTTAGTTAATTCTATTTCCATCTTTTAAAATAAGTTCAAAATCCAAACAATCAAAAATAGAATAGAGGGACTACTGTGCTTTCATGGTACACTCTCAAAATAAAATATCCCATCATTTTAGCTAATCTGAGATGTATGTAGTGGGAATCCCTGAATTTTCAACAACTTCTGGACATGATCTGAAGTTTCCAGACAATTCTCTGGTGTGATGAGTGGCAACTCACATGAGAGTCTGGGTCTTAGAGTGGGAAGCCTCAAAGGAAGTCCTTTCCCTTCTCAGAGGCACAATTTTCCCATCAAAAAAAGGAGAAAACAATCCACAGCTCAATCAATAAATAAGCATTCATTAAGTATTTATGTTACTCCAGGCACTGGTCTAAAGATTTTCAAAGCAAAAATGAAAACATTCCCCTCAGATCCTTAAGAATCTTCTACTATTTAGACAGATAACAAGCAAAAATTCATATAAAGGAAATATACACATAACACATACACATAAGTAAATATATGTAAAATAGAAGTTTATTATGAAGGGGGGAGTAGCATAATGAATCAGGGAAGGTTTCATGCTGAAGTTAGAACTTGAGCAGAATTTTGAAGGAAACAGAATTTTGAAGAAAACACAAGATCCCAAGAGGATGAAGGAGTTTATTCCAGGTGTGAACAAAACTGGAGTGAAGAGAAAAGGAGAAATGTAGATTAAGATAATAAAGGTAGGTTGGAACAGGATTGTGAAGGCTATGCATGCTCAACTGGGGAGATCGATGCTAGAAGCAATAGCAAGACAATGGACTTCTTTGAATTGATAAGTGACATGGTCAGTATGCTTTCAAAAAATCACTTGGGCAAGAATGTGGAAAGATGGATTAGAATGAAGAGAGATTTGGGGCTGAAGAGCAAACAGAAGCCCATGGCAATATTCCAAGATTGAGATGATGAGCATCTGTTTCTAGATGGAAGCTATGTGGGTGGAGAGGAGACCTAGAAGAGTTACTGCAAGCAAGAAATAGCAAGAGAGCAAATCTTTGAGAATATGGAAGCTTAGGAATGGATCTCAGTTTTCTACTCTGTAAAATAAAAAATTGAGCCTAGATGGTTTAATTTTTTTTAACATTTTCTAGTTCTTATTAATCTATATTCTAAGACCCCTTATAATTCTAACAGTCTATATTTTTTCCTTCCAGCTGACATTTTAGATTGTGGGCTTTAAGCTCCCTTCTAGCTCTGATATTTGATGCTTATTGCTCTTTTCAGATCTAAAAATTCTATGACTTTTATCATTCTATGATTATCTCATGCTGTTGGAACTTTGGAAAATTATATCTTTCAATCTGATCAAAACTTTAAAAAATTCTTCTTGACAAAAGGTTCACTTTAGGTATTTTCACCTGGTAAGGGAGTCTAACCTTACTTTTCCCCTAATGGATACCTATCATATAGCATCATGGTCAGAATGGATCATATCCAGATGTTTCTGGACATGGAAATTTCTGGCATGAGAACTAGGATGATTCTCGTATAGGCTATTTATCTCTCCAGAGAGAGATCAATTTACTAACCCGAGTCAGTTTGGTAGATCCTCTTTTTGTTGCCACTTTCCAGGTGCTCCAAACCATTATTCTAAAGCCCTTTAGTGGTGGCAAGTGATGGGGTGGGGAACCAAAAAGACTGTGGGAAAGATGATTGGAAGGAATATTGGAATGAAAAGATCACTAAACTAACTCTGAGCAATGGAGAAATCCAGAAAGGCCATCAAGAAGAGATAGTTAAACATAGGGTAGAATATTGTATATAGTATCAGAATGTTTTTGGTTTGTCACATGGGAGGGTTGAGTCTAGAGAGATGGGGAAATGACTAGTGCAAAGACCAAAACTATTAAGAAAACATTTTAAAAAGAGAAAGAACACTGGGCCAAAAGTTAAGAAACTTAGCTATGAAATAAATATCATGGAACAATGGAAAATAATGATATTATATATATGTCTTTAAGATTTGCAAATTTCTTTATATATATTTTTTCTCTTTCAATCTTCCAATCTGCCTTTTTGATGTTCAGTCATTTCAGTCTTGTCTGATTGTCTATGACTTCATTTGAGATTTTCTTGGCAAAGATACTGGAGTGATTGTGACCTTTCCTTCTCCAACTCATTTTATAAATGAGGAAACTGAGGCAAATAGGGTTAAGTGATTTGCTCAGGGTCACACAGCTAATAAGTGTTTGAGGTCAGATTTGAATTTAGGAAGTTGAGTGTTCCTGAGTTCAGGGACTGCATTCCATCCACTTGACTGCTTCACTGTTTCTTCCAATTTAAGGAAAGTGAGGCTGGGATTGTATAAGTGTCAGAATCTCTCAGTTAACCTGGAATTTGAATCCGGATCTTTCTGACTTTAAATCTTGCATTCTATATATTACATGGTAAGAAAAAAGAGCAACAACAACTAAAACCAAAAAATCCAAGACACTGGTTTTTGGGAGTCGCTTCTATCAGCTCTATATATATCATGTACATTTGAGAAACCTTCTTTCTTGGTTTTAGCATCTATAAATTAAGATTTACAATATTTGCAGCTACACACCTCAAAGAACTCTATAAAGAAAGTTCTTGTGAATTTTGAGTCCTTATAGACTCATGAGATAGTGTACTATCATTTAACAAACAGGCCCTGCAATAGTTTGTCATCTACAAAGAGAGCTGACCATTTGGTGACAAATGTTTTGGCCATAGTCTCTCATGAACACCATTCACCAGGGGGTGAAGGGAAATGCAGATATCCAGTGAAGAAACTGCCCACAACAATGAAATGAGTAATTATTTGAAGCATTAAAGGGAGTCATGGGGGTAGGGTAATATAAAGAGCCTTTGATTTGAGGTCACAGGATCTCAGCTTCAATCCTATTTTTGCAACTTTATATGATTCTGGGCAGACCATTTAAACTTCCTAGGGTTTTGTTTCCTCTTCTCTAAAATGAGATAGTTGAAACAGATAATCCATCCCTTACCAGATGATTGATTGCTAACCAGGTGATTGCTAAGCCCCACTATTTTCAAATCCTATGTGATAAACTATTTTATAAATGGAAGAAATGATCATTATTAGCAATAATCTCTTCACAACACCAACTATCCCATTCCATCCTCCCCTCCAGAACTACAGTCCTTTCCTCCCATCGAAAAAGCAATAGGGAGGGGAGAAGAAAAGAAAATACCCCATGGGAGCTCAGGGGGTGAGCTCAGCTGCTCCCCTAGTCCAGGCCCATGGTCCCCTCCCCAGCCGCAGGCAGCCAAAATGGGTGTCCCAGACTCCCTGTCACCATTGTGATTGGTAGACTAAACAGCTGGAACCGGCCTGAGCCTAGTGCTTTCAAAGGCCAGAGAGAGCGAGGTCTCCTCAGCCTGCTATCTCCCAAATCAGCCCCAGCGGCATTTACCCACTTTCTTCAAACACCCAGGCGGGGGCATGATGGTTAGCGTCAAATCTGGCAGCCAGTCATAACCCAGGGGGCCTGGACATTCATCAAGGGCCTGATGGGGTGGGTACTTCTAAACCGGGAGGAGGAGGAAAAGCATTTGTCCCTCCCTCCCTCTGACTCAGCTGAGCCTGAGTGAGAGGTGGAAGGTCTAGGATCTCTCCAGTGCCCCTCACATTCTGGAACAAAGCACAACTGTGGTTCCCCATGACCCTTAGCATGTCCCAAGGTTCATACTAACACTGTACTTCAGAAAAGAAAAAGGAAATGGAATGGGAGTAATAATAATAATGGTAAGAATTATAATAATAAACAAGCAACAACAATAGTTATAATAATCATCAACAATAACTATAATAATAAAATTATATAAGACTCTAAAATCATAGATTATCTGAGGTAGAATGAACCAAGCACTAAGTAGAAATCTTACCTATAACATTTAAGTGTTCACTCAGCCTCTATTTGCAGACTTCCACTGAAACTCATTCCTTATATTACCTCATTGCTGATCACAAAATGTTAGATCTTGAAGAGACTTTAGAGATTATCTAGTTTAGTAGTAATCAAAGGGTGTGCCTGGGCAGAAGAGTCATATATTATATGGAATTTATACATGAGTGTAAAGAGCAAATAACACTGTGCCATGAGCCCCACTCCCCTACCTCCCACCTCCCACACCCCCCAAAAAAGAAAGAAAGAAAAAAGTTGAGAACCACTGATCCAGTTTAATCTATCTCATTTGACATAGAAGAGAAATGGAAGAGGATGTTATTTGCCTAAAGTCATACAATGACTTAGTTATTACCAATCCCTGGTTCTTGCTATTACTCTCTGGCTTGTGCCCCTGCACTTAGGAATTGGTCTCAACTAATTTATTCAGTTCACTGTTCCAGTCTCCAGCCCTGCCATTCTTGGAACTTAAAAATGGCAGAATATACCAAAGTTCCTTACAGAAAGTTGGGGGAAATGAATCAGGGAGTGTAATGGTTCATCTCCATCCCAGCCCCTAATATCCCTTCCATTTGATAAATGAGGGAACTGAGACTGAGAGTCAAAGTGGCTTCCCAGAATCCTCCAAAGATTGTTACAGAACTAGCAGGGACTCAGGCTCAGGCCTTTTGCTTCCAAATCTACTTCTGCTGTTTTTTTTTTTTTGTTTGTTTGTTTATTTACTTTTTTTAAAGTACACTGTTTCTCTTAAACGATACTGTATCTACGAAGATTTACTGAGATTTTGTTTCTTGGGACTCCAAGGGACAGACATGTTCTCACAAAGATTCTGATAAAAATTGCTTGAGGAAAAAAATTTGTTCATCTTTCTTGTTCCTTAGAAGCTCTCTCCTACCTATTACTGCTTGCTACCTGGTGCAAGGGGCCTGAAAGAGAAAGAAGGTGCTTTATTTTAAATGAAAAGTGTGACTTTTTTCTCTAAAAATTTGAGCTTTTAATGACAATATTCCTCCCCCCTTTTCCCCCCCATAGTGTTAGATATTTTCAAATGTTTGACTTATTAAGAAAGCATAGTTAATGGGAGATGAGATTACATCTCCATTACATAACTAGAGTACATAAACTTTTCTTTTCTTTTCTTTCTTTTTTTTGGATGAATCTGGGATAAGTGGCTTGCCCAGAGTCACACAACTAGTATGTGTTTAAAGGCAAATTTGAATTCAGGTCCTTCTGATTATAGGACTAGTGCTCTCTATTCTAGTGGTTCTCAAACTATGGTACAAAGAATACTGGAAGATCTCTGAAGTCCTTTCAGAGGGCTCACAAATTCAAAATTAGTTTTTATTTCTGATATGATAAATATTTATGAATATAACCCACATAAACAAAACCTCTTTGGATAGATCCTCAATAATTTTTAATAGTATAAAGCTATCGAGAACAAAAATTTCAGAATCATTGCATTCACCTAGTTTCCCATCCTCCTTTTTTTTTTTTCATATATAAACTTTTAGAATATCCTCCTGGTTAGGTTTTTTGAATTACAAAATTTAGGAATATTTGCTGAATGGTTAGACAGAATTAAAAAAACAACAACAATGTTTTCTTGATGTCTTGGGATAGTGTTGATCCTTCTAGTCTCTCAGGCTGGAAACCTAAGTATCATCCTTGACTCCTTACTAATTTTCACAGAGTGCTCTTTCCTACTATGTCCAATCTGTTGCCAAAATTATATATTTCATCTTTTAACATCTCTCAAATATGTCCCCTTCTCTCCTCTGAAACGGCCACCAATCTGGCGCAGGCCCTTATCACTTCACAGCTGGACGACTGCAATAGCCCAATGGTGGATCTGCCTGATTCAGGTCTTCTCCCCACTTCACTCAACCATCAAAGTGATTTTCCTAATATCCAGGTTCAACCATGTCCCTGCCCCGCCCCTTTGTCTCCCATCCCCCATTCCCTCCCCTTCCCTCCCCACCCTGCCCCAGCCCACACTCAAACTCCTGCAGATCCCTCTTGCCTTCAGGATCAAATACAGTTTTCTGCTTGCTATTCAAAACCTTTCAGAACCTCACCCTCTCCTACCTTTTCAGTCTTCTTATACTTTCTCCCTATCACTGTTATTCAATCCACCACTGCCGTCTTGGCGGTTCCACAAACAAGACATTCCATCTCTCTGCTCTGGGCATTTTCCCCATGCCTGGAATGCTCCCCCTCCTTTGTTCTGCTTGCTGGCTTCCTTTGCTTTCTTCACATCTCAACTGGACTAAAATTCCATTTTCTACAGAAAACCTTTCTCAACCCCATTGAATTCTGGAACCTCCTTTTCTTATCCTATATATAACTTGCTTATGCATGCTTGTTTGTTCTCTTCCCTCCTCCCTCATTCAATTTCGAGTCCCTAGAGGACAGGGGCTATCTTTTGCCTCTTTTTACAACCTCAGCATTTTGTACAGTGCCAGGCACATAAAAGATCCTTAATGAATATTTATTGACTGCCCATCCCAGACTTAACTTCCCTTATGACAAAGTTAACAAAAACAATACAAAACAAAAAGACAATACTATGGACAGGAACCTTATCTGCTAAGGTATACCCTTTTCTGTCTTTGTAGTCTCCCATCTCTTTGTAATATGGGAGGGAAGGAAGTGGAGTACAGTAAAAAGACCAGTAGTTTTGGAGTCAGAAGACTAACTTCAAATCTTGCCTCTAATACTCACTACCTTTGTGATCTTGGGAAAAACACAATATCCTTGAGAGTCTTCATTTGGTATCTTTTAGTTTTAAAATCATAATTCCATCTTTCATAAGCTCATCTCTAATATCTTCACTTTTTCCCCCACATACACATTTTAGAAGTTCACTCTTCCTATATTACCTGGGCTGGGAGTACAGCAACTGCTTACAGGTTTGATTTCACTCCTGATCAGCACTAAAATTTTGAGCTTCTCTATTTTTAACCTGGGCTGGTTCCTCCCTCCTATGGAGCCTGGTATCCCCCTGATCTCCAAGGCTCACCATTTTGGATATATTGCAGACACCGGATAAGCTTTAGTCTTAATGCAGCTCAGAACTAAGTCAAGCAATCCACCAGTCTCTGTGCCCACCCCCTCTCCAGTAGCAGGGATCACAGGCAAGCACTATTACTCCTGGTCTATTTTCCCATTCCTCAGTTTGACTTTTTTTTTTTTTTTAATGTTTTTTTCATTTGCATTGTACTTATGTATATTTTCTTAGCTTTGGTTATTTGCTCTACTGCTATTCACATAAATCTTCTCCACCCTTTCCTGAATTTTCACATTTAGAAATTTCTTGCTGCATAATATTACACTTATCTGCCATAATTTTTTTAGTCATTCTCCAATCAATGGGTACCTATTTTATTTCCTTTTATTTTTTTTTTTTGGCTGCCACAGAAAATGTTGCTATGAATATTTTGGCATATGCCAGCACTTGTTGCTGTTTGATTTTATTGGAGTCTATATCCATAACAAAATGGATAGATCAAAAGATATGGACAATTAAGTCTTTTTAAAAAAAATTCTAAACTGAAATACCAAATGGATTGTCTACTTCCTAATTATACCAGCAGTGCATTAGTATGACTGTCTTCCCATTGTTTCTTCAAAAGTGACTGTTTCCATTCTTGTTTTTTACCTTTGCCTATTTTCCTTTATTTATTTATTTATTTATTTATTGAGGCAATTGAGGTTAAGTGATTTGCCCAGAGTCACATAGCTAGGAAGTGTTAAGTGTCTGAGACCAGATTTGAACTCAGGTTCTCCTGACTTCAGGGCTGGCGCTCAATCCACTGTGCCACCTAGCTGCTCCTATCTTTGTCTATTTTCATAGAATTAAATGAAACTTTGGAATTGTTTTTCTTTGTATTTCTCTTAGTGATTTGGAACATGTTTTCATATGGGTATTTGTAATTTACAAGTTTTCTTTTGAAAATTTGTTGAATGGGGGCAGATAGGTGAAACGGGGCAGTAGGTGATGCAGTGGATAGAGCACTAGCCCTGAAGTCAGGAAGACTTGAGTTCAAATTTAGACTCAGATACTTAACACTTCCTAACTATGTGATTCTGGGCAAGTCACTTAACCCCAATTGCCTCAGCAAAAATAAATAAATACATAAATAAAAATTGTTGAATACCAACTTAGCTCTATGGAGAGCCCCAGTGATTTGTATTTGGGCATCTACTACTATTTAGCATTTTTATCAACAACTTGGATTAAGGCATAGAGGAATGTACACCCATGTATAGTTTTATATATATACATACACATCCATATATACATAAATAAATATAGATATAGATATAGACATACATATATAGATGAAGACATAGATAATTGTTGCAGGGAGATATGTCTCTATCTATACAACCATAGATGTAAATAGTTGTTGTTTGGTTGTTTCAGTCATGTCTGACTTTTTATGACCTCATTTGGGATTTTTTTTTTTAGCAGAGACAGGTACTGGAGTGGTTTGCCATTTCCTGCTTTAACTAATTTTCAGATGAATAAACTGAAGCCAACAGAGTTAAATGACTTGTCCGGGTTCACACAACTAGTAAAATATCTGAGGTCAGACTTGAATTCAGATCATCTATCTCCTCCACTTTCTAGATTCATATTGATAATTCAGTTTTTGTACTATTCAAGACTTTATATTTTCATAGGATTCTAGAATTATGTTATTGGAAGGGACTACTGAGAGCTATTTAGCCCAATATAATCCCCAATAAATGAATATCTTTTTATTTCAATATATTTATTTAAATTTTAAAGAGCTCTTTTCATGGTGCCATTTTCTGGCCCTAAACTGTAAAAAAGGGAATAATAATGGCACCCACTTCCCAGGGTTGTTTCAAGAATCAAATGAAATAACATTTGTAAAGCTCTTAGGATAATGCCTTAAATTCCCTTCATCTACTTTAAGGCAGTTATCATGTTAACCCTAAGTCTTCTCTTCTTCAGTTGAAACATTTCCATTTCCTTCAATTCTTCACTATCCTGATTATTCTGTGAGGTTTTTCCAGAACTAAATACAAAAGATCCTTTTGAAACAAGCTACTTTCTAATCATGTCTCCCTAATATTGTACTTGTGAAATTGATTTTTTGAGTCCAAGTGTAAAAATTTTACTGTCTCTTTTCACCTAAAGAGATTAAGACCAATGTTTCCCTCTATCAAAGTCCTTGTAGATCCTTTCTGACATCCAGTATATTAGTTATCTCTCCTGGCTTCATGTCATCTGCAAATTTGAAAAACATTCCATCATAGTGCCTGGCACATAGTAGGAATGTAATAAATGCTTGTTATGAACGATACATGCCTTTATTTATGTCTTTGATGAAAAAAATGTTAAAAATCATAGGGCCAAACATAGATCCCAGAGGTATTTCAATGGATACCTCCTCCCAGGTTGACATTGATTCATTAATGATGACTCTTTGAGTCCATCCCTCATGGTCTAGCCTACATCTCTCCATTTAAAAAAAAATACCATGAGATACTTTATCAAAATCTTTGTTAAAATCTAGGTAAACAATCTATAATATTCCCTTGATCTACCAGATTAGTACGTAGGAAGGAAGGAAAGAAAAAAAGAACAAAAGGAAGACAGAAAAGTTAGTCTGCAATAACCTATTTTTTTAAAATTTTATTATCTTTTTTCCTTTAGAGTTGTTTACACAAGCAGCAACTTTCTTCTCCCCATCTTGAATCTTCCTAGGTAAACTGTTCTTAATGAAGCCCCACTGGCTTTTTAAAATCACTTCATTTCCTATACATTTACTAATCATTTCTCTGCAGAATTTTCCAATGTATAGAAGGCAAACTTCTTGCATTCTGCAGAGTTCATTCTCTTCCCCTTTTTAAAATATTGAGATATTTTCCTTTCTTTAGCCTTGTGCTATTTTCCCCATTCTCTAGAGTTTTTCAAATGTCATGCACAGCAGCTCAACAATCATATCCAGATTTTCATAGTACCAGAGGTACAAGTCAAGTGATTTTAAGTCACTTGGTACTTTTTTTTAAAAACTATATTTCTTCTCTTGGGCATCAGCTTCTTGATAGTCATTTTGGCTCAAGGTTCATATACTTTGTTCTAGATTCATGAAGGCCATCTCCTCCTCTTTCTAGATTCATATTGATAATTTAGTCATTGTTTGTACTATTGAAGACTATATTTTCAAGGGATTCTAGAATTTTATTATTGGAAGGGTCTACTGAGAGCCATTTAGCCTAATATAATCCCCAATGAATGAATATCTTTTTATTTCAACATATTTATTTAAATTTTAAATTCATTTTAAGTTAGCATAGTTTGGTAGTATTTATATGGCACTTTAAGGTTTTCAAAGCACTTTACATAAGTTATACTATTTGGTCTTCCTGTGAGATAAATAGTATTATTATTCCTGTTTAACAAATGAGGAAACTGAGGCCAAGAGAAATCAAGTGATTTGCCCACAATCACACAGACAGTAAGTGTTCAAGGAAGAAGCTGAACTCAGATATTCCCGATAGCAGATCCAGTTTGCTGTTTCTTGTACCACCTATCTGCACAAATCTTTAGTTTTTACAAACAACAGGAGTCTTTGAGTATAATTCTGGCATCAGACTGAGTCTTCTTTCTCACTAATATCCCAGAGAGGTGATGGAATTTGCTAAAGTCACCCAAAACTAGTCGGTAGTAAAATCAGGACCCTACCACAGGCTTTCTGACTTTTTTTCCCAGAATACTCAGGTACTTCCTCTACTGCTCTGGTTTTACAGCTCACAGAGGGCAGGGATGACCTTTGTACATTCCTAACAAGATATAGGTGGAACAGTAATAAATGCTTATTTTATATTAAGCATTCTTGACTTTGTTTCCTGTACCTTTTGGCAGTATGGTATTATCTATGGATCTCTTCTCAGTATCTGTTTTAAAGTGCATAAAGTAAAATATGTAGGATTACAAAGGAACTAATTATATTGAAATTTGGTTACACACAGGTACACACAATGTGCACATGCACATACATGTGTGTACATATACAAATGTATATGTGTACACACATGCACATTATACAGAAATATAAACAAATACGTATGTGCATATATACACATATAACTTTTGTATATGTATATATACATATATACACACATGTATGTGTGTATGTATACGTGTGTGTGTGTGTGTATTTATATCAATATCTTTCTATCTCCTGGATCCCAGGTTAAGAATTCCTGTTTTAGATAATTTGTTGGACCAATTAAGAATGAGGTCAATAGGCAAAATCCATGCAGGAATCCTAAACTGGAAAACTTGTCAGTCCAGGGAGGGGAAGAAGAACTGGTTTGGATTGCAGATCCTCAGTGAGAACAGAGATAAAATCTCAGGGTACTTGAGTTCTAATCCTGTCTCTGTCATTCATGGAGTGAGCTTGGATAAATCAATTCCTTTTTTTAATTATCCATCTTGCCAAGTAGCAGTAATAATTTCTTTCCTGTTTATCTCATAGGGTATATTTTGAGGATCCAGTGAAATTAGTTTTTTAAATTCTCACATACAATTTAGTAACAGAGCGTAGGACATAAAGTCAGGAGACTTGGGTTCAAATCTTGCTTTGGCTATTCACCTGCTATGTGAACATGTCACAGCCTCTTAAAGTATTGTTTTTTCCCATTTTTAAGATGGAGATTAAAATACTTGTGACATGTACTTGCCCTGAGGCAAACATTTTCTGAACTTTAAAGAGATCTACAGGTGTTAATTTATTATCATATATTAAATATCTATTATGTATGTTGTAGAATAAATGCTACAATATAGACTATAGAATATTAGAGCTGAAAGGATCCTTGGAATATAAAATGATAAACTAAAAAATGCCAGAGATGAAAGAAGAAATCTTAGGATTCCAGCATAGAACAAGAATCTCAGTGTTGGAAGGAAACTTAGAATGCTGTCACAGAATATCAGAACAGAATGAAACTTGGAAGAACTTGGGAAGGACAAGACCTTGTCTTGTAGGAACCTGAGAGATCATTCAATCCAAAAGATGTCATAAAAATGTAATATGCTTTTTGTTTTTACATAGGATCATAGTGTAAGGGAATAAATGTGGAGGATGGAAACCCTCACAACAATTAATAGAATCATGGAAGGTGCAGACATCTCAACTCAATCAATAAAAAATGAAAAGTTCCTTAATTTGAGAGGAACAAAGTGCTTTGATTATTGAATGAATTCTTATAGAAAATATCTTGTAATTGCTTGGAAGAATTTGGGCCCAAGCATAGCACAGCAAATCATTTTAAAATTATGTATTCTAATAGCCATGAGTTGAATGGTAGTTTAATCTAGTGTTAAAAGACTTCTCTGAGGAACTACTCATGGAGACTTGGGGGAAGATCGAGGTTTTTTGCTCCAGTATCCCACCTCCTGCCATTAACTAGGTGATGATTTTACAAACTTCAAAAGATCAGAAGATTTAGAGTTTCCCCAAAGCTGGTAGCACCGTTTCCAGAGCATCAATGGTTGATGGCAGCATCTGCTTGAGTTGCTGAGAGACACATCAAAGACAAATTAGACACATTGGGAAAAGTAGTTTTAGGCCTTGTTCAACAAAGACACTAACCTTCAATGCTCAGCTGAAAACTACTTTTAAAGGAAACTTAATAAAGATTTCATGGAGATAGAAAAGTAAGCTTGGAGCTATGAGTTTACCCTCTGGTTTTATTTACTTTCTAAGTTTTAGTCCATTCTTCCCAGGGACCTTTGTGGGCAAGAGAAGGATAAATCTTTGGTATGGGGGAATATTTATATAATCGCTATCATTCCTATACTGCCTAATAAATAGCTTTTCTAAAAACTGGTTAAATCTGATTAATAACCAATAGAGAGCATAGCAGATGGGGGCTCATGAACAACAGTACTAGAAGCTCCGATCCCTCAGGTTTATCTCTAGAACCCTAATTAATCCTAGTACCTTAAAGAGACGTCCCATTATAGGGACCCAGTCTACCAGTTCAAATTGAGATTAGAGAATGGGCCAAAGAGGGCTATTACATTAAGATTTTGGAAGAAACCTTATGCGTTATCTAATTCAATCCCTTCCTTTTACACATGAGAGAAATAAAGTGTGGAGAAGTTAATTATTTGCCCCGATGTGCATACCTTTAGTAATGTCAGAGCTGGACTTCATCCACTTCATTCTATTTCTCTCCTTCCCTTTTCTGCTAAATTTCTGAAATAGTTGCATATTCGTGGTTCCTCTACTTCTTTACTATGTACTCTCTTCATTTCCTTGTAATCTGGCTTTCATTCCAACCTTTCCTGAAACTATTCTTCCAATAATCACAAATAACTTCTTATTCATCAAATTCAGAGACCTTTTCTCAGTCTTCATTTTCTTTGACCTCTGTGTAGTTTTAAATTCTGTTGACTATCTTCTTTCCCCTCAACTTTATTTCTCCTCCTTTTTCCTTTTTAATATATTTTATTTCATTAAATATTTCCCAATTACATGTAAAAACATTTTACTTTAAAAAATTTTAAGTTCCAAATTTTCTCCCTCTCTATTTCCTCCTCCACCTCCATCTTGCAAAAGCAAGCAATTTGATACTTATTCATGTGAAGTCAAGTAAAACATATTTTCCTCCTATTTTTTCCTCCATATTTTCCTAACTGCTCCTTTTCTATCTACTTTTCTGACTTCATTCTCTTCCTGATACCTTAGGAAGCTGTTAGCCAAAGCACTCTTCTTGATTCTCTTTTCTTCTCTCTTTATCCTCCCTGCCTTGGTAATTCCATTCACCATCATGACTTCAGCTTCTCTCTTTTAATTAAATTCAACAAACTATTAAGAGCCTATTTTGTATAAGATACTATTACAGGTGCCAGAGATACAAATACAAAATCAAAATATTTCCAAGAGGGAGAGAATATTAACAATGTATCATGAGAAAGAGGGACCAAAAGAAGCCCTTTGTAGAAAACAGTACCTGAACTGTGCTTTGAAAAAATCTAGAGATTCTACAAGATAGAGGTGAAAAGGGAATATGCTATAGACACATGGAACCATTTATCTTTAAGCAAAACAGCAAATGGAATGTTTTACATAGGTGACAGCCAACAGGACTATTTAATTAAAATAGAGAGCATGTGGGGCATCTAGGTGGTGTAGTGGATAGAGCACCAGCCCTGAAGTCAGAAGGACCTGAGTTCAAATGTGACCTCAGTCACTTAACACTTCCTAGCTGTGTGATCCTGGGCAAGTCACTTAATCCCAATTGCCTCAGCAAAAAATAAAATAAAATAGAGAGCATGTAAATGAAAGTAATATGAAATAAAACTGGAGGTAGGTGGGAGCCAAATTGTGGAGGCCTCTAAGTTCCAAGATGAGTCTATTTGATGTCTAGAGGCAAATAGGAAGCATGTAAAGAAAGATTTTTTTTTGGGGGGGTGATGAATGATATGATTCGGTCTGTGCTTAAGAATACTAATTTGGCATCTGTGTGGAGTTGGATAGGAGAGGAGTGACAATGGAAAAAAGAAAACAGATCAAAAGTTGTTTTATTTTGTCCTTAATAGGCCAAATGGGAAAGTGAAAAGGTTTAATCAAAGTTGAAGCTACATAAGAAAAGAGTAGGAGAAAGGAACAAAAAATGTTGAAGTAAAATCAAGCAGATTTGTTAACTTATTATTACGTACAGTATGGAGTGGTATAGGGGTGTCAGACTCAATTAGAAGTGGATTCTTTTGGGTCTTATATTGACATAGGGAACTATGTATTAATATTATATTGTATTATTGTATTGTATTTTTATTTATTGTTAGCCATTTCCAATTTACATTTTGATCTAGTTCTAGCCCCTCTGCAGAGTTTTGGCCTGTGAATTTGACATTTCTGATGTAGTGGATAACCAGCCAACCTCAGAATCAGGAGGATCTGAGTTCACATTCCACCTATGACATATATGCGCTTTTTGACCCTGAGCAACTCACTTGGCCTCTCAACATTCTGGGAAACTTTCTAAGAATGTAAGTTAGTTGCTGAGGAGGTGCCAATTTGCATTGCCAGAAGGAGTGTTCTCATCTAGGAATTTGTTATACCAATGAAATCACAAGTTAGGTCCCTATTCCTTAGATAAAGGAGGTGAGGAAAAGGAAAGAATCAAGGAAGAGTCAAAGATTGAGAATCTGGGAGACTAAAAGTTGTGATGCCTTCAACAGAAAAAGGAAAATTTGTAGGAGGAATGAGTTTAGGAAAAATATCATTAATGCCATTTTAGGCATGATTGAGATAGGATGAGCTATCTAGATGTCCAGAAAGCAATTAGTAATGGTGCTTAAAGACAAAGATTAGAGTTGGACATATAGACTTTAGGAGTTACATCTATGGAGATGATCATTAAAGCTATGGGAGTTAATAAGATCACTGAGAAAAAAAGATGAACCTGTATAGGGTTTGGGGGTCATGGCTACACTTAGCGAGTGCAAATGGGATGGTGATCCAGAAAGAGACTTCAAAGAAGACATCAGAGAGAACCATATCTTCTAGGCCATTGAAGAGAGTGTAAGAGAGAGGGGTCGTGGATTAGTGGTGGTGGTCATGTCAAAAGCTGCCAAGAAGTTAAGAAAGATGAAGAAGGACCATTACATTTCCTAAGTTAAACTTAACTTTGGAGAGAGTGGGTTTCAGTTGAGTGGGAGGGACAGAAGTTCTCAAGGAATTGAGAAGTGAATTGTTGCAGATGACTTTATGTAAACAATTCCCAAATCTTTATCTCTTGTTCTGAGATCCAGACCCACATCTCCAACTGCTCAAAAGCGAACACCCAGCCAGGATCTCAAACTTGGTATACTCAAAAGTCAGGTCATTATGTTTCCTTCTAAACCTCTTGTCCTTTCATTTTATCTTTTAGTCAATGGCACCACTTTCTGAAAAAATCTTTTATTTTTCCCATTTCCTTAACTTCTTAAATCTAGTCAGTCCTTCCTTAATTTCTAGTTTAGTGGTATCTCTCCTTTCCATCTCAGTGTTTTGTTCCTAATGTCATTATTTTACAGCCAACCCACTTACCAGCTATCTGGACAATGATTATAGCCTCTTTACAAGTCTTCTTGCTTCTAGTCTCTACCTCCTTGTAATATATCTTTCTTATTGTCTCTAGCATAAATTTGGTTATGTTATTCCTTTGCTCAAAAATCTTCAGTGGCTCCCTATGGCTTATTAAAGTTCAGCTTCCCTTCCTTCAAGCTTAAGGGCCTTTACAGTCTTATATCACACTATCTTTTCAGCCTTATCTCATTCAATCCCCCTCCATAGAACCTATGCTCTAGCCAAATTGAATTGCTCTCCCTTTTTCTCACTACACCCTTCCTTCTTCCAGCTCCTGATCCACTTTCCTTTCTTTATTGTTCAATCCATCTTTTAAAACTCAACTCATTGGTTACCTCCTCTCTGAAGTTTTCCTCATTTCCCCATTTTAAAAAATTACCTGTCTTCTCAGACCAAATATTGTTCTGTACTTCCCTAGTGTTCTTACAACATACTGTTAGAGTCATGGATTTTAATTTTTATGGATTAGAGTGCATTTATTATTCCTTTACAGGAATGTAAGCTGCATAAAGGCAGGACTATATATTATCTTCACTTAACATCTTCCCCTGTTTCTATGTACTTAGTATACAGGAAGGGCTTAACGTTGAATGAATGAGAAAGAGACTAGACTTGTTATTTCATTGATAGAGGAAAATGCCAGGAGAGGAAAATCTCTTTATTGATCCTGATTGGCACCTTCTATGCCAATCATAGTCTTAGTGAGTTGCTCAGAGCACCGAAAAGATAAGTGATTTGCCTCATACAGCTAGTATGTGGCTAAGGTGAGACTTGAACTCAGGTCTACATAAGAATGCCAGTTCGTTCCATAAAGGAACTTTTAAATTTTGAATATATTTTAAATAAGATTTTAAATTGAGTTTGAGAGTAAATTCCTGGGGCTTCCAATCAGGAATTCAGATCAGTTTTCCCCTGCCCAGGCTCCTCTCCTCTTGTGTAAGTAGAAGGATATAACAGTCTTATCTCCACTTTCCTGAGGAGGCCTGTCTCCCTAACAGCTCTCTGTGGGGGACATTGTGTATGTACTGGGCTAGGCAGAGCTTTCTGTGTAAATCACCAAATGTGATTTATACAAGGACTCCCAGGTTAGCTAATTCAGAAAACAGGATAAACAGAGCCCACTTTGGATTTATGGACTGACAAAAGGCCCTTTCACCATGGGAGATGTGCATATCATGACCTTTGGTCCTTTCTGACCTCTAATGGTCTGAAATTATATGTGGAGCCCCAGATACAGTAAAACTCCAGGATGAGAGAGTTAGGTCCTAGTCACAGCTCTTCCAACCCACTTATCTGGTCACCTTAAGGAGATCAAATTCTTTTTCTGGGCCTCAGTTTATCCATTGGTGAATGGAGAAAAACATGCTTGCCTTCTCTCCATCACAAAATTTTGTGAGAAACTTGACAGATTTGGGACTAATATTCAAATCTCTGGATTCCCAGGCCACACTATTCTCTCTGTTCCTATGCAGCTACTAGTTTGATTCTTGGGTCATTTAATTTCTTATTATAACCATTAGAAAGCCTTCAGGTCTCATTCCTGCATTTCTCTTTCCTAATCTGGATAAACCCTTAATTCCAGCTCAATATTTTTTCCCAACAAATATAGTTATCTGCTAGTATGAGTCAATGCTTATCATTCTGAAGACCTAATTTCTAGGAGAAATCTGTCCCTAAAGAGCTGTTTCTCTTGAATCTTGACTCTCAACAGTTTGCCCAAATTCTTACCTTTGGGGAGCCCTTAGCAAGGACTGAATAGACACACTGCATATTTCTTGGTCTCAAATATTTATTTTGTACCTGTCTCCAAGATATTAGTTTCGCAGATGTTATCACAGCTATGAGCTTACTCATTCTTATGACATCCCAACTTGACTGGGAGATAGTCAGAACTATTGATCTGTATTTAGACCTAGGATATATGATTTGAGTTGTTTGAGTCAGAAGCATTGCAAATACCACTTAGAATCTAGATCAGAAACAAATAATAAAAAAAAAGCATCCTTATTATTTACTAGCCATGTGACCAGAAATATCATTCAAACTCTCGCAGGGGTCCTCAAACTTTTTAAAGAGGAGGCTAGTTCACTGTCCCTCAGCCTGTTGGAGGGCCCGACTATAGAAAAAACAAAATCTTTGTTTTGTGGGCCTTTAAATAAAGAAATTTCATAGCCCTGGGTGAGGGGGATAAACGTCCTCATCTGCTGCATCTGGCCCACGGGCCGTAGTCTGAGGACCCCTACATAGTGTCAGACTCTTAATCTTTTTTTTTTTAAATAATACCTTTTATTTTTACATTGCCTAGATTTCTTCCTACATACCTCCTCCTCCTCCTCCTCCTCCTCCTCCTCCTCCTCCTCCTCCTCCTCCTCCTCCTCCTCCTTCTTCTTCTTCTTCTTCTTCTTCTCCCAGAGAGCCATCCTGTAAAACAAATTTTATTTTTAGAGAAAAAAGAGACAACCACTAAAATCAATCAATATTTTAAGAAAATCTTATTTTTAAATGTAATTTTCTCCCCCCTCTGGCCCCTAATCTCTGCAGAGGAGGAAAGGGAGGTGTCTTCACATAGCTTTTCTTTAGGGACAACCTTGTGCGCTATAATTTCTCAGTTTTGACTGTTTTGTTGTAGTGGTTGATCTTCCTGTTTACATTACTGTAGAACATATAGATGTTGCTTCCCTGACTCTACTCCTTTTTTTTTTTTCATCAGTTCATATAAGTTTTTGCATGCTTTTCTGTATTTGTTGTTTCTTACAACATAGAAATTTTCTATTACATTTGTGTATGATAATTTGTTTAGCCATTCTCCAATCTATGGGCATCTACTTTGTTTCTACTTTGATACTATGAAAAGTGCTACTGTAAATATTTTGGTGCATATGGAACTTCTTTAATAATCTACTTGGAGTATATATACTTATCAATGCAGTTTCTAAAATCAAAGGATAGAGACATTTCAAATATTTTATTTGTATAATCTGAAAGTGCTTTCCAGAATAGTTATACCAGTTCACAGTTCAACAATACATTAGTTTACTTCTCTTTTCATAACTCCTCAGACATTGATTATTTTCTTCTTTTGAAAATTTGACAATTTATTGTCCTTATCTTTATTTCTTAATGTTTCCTTTTCTGTGTTAAGGAATATAACTGCTAGTTCCATATCCATTTCACTAAATGTTCACTAAGAGATTGGGGGCCATACTTCTTTAAGGAGCATAAACAGAGCAAAGGATATAACCATACTCTGTGTAAAATATTATTTCTAGAGCTGTGATTTTTCACACAACACATAGAGCCGGAGCAGGGGGGAACCTTAGAGACCATATAGGTCCAATCCTCTCATTTTACACATGCAGAAACTGAGACCCAAGGTCACACAGAAAATAATTGTGGAGAGTGGAATTGACTTCTGCTCTGTGATTTGGTTTAAGAGATAGATTTTGAGATGAACTTTGATAGAAAAAAAAAAGGCAGTCAACCTGCTTCCAGCTCAGCCTCCACAGGTATTGGGGCAGCCACCCCCAGTTAACATTCCAGTTAACACCAACCCCAATGCCATCAAGTGATAGATAAACCAAGAGCTCTAGGATTAGCAGTGCTACTGGCTCTATTTTCAGCTTGGTTCCTGAAGCCATAGTTGGGGAAGTAAGCCCTATGGAGATGATTCCTGGTCACAGCTACTATGTTACTATAGCCACAGTTACTGAAGACCTAGAAAAGACTATCTATCTCCTCTCTCTCTCCCCTTCTCTCCATTTTTTCTATTCTTCCTTCCTTTCTTCCTTCTTTCTCAATTTTTCTTTCTTTCTTTTTTCTTTCTTTCTCTCTTCCTTCCTTCTTTCTTTCTTCCTTCTTTTTTCCTTCTTTCTTTCTTTCTTTCTTTCTTTCTTTCTTTCTTTCTTTCTTTCTTTCTTTCTTTCTTTCCTTTCTCCCTTTTTTCTCCTTCCTTCCTTCCTTCCTTCCTTCCTTCCTTCCTTCTTTCTTTCTTTCTTTCTTTCTTTCTTTCTTTCTTTCTTTCTTTCTTTCTTTCTTTCTTTCTTTCTTTCTTTCTTTCTTTCTTTCTCTCTCTCTCTCTCTCTCTCTTTCTTTCTTTTTCTTTCTTTCTTTCTTTCTTTCTTTCTTTCTTTCTTTCTTTCTTTCCTTTCTCCCTTCCTTCTTTTCTTCCCTAAACTTTTTTTAATGGAGATAATGATCCCTGATATATCTCCTTCACAGCATTATTTGGTATGCAAAAAAAAGTGCTTTATAATTCTTTAAGCCCTATGTAAATATCAGCTAATCTTTTATTGCTATCAACAATCGACCAAATATGACAGCCAAAGCCTTCAAGAGACTTATTCCAAGAACTATTAGAGCTGGAAGGGATCTTAGAACACAAAATATAGGATATTTTATCCGAAAGGAGTCTTACAACATAGAATGGAAGAAATGGAAAAGGTTTAAGCATTCAGAGCAATAGACTATGAGAGCTAAAAGAAGAATTATTATTGTATTGTATAATTGTATTTGTATTGTATATGACAAAGAGATACAGAATGTAAAAACTAGGAGGTTTTAGAAAAAAGAAGTTAATAGTAGAAGAAAACCTTAGAATCCAGGATTCATTACTATAAAGGGACCTCAAAGAATCTAGTTCAACCCTCAATTTCACAGATTAGGAAACTGAAGCATGGAGAGGGCAAGTTAAGAGGTAGAGTAATATAACAGCAAAAGTATTGGATTTAGCAGGATTTGAATCCTATTCCTGCTATTTACTGGCAGTGAGAAGTTGGATTAGTTAATCTGATCTCACTAAGTCTGTTTTTCTACTCTGTGAAAGAAGTTTTTAGACTTGATTACCTCTAAGATCAATTAATCAATCAACAAATATGTCTTAAGCACCTAGTATGTGCCAAAAGGTATTGCACTAGGCACTGGAGAATACAAATACAATGAATAGAACAATCCTTAATCTCAAACAGCTTAAAGATCTTTTCTAGATCTGACTCCAAGAAAGTCCATGATGTCCCTAGAATTTGGCAGAACTTGAACTGGAATCCTGGACCCCAACCCCTAACCTAGTGCTTTTCCCAAAGCATCACAAGATTTCATTGTCTATACCTTCTTTCTGTAATTCTAGGATGTATGAGGTAGGAAGGAAGTAAAGGTCATGATGGGATCATCTCCAGAGGGGTTAAGGATGTGGCCTCAGGTCACATCTTGCATTTATATCACCTGGCTTCCATCTAGTTGAGGATTCTTTCTTTTATATTGAGATGTGTCTCCAAGTTGTTATGGATAGAGTGCTGGGTCTGTAGTCACAAAGAGAAGAGTTCAAATCTGGTCTCGGACCCTTACAATGTGATGCTGGACAAATCACTTAATCCTGTTTGTTTCCTCAACTATAAAATGGGAATAATAGTAATCTCCCTCCCAAGATTGTTGTGAGTCTCAAAAGAGATTATATTTGTGAAGTGCTTAGCAGAGTGCCTGGCACATAGTAGGTACTATATAAATGCTTATCTTTCCCCCTTTCTCCCTACACCCCTGCCACAGTGACCAAGTAATACTTTCAAATGCTGTTTCTTTTAGAGGAATCTTACTCTTCAGTAGTCTGGCCATGGGGACATAAGACAAAAGATGAAATCGCTGATTCAGAAAGTGGAAAAACAGGGCTTGTGGCAGCATCTCCTCTCAGGCCCCCTCCCTTTCTCCCAGCATCTTTCGCAATATCCCCTTGGTGTTCTTATGGCCTGATGCTAGACCTGCCTGGAGTCAAACCAAGATAACCTTTCACAGGGAATTATAAACATTTTCTCCAGGGAAGAAGAATGTGGAAGCCCGTTCTTTTCCCTCAAAGCCCAGTGCATTTCTGTCAAATTCTGTACAAGGTCCAGGGAGATAATGGGGCCTGGCCTGAGGTCATTTACATCTCTCTCTGGGTCACAGGATTTTCCCTGTCTCTAGACCATATACTGTATTTCATCTCTGGGAAGAGCGGGGGAAAAAAAAAAAACCAAAAAAAAAAAAAACCTTCTTAAATATCAGTTGATCTCATGCTTTCTTTCTGCACAGGCATATTTTCAAAGAGTCCAAACTTTTTGTTCCAGGCTCAGATTGGCCATGGGGGCTTGACAATTGTTAGGTTGGTGTTAATGGTGTAACCTACAGGAGACTTTATGTGGAGACAAGTGGTTTGAATTTGACGTGCAAAACGCAGGGGAGCTAATTAGTATGCTTCGTTGTGGCAATTAGATCTTTCCCTTTCCTTTGCTTTAGAAATGTAGAGCCTAGAAAAACAGGCCTGCAGTTTGGTTTTGAGTAACACCCTCTCATAGATTTGTTTCATCTGACGCCAGTTTGCTATTGCATCAAGCATACTCTGTCTCCTACAGGGAGTGGGAGAAGCATTAAACTGGGAGTCAGAAGGCTTGTCAACAATGAACCATACATGACCATTATCAGTTTATCTGTACAAGAAATGGGACACAATAGATGGCAGCAAAGTCCTCTTACAGTTACAATATTGTGTGCTCTAAAATTTCTTCTAACAATTTATGTTGTGTATTTCTGCATCCCTTCTGTAGATCCTTGAAAACAGTTAAGTAAAGCAGTATGTATGATTTCAACTCATTGTATGATCTTGCCCTGTAGCCATTGTTAAAAGAAAAGGAAGAGTAAGTACTTAAAATTTAATGTTAATATCAACATTCATTATTTATAATTATATATAATAATTTATAAATTATATATATCATGTAAATATTATAAATATTTATAAATTTGTAAATTTTTTTTTAGGTCTAATGTTCTATGTTTTAAGATCTCTCATAACTTTTTATGTTCTAAGGTTTCTTTTAGGGCTAACATTCTAGGTCTCCCTTACTCGGCTCCAATTCACTTGTATGTCATGGTATCACCAACCTGATGTCATGGTCTTCTTCAAGAATGAAGAACAAACACCAACAACAATCTGTTCTAAATGCTTTTCCAATTCTAATACAAAGGCTTCTTCCTATTCTTACACTTCGTGTTTTATAGTGGTTATACAAATTATGACCTGAGAACATTGTATCTCAGACAAAAGGTAGTCTTTGAGCCAATTCTCATCCCAAATCACCCCCCTTTCAGTGGCCCTACTATCCCAAGACTAGTCCCTGGCAATTTCTATCTGTCAATAGCACAGGCAAAACTTTAAGACCTCAATAGGATCCCAGTCTTCTAGTTATAAACAATAACTAGAGCTTCTGGCCCAGAGCAGGCCATGTGCAACTCAATTTATTAATGTGGAATCAGTGTGCTTCTCCTCTCCCTGCCAGCCCTTCTCTCCCTTCAGAGACAGTGTCCAACACATGACAGGGTCCTGAAAGATTCTCACTTTAAGTCAAAACTTCCAAAGTTACAATGTCAAGGAAGCTTCAGCGCACTGAGGTAGATGGATAGTCCACAGGCCACTAATACTGTATGTTTATAGTCTATTTACTGACATTTATTATAAGACACCATAAATTACAAAAATGTTTCACATTTCAATATTTCAATAGCACTTTACATTTACAAAGCACTTTCCTTATAAACCCCCTCTCCCCACACTGTAAGGTAGGTAAATATATTGTTGTTCAGTTGTTTTTTGATTGTTTTTGAATCTTCATGACCTCTTTTGAGGTTTTTGTGGCAGAGATACAGAAATGGTTTGCCATATTCTTCTTCAGCTCATTTTACATGTGAGGAAAATGAGGCAAACAGGGTTAAGTGACTTGCCCAGGGCCACCCAGCTTGGAATTGTTTGAGGCCAGATTTCAACTCAGGAAGATGAATCTTTCTGATGCGAGGTCCAGCAAAATGGGCCAAACTTGAATCCGTTTTACAGAGAAGCAGTTATTTAAAGTCATAGCTAGTAAAGGAGAGAACCAGAACTAGACCTGAAGTCTTTTTTTTTTTTAACTGGCCCACAATATCTCTAAACAGGAAATAATTTTACTAAGAGCTATGCTACTCCATGTTGCAGATACTCTTCAAATTCATGAGATCAGAAATAAATTTTTTCCACTGTCATTAAAAGTTACTGTTTAAAACCAGGGATAAGAAGAGCATAATGTTAATAACAGGATATATGTTCCTAACATATTGTTAAATGTTAATTTCTAACATATTCTATTAATTATTGTGGTAATAATAGCCAACATTTATAAAAGCTGTAGGTATATATTATCTCATTTCAATCAATCCTCACAACAACTTTGTGAAATAGGTATTACAGAAATTATTCCTATTTTACAGATAAGGAAACTGAGACCCTCGTTGCCTTGAGTCGACTTGAGTTGGGGTCTAGAGAGGACTTTCCCCCAGCAACTCTATTCATCATCCCATTTTGGAGAAAATCTTTGTTTGCACTGGGGGATTGTGTTTCAGCTGCAGATGGTAATATTAGTTTTCAGGGAAAAGAATTCTGTATATGCATTATGTGGAAAGTTGCTTATACCTTTTCTACACACAACAATTATAATCAAATCATTACCCTTTCCCATTATTTAGAAATGAGAAAAAGAAGGAATTTTTCTAATTATTCACATCTTTACTCAATTCCATTAAAAGTAAACTTCAAACACAGCAATTGTAATTGACCACTTGTTCCCAATCCAGAAGTGCCAAGAAGCCTCTGAATGTGTCTGCAGATTATTCTGCCTCCATTTTTAGTAACCAAGACCCGAGAGATTCCTGTTTGGGTAAGGAGAGTTAGGCCCTCATTCTAGTTCTGCTACTGGCTAGAAGCTTGCTCAGTGACCTTGGACAATTTATTTATCACAGTTCCTTTCTATAGCTAAAAGTTTATAACTTGGGATTATTTCTTTCTTCTTAGTTATTTATAAAAACAGGTAAAAGTTTCATTCTTTATTCTGATAATCCATGTTCTAAGATCTTTCTGATGTTAATATTTTATGATATTATTACTACTTTTTTGCTTCTAATATTCTATGTTCTGTTAGATTTCTTTCAACTCTGACATTAGATAATTGAAAGTTCCTTTAAACTTTGACATTCTATATTCTAATGTCGATTCCAGCTCTAACATTTAACTAGAGACAGAAAGTAAATTGATGTGATCTCTGAGAGGACTTCCATGAGATGTGATCAAATCCAATGAATTCTTTAGCCAGAATCTGGGGAGTAAGGAAAGTTAGGAAGGTCCACAAACTCTACAAAGAGGACAATTTCTAAAAGGACCCAGAGTCACTTTATCATGAAAAAAGGATTTAGGCCTGATTAACTCTAAGTATTCCAGAGAAGAAGAGCTATAGCTAATCTCCTAGCAATAAGGAGAAGGTCGGGATAAGAAGATGGATCCCCTATTGCTTTCTCAAGTTACATAGTTCCATTCTATCAACTAACTGATGAATGAATAAATGAATAAAGAAGCATTTATTAGGTGTTTATAGTATACAAAACATAATGGATATAAATTTTTAAAAAGTCAGTTCTTTCTGGTTTCCAGTTTTATCTCTATCACTAAGTTAAATTGAATCTGATCTTTTCCTTTTACCACTCTCTGCTCAACACAGAGCTAGACATCCTCCAAGATTAAGATGTCTTAATTATCTTTGTGTCCTTTTCATGAGCTATCATGGGGTCTTGCACATAGTAGGAATGAAATAAATGGTGGTTGAATGAATGATGCCCAATTGAAAACAATGGCACTTTTCTGGGCATCCATTTCCTCATTTGTAAAAGGAGGGGCTCTGACTTGATTTCAAAGATTTCTTATAACTCAAACATTCTGTGAACATGAACATCCTATTCCATAAATTCAAAGGATAGCTCAGGGGTTCAAACCCAGACTGATCTCTGTTATATAAGTTATATAACCCTCCCTCTGGAGAAAAGGCTTATACAATACCATTTTATGTGTCATACCTTTAAAATAATTTGCTTATTCATTTTTTGTTATGATCCTTCCCATAACTTTCTGAGAGAGCTAGGGTAGGAATTAATCATTAGAGTGATTGTTAACCCTACACACTAGCTAAGAAATGAAGGGTGAGATAGATATAACTTTGTCCAAGATTCCACAGCAAATCAGTGGCAGAGAGAGGGCTAGAATCAAGGTCTTTAACTTCTACCATTTTATTTTTTTTACTTCTTCTCTTTGTGGCCCAGATCCATCGTGTTTCCCAACACCTGGGAAGGAGGAATTTAAGTGAAGATCAGGGTTTGAAGAAAGATATCCTGATTTCAAAATAAAATTATGAGGCCTTAGTAGATGTAACAAGACCCATTGTAGATAATAGGATCATAGATCTAGAATTAGACAAAACCACAGAGACCAACTAGTCCAATTCCCTCATTTTATGGATAAAGAAATTGAGACCTCCAAAGATTAATTAGCAACCAAGATTACATAGGATGTGATAGAGGCAGGCTATGAAACGCTGTGTTTTCTCCAGAGCCAGTATTCTTTTTACTCCTATACTGTCTCTCAACTTGTTCCCTAAGTTAGAAGATAATTTACAACTTAGTGATTTTAAAGTAAAAAAGTGTCTCTATCCTATAATAAGGTATATCCAGTGCTTATATGTACCTGGCACAGAGTAGGTCTTTAATAAAGTTGAATAACTGTGTAATCTAGGACAAGTAACTTTCCTGGTAAAATGAAGAACCTTTTCCTGAAATTCTATGATCCAAAGATTTCATGATTTCAAGATCTAAGATTCCAATATTTTATGATTCTAAGTTTCCATTCATTTAGGTTTCCATGATTCTGATTTTGATATTCTTAAGGGGTCTTGGGCCACTGCAGCTCTTTCCCCTCTTCCCCAAGCTAGAAAGGTATAAGTGATCAAAAGAACTTTGATAGGAATCCCTACCCCTGCCCAAGAGGTGTTGTTATCCTGATGACCGGTCTGGGGTGTTCAGCACATGCTGAAAAGGAACCTTGTAGACATGGAAGGGGATCAATGCAGCCGCAGGGTGCTGAAATCTACTATCAGACCCAGACCCAACCCAGTTCATCTGGGAAGATATGGGGCCTCTTTCTCTGTCCATCCAGCCCCTCCCCATCCCTTCATCCCCCAGCCCTCCCTAACTCTCCAGCTTCTAAACAGGCATTCCGAAGGGCTTTGGAATCACTAGACTGTCTCCTGCTCCCAGGAAACCTCGGGGCCGCCCTGGAGCCAAGAAACTGTCCATCCATCATCCTTATCAGCAGCTCTGGCAGCCCCATGGTCCCTGGCAGCCCGGCCTGGACAGGGGGCTCTAAAGGCTGGGGGGGAGCCCTGCCTGCAATGGGGGGAGGGAGGGGAATAACATTGATAACAAACAAAAACAACTGTCCCCAAGGGAAACTTCAAAGTCCACGGAGCTGAAATTTATGTGGCAGAAGAATGCGCTTTAGCCGCATGTGGGTCAGAGGAGACAACTGTCCAGTTAGCACCAGGGAGAACCTGGAATAGGGTAGGTCTCCACTGCCTTGGAGTAAACTGGCTGAGATCACTTCCTGGTATCATCCCCAGCTCACTCCCGGTCTGGACATTTGAATCCAGGTAATTCTCTGGGATTAAGACCCTATCTCAATTATCTATGTATCTCTTTCTTTACAGATAATCTTGCATATACATTAGTATTTTGCAAAAAAGTTAGTAGATACTTAATAAAATGGACCTCTTTGAAGAATAACAGCCCTATGCCTAAATTATAAAACAGAGTTGGAATGAAGCATAGAACATAGACTATCAGGATGAAAAAGGGAATTTCACATAGAACACAGGTTTATAGGGCTAGAAGAGATCTCAGAACATAGATTTCTAGAACTGAAAATTATTTTAGAACATAAGTTCTTAAATCCAGAAGTTTGTGTAATAAAATAGAATACAAAATCTTTTTTCTTCCATTTAAAAAAAATCTGAAATTAACTAGCTTTAAATAAAGCAAACATTTCTACATAGTACAGAAGGAGAGGATTAATCTCCATTATGACACAGAACCTCAAAGTTGAAAAGGACCTCAGAGTTCACCAATTTTATCCCCATTCCTGATTTTAGGAAAAGGAAACCTCCCCATCCCTCACCCTGCCTGCAGGGAGTCTCTCTGGAGGCACTTGAAGGGCAGAGAAAAAAATCCTTTGGGAAGTAATCAGTAAATCTTTATTGAGTCCCTACCATGTGTCTGAATCTGCAAAAAACAAACAACTACAACTATAACAACAAAAACCATGACCTCCAATCACTCAGAGCAGGCAGTTAATAAGGTTGTCAGAAGACCTCTTTTCAAATCCTGACTCTATTAATTACTCTCTGTGTGATTATAGACAGGTCATTTTGTATCCCTGGGACTACTAGGTGGTCTCAGAGATCCCTTGCAGTTCTTGATCTCCAGCTGGAAGGGAATCCCAAATATCATCTGGTCCAATTCCTTTATTTTATAGAAAAGGAAACTAAAGTCTGAAGAAAGATATCATCTTTGCCCAAAGTCACAAAGGTTGTAAATAGCAAAATAAGATTTGAACATAGGGAACACTAATGCATTATTGGTGGAGTTGTGAACTGATCCAGTCATTCTGGAGAGCAATTTGGAACTCTACCCAAAGAACTATAAAACTGTGACTATCTTTTGATCCAGCAGTGTCACCACTGGGTCTCTATCCCAAAGAGATCATAAAGATGGAAAAGCACCCACATGCACAAAAATATTTGTAGCCACTCATTTTTTGTTGTGACAAGGAAATGGAAATTGAGTGGATGCCCATCAGTGGGGGTGTGGCTGAATAAATTATGACATATGAATGTAAGGGAATATTACTGTTTGATAAAATATGAACAGGCTGATTTAGAAAAGAAAGGTTTACATGAACTGATGCTGAAAGAAGCACGCAGAATCTGGAAAACATTGTACAAAACCTCAAGACGATTGTGTGATGATCAACTGTGAAAGACAGCTCTTCTCAGCAATACAGTGATCCAAGACAATTCTAATAGACTTGTGATAGAAAGTGCCATCCATACCCAGAGAGAGAACTATGGAGACTGACTGTGAGTCAAAGCATACTATTTTCACTTTTTAGAAAAATTTTGTTTGCTTTTTCTTTTTCATGTTTTTCCCCCTTTTGGTCTGATTTTTCTTTCACAATATAACATATGGAAATTTGTTTAAATGCTTTTATATGTATAACTCATATCAGATTGCTTGCTGTCTTGGGGAGAGAAGAGGTAGAAGAGGGAGGGGAAAAAAACTGGAACTCAAAATCTCACAAAAATGAATGTTGAAAACTCTTTACATATAATTGAAAAAAAAACCCTAAAAAAATTATTTGAACCCAGGTTCTTTGGTTCTAAAAATAGAACTCTTTCTTCTATATCTTACTGTATACAGATCACCTTCTTCAAATATTCTTCAAATACATGAAAATGAAATGAAATGAAAAGGGAATTATACTTTTTCTGCTTAGCTCTTAAGAGAAGAACTAGGTGGGGTATGTTATAGGAATTTACAAAGACATTGTTTCCCCTCATTATAATTCTACAAGTAGAGGCTGGCTGATTTGCCCAATATGTAGTTGAGAGAATCTATAGTCTAAATAAATAAACAAATGGAAACATAAATAAATAAATGGAAACAAAGAAATAAATGGAAACATAAAGAAATACATAAAAAGGGAATTTATGTTTATTTTTATTTTTGCAAGGCAATTGGGGTTAAATGACTTGCCCAGATTCATACAGCTAGCAAGTTTTAAGTGTCTGAAGTAGAATTTGAACTCAGGCCCTCCTGACTTCAGGGCCCATGTTCTAATTACTACCACACCATCTACTCCCTTCAATTTTTGTATTTAGAGATTGATCAGGCCCTGACTCTAAGAGTTGATGCTCCATAGAAGTAAAAGATAATCCTTATTCCTCAAAGAACTCACAATTTTTCTGGGGAGATGACCTACACATGGATAGATCATTATTATTTCATTTCTTAATATCTCCAGTCCCAAGACCAGTTTATGACACATAGTAGGTATTCAACAGATCCTTGTTAGTTGATTAGTTGAATAGGAAACAGAGTATGGTGAATGCCATGAAAGTTTTGCTGACAGTGTTTGCGATAGGAATTCAGAGCAGAGAGAGATAACTATGGGTTTAGGGGTTCAAGAAAGGCTTCCTAGAGGAGGTGAGACTACAAAAAATGAATAATTTCTTAGAAATCATCAAATCATAAGGCCGCAGGATTTAGTCTTAGAGTTATCTGATTTAACCTCCTCAATTTATGGAGGAGGGAACTATGGTTTAGAGAGTTTCTATAATTCATTTTCTCCTATCCCCCAAGACTGCGTCTTCTAATTCTTCTTCTTTTTTTAAAAATTATTTTTTTTCCTCTCTCGTTTTTCATCTTCCTCCTATTTCTCTCTTCCTTCGCACTTCTCCTTCTCCCTCCCCCTCTCCATTTCTCCCTCTTTCTATTATACTTCTCTCTTTCTTCCTCTTCTCTACCCTTTTCTTCTTCCTCTTTGTCCTTCTCTGGTCAGCAAACTGCCACTTTCTTCCCATCCATTATGGATTCCCAAAAGAGAAAAGAGAGATGTTTCTTTTAAAAGGATCGTCTTAATTTCCAGAGAATCAGTTTCCCCTAAGTGGAGAGGTAGAAATAGGAGTGGGGGAGGGAAAACTCACAGAGCCTTTGACAGAAATTATCCAGAGCTTTTTCTCTCTGCTCCCACTTTCTGAGAAGGGTTTTTGCTGCCCCTGGTCCTGCCTACATCATTATTCTATCTCCTTCTAATCACATTAAAGCCAATAGCTATGTGCTCCCGTGCTTTGGATCACTTGGGGGCTTGGCTAATTTCTCTTGGCACAGTCTAGACTTGGAAGTTCTTTGAAGCTGATTCCAACAAAATAATTTTTCCAAAGTGGTGGGATTAGGAAAACTGGCGGCTTTGGTTGTCCTTGAAGAGGGAGGGCCAAGCTTCAGGAGCAGTGTGATTCTGTGAAAAGAACCTCAGACTAAAGCCGGAAAGCTGGGCTTCAGGGCCCACTGACACCAGCTCTCTGGCCAACTTACTGCTCTTCACTGGCCCACTGAATTTTCCTCAACTATAAAATAAGCTATTTGCATCCAGTGATCAATGAATGGTCTTTTCCAGTTGTTTTATTCTTCCTCATTTGCAAAATGGTGATGATCCTCCTTACACTGTCTTGCCTTAAGGGTTGTTGGTAGGAAAGCAGCTTGTAAACCTAAAAATGCCATAGAGATGGAAATTATTATGATTATTATCAGGACTTAAGTACGTGGTAGGCAACTGTTCTCTTTTGAGATGGAAAAATTGAGGCTCACTTGTGAGGCAATGAGTTTAAATGAGTTTTAGGTTCTTAAGTTCTATGACTTTGTTTTTTAAAAAATATTTTGATAGCTATTTCAACATACTTGATTTCCTTTGAAATCCTATGTACATTATTTATGCATTTAAAAACATTATTCTGAGATGGGGCTCATAGGCTTCACTAGACTTCCTGAAAAGAAACATGTCACAAAAAAGATTAAAAAACAAAAACAAAAACAGCATTCTAGGGAACATAGCAAAACATGTGGCTACGTGAGGACCTGATCGTTGGTCTCCAGAGCTTCTCCTGCCAGACTACTCTGTAACATTTGGCTAGGAAGATTTGAACAGTATATTGTGTGGATTCTCTACATTGGCATGTGGCCTAATGGGGTCCCAGAGGAATTTCTCTGGGGAAGGAGAGCACTTTCTGGCCCTCCCTATCTTGTTCAAGTTGGAGGCTTATCTATGGGGCCTTATGTATTACCTGCCCCCCACATACCCCCCCAACCATTCTGTCAACACCAGTAATACTCACTCCAGGCCACCTATGAACTGTGGCATTCTGTGCTAGAAGGTGAGTCATTGTGCTATGAGCTGGAACCAGATGTCAGTGCTAGTCACACTGACAGTCAAAAAGCCAATGATGCCTTAGGCTTCATAGAGACATAATATCCAGAACTAAGGAAGTGATAGTCCTGCTGTATTCTGACAACATCTAGACACAGTAGGAATAGGATTGCATAGGCATTTTAGTCTTGTTCTGCTGACACTGATAAGCTGGGGCAGGGCAGCCAAAGTAATGAATGGTCTTGAGATGATACCATAGGAGAAACAATTGAAGAAATTGGGAATAACCCTGGAGAAGGGAAGATTTAAGGCAGATATGATTGATGCCATTTTGAAGGGTTATTGTTTAAAAGAGTCATTATTCTACTTGGTACTAGAAGACAGAACTAGGAGCAAAGTATGGTTACCTAGAAGCAAATTTTGTAAGCCTTGATGTAAAGAAAAACTATTCTATAGCTAAAGACTACAAAAAGGAAGTATTACCTCAGGAAGGAGTGAAATTTTCTTCATTTCAAGAAGAGATTGGATGAGTCCCTCCTTGTCAGAGAAGATGTAGAAAATATGTTTGTTCAAGTATGAGTTAGATTAGTTAATCTCTGATATGTCTTTTAAAATTAATAAATTTTAATTAATTAATTTAAAATTAATTAAAATTGTCCCTTCCTCCATTTCTCATTAAGAGAAAGAGAAAGAGGAAAAAGAGAACAAAAAAGTAGTAATAGAAGAAGTAGTAGTAGTCGTAGTGGTAGAAGAAGAAGTAATAGTAGTAATAACAGTAGTAGTAGAAGAAGAACTAATAAAAGTAGTAATAGTAGTAGAAGAAGTAATAGCAACAGTAGTAGTAGAAGAAGAAATAATAATAGTAGCAGCAGAAGAAGTAATGATAGTATAGTAGTAGTAGTAGTAGTAGTAGTAGTAGTAGTAGTAGTAGTAGTAGAAGAACAACAACAACAATAACAACAAAAACAATAGCAACAATAACATCATAATAATAATAAGCAATTCCCATATTGGCTGTGTCCAAAAATGTATGCCTCATTCTGTATTGAGTTCATAATTTCTCTGTCTCTGTTTTATCATTAGTCTTCTAGAGTTGTTGTTCATTGGATTGATTGACCAGAATTCTTAAGTTTTTTTTTTATATCAAGTCATATAAGTCTTCTCAGGTTTTTCTGAAACCACAGGAAGATTATTTTGCCAATTATATAGAGGATGGATTGGAGAGAGGGAAGAAAATAAAAGGCTCAAGGGAGAAGTAACAAGAATCTAAATTACTAGGGTAGTAGTCATGTGAGTACAGAGAAGAAAATGAATGTGAGATATATTGGTATTGTAGGATCAACAAATTAGAGATCAATTGACTAAAGGTTGGGGAGAGGTCATAACTAGTGAAGGAAAGGGAAGAGTCAAGGATGAGGCTTAGATTATGAACCTGGTTAATAAAAAATGATGACCTCTCAGCAGAAATAGGGGTGTTTCCAAAGAAGTAAGTTTAGAGAAAAAGATAAGAAGTTCCATTTTGGATATTTATTGATCCATCTATCCAGATATAGTATTCTGGGAGTGACTTAAATAGAGATGATAATTGAACCTAAAGATATAGATGAGCTCTGTCTTTAACTGAGAGCTAAAGAACTTTATATTTGATCCTAGAGATAATAGTAAGTCACTAGAATTTGCGTAGAGAGATGACATTGTCAGACTTGTGCTTTAGGAAAATCAACAAAGAGAATAAATTTGATTGGGGAGAGATTAAAATCAAGTAAATCAAATAGGAAGCAATTGCAATGATTCAGGTAAGAGATAACGATAGTCTGAATTAGTGTAGAGCTTTTGGGAGTAAATGGGAGGGGGCATATGTGACAGAATTGAGGATATAGAAAACAAGATTTGGCAACTGATTGGATAGATGGGATGAATGAGAGCTGAAGATGTCACTCAGGAGTTTGGGAAGAAAGATGAGAATTTTTTGGACATTTGGATTTGAGATCTCTAAGGATTTCCAGTTTGAAATGTCAATGGCTATTTTACGATATAAGAACGGAGCTCAGGAGAGAAGCTAGGATTAGACATATAGGAACTGCAAAAAAATGATAATTGAACCCATGGGTTATGATGAGGTCCCCAGGTGGCAGAGTGTAGGGAGAAAAGCCAAGAAATCCTAGGAAGACTCTTAGAGTTTGACCACAATTGGAGGGTGGGGCATGAATGATGAACCAGCAAAAGAGATTGAAAGAGAGTGGTCAGACAGATTGCAGAAGAATCAAGAAAGAGAGCAGTGTCATAAACACCTAGAAAGGAAAGCATATCCAGCAGGAGAAGATAATTAACATTGACAAATACTGCAGAGGGGTCAAGAAGGATGAGGATTAAGAAGAGGCCGTTAGATTTAACAATTAAGAAGTCTTTGGTAACTTTAGAGAGAGCAGTAAAAGGTGAATGAGTGTGGAAGCCAGATATCAGAGAGTTTAGAGGAGAGTGAGAAGAGCTGGGGCATCAAATATAGGTGTCTTGTTTAAGAAATTTGGTGGAGAAATACAGGATTACAGCTAGCAGGATCGATATGTTCTGCGAGGTTTATGTTGAGGATGAAGATTCATGTGTTTTAGACAGTAGGAAAGGAACTTATACAGAGGGAAAATGGAAGATTGGGGGACAATAAAAGAGAGAGTACCTAGGATGCTCATTCTATGGCGGTAATCCATCCATGATAGCATATGTCGCGGAGGACAAGATAGTGTGGTAGGATCAGGAAAGGCCTGAGTTTAAATCTTTTCTCTCAAATCTATTGTGTTACTATAGGCAATTGACTTTCCACTCCAAATCTCAGTTTCCTCTTCTGTATAATAGCAATTGTAGTAGCTATTTTACAGAGTTGCTGTAAAACTCAAATGAGATAAAATATGTTCAATTTTAAGTCACAGAATTACAGACGTGTAGAAGCATGGATTTAGAGGTAGGAATGGGACTTGGTGGATATCATTCTCTCATTTTACAGATGAGAAAACTAAGAACCAGAGGAGTTAAGTGACTTGCCAGGGTCACACAGTGTCTGAGGTAGAATTTGAACCCAGGTTTTCCTGATTCCATGTCCAGGCTCTATTCACTTTATCCTGTTAGTCTAACTCTTTAATTACAGATGAAAAAATTTGGGCCAAGAGAGAGTCACACATCAAGTTAGTGGTGACACAGCAGTAGAATGCAGGTTCTATACCTTCTTCTCAAGAATTGTTGAGCTGCAGAAACTGGAGAGCTAGTGGAGAAGGCAGCACTTAAAATCCCAAGCACCTTTTGCCCCAGGGGCCTCAGTCCTGCCCTAAATCCTAGGTAATTTAAGGGAAATGTGATCCATATGTGCCTGGTTCATTTACACTTAAATCTTCAAAATATTGTGTTTTAAGAGCTGTTATACTCAAGGAGCCTCTGTAACCTATGAAATATGGTTCCCATAGCTGAATTTACCTCCCCCCCATAGTCACTGTAATTCAGCCTAGAAAGTATTAGTATGCTCAGGAAAGAAATCTATAGAAAAGTTTGGGTGGATACCTTCAAGCTTAGGAAACATTGAATTGGGTCATGGGGGCAGAGAATCATAGAATGTTGGGAAGGGAGGGACCTTAGAATATAGAATGTTTGTTAGATTTGCAACAAAGGACATCAGAGCTAAAAGGGGCCTTTTCTGTATAGGAAAGAACTCTCATTCTCACTGGCAGGTTGAATACCCAGAGAGAAGTTACTACACGTCCTTTTCAGAGGTCTAGGACTCCCTTTGAGGGACAGTGAGGTTCTAATTCATTCAGCTTGATCTCCCATTCCAGTGTGTTCCCTCCATTTTCAATATCACAGATTAATTCCCCACTACTAATTTAATTGATATCTGCCCAATATTACCTTTTGTAAAATAGCTTATTATTTTCAAAATATATGTGAAGATAGTTTTCAAAATTCACTCTTGCAAAATCTTGTGCTCCAAATTTTTCTCCCTCCTTTCCCCCCACTCCCTCCCTTAAATAGCAAGTAATCTAATATATGTTAAACTTGTGCAACTCTACTATACATATTTATATTGATCATTTGTACATTTATTTATCATACTGTACAAGAAAAATCAGATCAAAAAGGGAAAAAATGAGAAAGACAAAAAAGCAAGCAAACAACAAAAAAGGTGAAAATATGACATTCCGTCCCCACAGTTCTCTCTCTGGATGCAGATGGCTATCTCCATCACAAGTCTATTGGAAATGGCCTGAATCACCTCATTGTTGAGAAGAGTCGCAACCATCAAAATTGATCATCACATAATTTTTCTGTTGTTGTGTACAATGTTCTTTTGGTTCTAGATTCACTTCACTCAGTATCAGTTCATGTAAGTCTCTGAAAGCCTTTCTCATTTCTTATCGAATAATAATATTACATAGCATTCATATATCACAACTTATTCAGCCATTCTCCAACTAATGGGCATCCATTCAGCTTCCAGTTCCTTGACAGTACAAAAAGGGTTGCTGCAAACATTTTTGTATAAATGGGTTCTTTTCCCTTTTTTATGATCTCTTTGGGATACAGACCCAGTAGCTGTTCAATATTATCAATAAGTATTTAGCATTAATTAATTTTTTTTGAGGCAATTGGGGGTAAGTGACTTGCCCATTGTCACTTTAGCTAGGAAGTGTTAAGTGTCTGAGGTCAGATTTGAACTTAGATCCTCCTGACTTCAGGGCTGATGCTCTATCCATTGTATCACTTAGCTACCCCTAATTAGTTTTTATAAAGAGATATTTCCCGAGTATAAAAACATGTCCATTCTCTGGAGAGCACATGCTTAAACTCAAATACATTGCTGCAAAAACATTTGCACCACACTCTCTGGTATCATCTCTGGTAGATGATGTCATTATCTTGTTTTCTTTGTTGCTGGATTGATTCATTACTGAGTTGGATCCTAGATGTTCTTTTTTGGGACTGTGATGGTGCATCCTCATTTCAGCGATGATGGTCTATAGACACCTCTATCATGGACTCCTGTCACTGGTTACCCTTCTGACCTTAAGGTTGTCCTGTTTCTAGCACTCCTCCTTAGAGTAAAAGAGATGAGGTACAACAGGAATAGAAAGAACAGTTTGTCAATAAGTAAATCACTCAACAAGCAATAAGCATTTAGCATGTGCCAGGTACTGGGCTAAGTGCTGAGGATGCAAAGAAAGGCAAAAGACAATTTCTGTTTTCAAGAGCAGGAAAAGAAATATGTAGAATGATAATGATGATACTTAACATTTCTATAGTGCTTACTGTATGTCAGGCACTATGCTGAGTGCTTTACCATTATTATCTCACTTGGTCCTCATAACAACCCAAGGAAGTAAGTACAATTATTCCCATTTTATAGATGATAAAAGTGAGATAAAAAGAGGTCAAATGACAGCTAGTGTCTGAGGTCGATCTGAACTCAGATCTCCTATGTAAAGAATAAGTTGAAGATAAATAACTGAAGTAAGGGGTTAGCATTAAAGGAACTAGAAGATGGGATTTTAGTTCAAAGAAGCCAGGGAAACCAGGAGGCAGAGATGAGAAGGGAGAGCATCTATGCATGAGGGACAGTCAGACAAAATGGACAGAGCTGGAAGAAAAAGCGTCTCATGTAAGAAGCAGCAAGAAGATGCTGCATGACTTCAAAGCAACCTAGAGACAGAACATTTTTTTCTTTTCCTTTGAATTGCCAGGATGAGAGAGAGAAATGATCTGATTGGTTAGTGCCTTTTGTATGCACACTCAGTTCTATCTTAGCACCAATTTTAAAAGCTTTTCTATACCATACAATAAACAGAAAAAAACCAATACTTATGCATGCTCTGAAATAGAGAGCTAAGACCCTCCATTCTCTACAGCATCATGCATTCCAGAAGAAAGCTCACCAAACATTCATGATTGTCCTTGTGTGTGATCTCAGAACAGGAACCTCATCAGCTAGGTCTCCATTACACATAGGACAGACCTACTAGAAGACAGAAAACGGGACAGACCTGAAAAAAACCTTCTTGTTGTTCATTTGTTTCAGTTCTATCTGATTTTTCATGACTCCATTTGGGGTTTTCTTCCCAATAATGCTGCAGTGATTTGCCATTTCCTTCTCCAGCTTATTTTTACAGATAAAGAACTGAGGTGAACAAAGTTATGTGACTTTCCCAGTCACATAACTTCTAAGTATCAGAGTAGGATTTGAACTTAGATCTTCCTGATTCCAGGTCTAACATTATCCACTGTACCACCTAGCAGTTCTAATCTAGTTACAATATCCTTATCTTTATCCCAGAGCACCTGAGGTCCAAAAAAGAGGAAAGCCTTGTCTAAGGTCATTCTTAATAGGTAACTTATTGGTCCCTTAATGTGGGCCCAAAACTGTTGGTAATAATGATCCTCTATGTCTGTTGGATTTTTGAAATGCTTTTACAGTCAGCATCTCCTTTAGATAATGAATGAGATGGGGGATAAGGAGATTTTTGTTCTCATTCTATAGTAAGCAAGGTAAGGTCCAGAGAGAATTACAGAATGGCCGAGTTGGAAGAAACTTTAGAGATCAACCAATCCAATCCCTTCATTTGGTAGCTGAGGAAACCGAAGCTCAGTGGGTAAAGGATTTGCCCAAACCCCATAGTCAGGCATTGCCAGAGTTGGAACTGGAATACAAGTATTCTGAGCTTTCCGCTCTATGATGCTACATTCTCTGTCTAATCGGGATGTACAGTCAATCACCTTAAACCCCCCAGAATGAAGCTCCAAAGAAAGCTCCAAGTTTAAAATAAGATTCAGGGAATTTTCTGACCAGAGTCATGGTCAAGGTAACAGGGGAGACTCAGAACCTATAAGGGTTAGGAAACCAACTTATGCCCTGTCCATCCCCAGGAACTTGAAAAATCCCAAACCAAATCATCGAAGCTGCTGCTTTCAGTCCACAATCACATAAACATCACAGTGTGTATTTGCCCAAATTAAACAGCGAACTGGGCATGGAGGCCAGATGGGACTCCATATGTTTTTGATAGAGCGTCCATTCAAATAGGGTTTTAAATATTATAGTGGCACAGTTTGCACAGTTAAATTTAAGGATCTGTCAGAGTTTATAATGAATCTTTATTTTTAAGGGTTTCAATTAAGGTGTAAACATTCAGACCAGACTAAAACACATCCAGTGGAATGGGGGGGGGGAGGAAGGTGTTTTTCTCCCCAACATTTAACACCTGAAAGGAGGGAATAGAGGAGATTTTTATCAAGGGGCCAGAGAGTCCATGGGGTTCTGCCAACTAGCTAAGAATTATCTTTCTCAGATCTGCTTGGAACTACCATGGCCTAAACCCTATTAAGAGTATAAGGAAAGAGTCAGTGAAGTCTGTGCCTAGAAGATTCCTCAATATTTTATTTTTGAATCTCAATTCAATTACTCCTTTCCCCCAGGAAACAAGACCTGAATGACTGACCACTGGGTGATAAAAATCTCTTCCTTCTCCAAAGTGAAGTTTGAAGGGCTGGGATCAGATGAAAAAACTGAAGCCCAGAGAGGTGATTACAACAGTTTAGCAGAGAAGGAGCCATTGGCTTGGGAATCAGTGGAAGCTAGTGTGGATATTGAGTCTATGCCTCTATTTCTTGATTGTAAAATGTTGGTGGGTGTAGAAAATGGATTAGATGTCTCTTTCAGTTCTAAGATCATTCCCACCTCTGGCATTCAGGTTTTTTGCCCTAAGCTCATTTTCAGCTATGATATTTTATGCTTCCAGAAATGCTTTTCCCATCTCTAACCATCGATGTTTTTCACAACAATACTAATAACCCTTATTTATGTAGTGCTGTAAAATTTATAAAGCCCTCAAAAGTATACAAAAGTCCTTACTTTAAAAAACCTTGACTTATATGGGTAACTTGTGACATAAACATACTTACATACAGAGAATCATTCCTATTCTATAGATGAGGACCCCAAAACCAGAAAAGCAAAATAATTCATCTAGGAATCCAAGAGCCAGGATATCAATCAAATCTTGTTCTACTTCTCTTGGAGCCCCTGCCTTGGAGTATCTCCATTCTTACAGCTTGAGCTGGTGTTACCCAGGTGACCCTGGGGGTGGGAGGGGACTTGGGAAGTTGAATTGGGTCTGATTTCCTGTCCCCCCCCCCCCTTCTCTAGTTCCTGGTAGAAGTTCCCTAGCTTGGTCAGCCTGTCATTAACCTGCCTCTCATTTTGCTTATTCACCTCTGGGCAGCCCGATGACAGCTTTTCTTTTCTACCAGCTGCAAAAACCTGGCAGCTGATTTAGGAGGGCTCCCGGGCCCAAGATGTAAACCGTTTCTCACCAGGAATGCATAAGCAAGTCATAAAACAAAGGATTTGGGGCCTGGTCACGTGGGCTGGGGGCCTCCCATAAAACTGAAGCATTGATCTCTATTTTAGTAGAAAGCTCTAAACTGCTGGGATGATTGAGGGGCTGAGCCCTTACAAACCCTGTAATCTCCTGCCATACATCTGAGGTGGTATGTTTGAAGTCCCCAGACTAGTTATTTATATTATTTATATAAGATGCAGTAGAAGGACATTAGCCCCAAACCTTAGGCTTTGGGGATCAGGCAGCTGGGGCACAAACGTGGGTGAGCAAGAACCCTGCCTTTCTTTTCTGCCCCCAAGACCCCAGAACACCACACACATACACACACATACATCCCTGTATCTTCCCTTGGTAATTATATCTGCAAAAATGAGTGTGCTACACTTGTGATCGTAGGTGGTGAAAAGAGTTGTTGAATGAGGAGTAGGAGATCTCATTTCTCACACCAACCAGGAGATAGATATCTGGGTGACGTTGGGAAAGTCCCTCGGGGACAAACAAGGCAACTGCAGCAGGTGATCTTTTTCAGCTTGGAAGATTTGATACTTTCTATGTTCTGTAGATTTCTGGGACTCTAACTTGGGCTAATGCCCTTTACATGGGGATTAATGGAAGATAGAGTTGGAAAGGACATTCTATGAATGTCAAAATTGGAAAGAATATTATGATATAGAATATGCAAACTGGATATCCAAACCTTAGAACTTATGACAGAATATGAAAGGTGGAAGAAACCTTAGAACCAGGAATGTTAGAGCTGAAAGGAACCTTGGAATATAGAATACAAAATAATTAGAAATGGAAGAGATCTTACTTAAATCACTTAGTTTAAAGCCCTTGTCCCTTTTTACAGATCAAGAAACTCTCAGAGAGGGAAAAGTATCTTGTTTAAGGTGGTTCAATTCCTGTTGATAAAGATGATTTAGCTAAGTGTGGACTGGCTGAGGACACTGAGGAAGTTTTAGCCAATTAAAGGTCCATCTCTACCATTAGTTGTTTGTGTAACTATGGACAGATTGTTTCCTTAGTTTCAATGTCTGTAAAATGGGCATTATTTTAGCTTTGACTAGGTCTCAATACTCCCACATTGTTAGGGGAAATAATGTTCCTATAGGAGAAAGGCTTAAAGAGAATTTTTCCCAATGGTAAGGAGAAAAATTAGGTGAGATAAAGTTAAACTTTGTAGAAACATTGGAAGGACAAAGGCTGTACATTTACTAAGATATATGCTTTACCGCAAAAGTGATCAATATCCATATTAATGATAGGGACAAAACTTTGTTTTGACAAGTCCTCAGTGATTGGTCTGATATCTTAAATTTATCAACTATGGAAGATTTTGACTGCTAAGGAGATGGAGAAAAAAACTGGAGAAGGCCAAACCATGTTACTGGAGAATTAACCAATCAACAAAAATTTATTAGGCACTTACTATCAGGAACCGTTCCAGGCACAGTTGGTAAAAATACAACAAATGAACAACTGTCACTTATAAGTGAGATTTTCTTTTTGATTCACTAAGCAGAGATTATTCTGCTTCTGAGGTCTTTTTGAAAGGGGAAAAAAAACCTGAAAAGAATACGAAGTTGAATCTTCATTGTCAACAAGTCAAATCAATACTCAAACATATTAAGATCTACTAAATATCAGATATTATATTGAATGCCAGGAACATAAGAAAAAGCAAAAAACAGCCCCTATTGCTCTTAAAAAGTTCACAATCTAATGGGGGAGAGAATAAGGAAACAATCATGTACAAACAAGAGATTTCATTTCTCTGAGAAATTATAAATAACTCAATATGTAACTGAACTGAATACCTTGAATTCCAAGACTTACCCATAGAATCAAATAACTGAGAGGTAGAAAAGACCTCATTGGCTATATAGACAAACTCATACACTAAAAGTCTCCTATACCAACAAGTATAGGTCATTCAGCCTCTCTCTAAAGACCTCCAAGGAGAAGGAACCCACCATTTCTTAAGGCAACGCTTATGAAAGTTGAATCTACGTATCACAGATAGTAGTAGTAGCTGTAGTAGTAGTAGTAATATAGTAGTAGTAATAGTACGTAAAGACATAAAATGTTGGAATAGGTCTTAGAAATCAGATTAATTCTAACCTTTTCAGAATCACAGAATTAGAATCATAAGGGATGAAACTTCCCATTGTTAAAATAGCATACCCTTTATTCATCCTAGTATGGACTTTTGCTATACTTGAAGCCATAGGGATGTTGGCATATAATGTTGGTAAGGTAAAAAAATCCCAGATTAATTAGCTTTTAAACAAAATATATATTATTATATAAAACAAATTAATAAAAATGATACCTTACGTTCAGATAGAACTTTATACATATCATCTCTTCTGTTTATCATAATTTTGTGAGACATGTGAAATTGTCACTCTTCTCATTTTACAGATAGAGAAAATAAGGCTGAGAAAGACTGGATGACTGGTCCAAGACCATACAGCTAGTAAGTGGTTCTGTTAAAATTTGAATACAGGATTATCCCAACTCTAAAACTAATATTCTTCTTAGTATATGACTGGCCAGTTGGCTTTATTCCCTCCCCTGGGAATCACTGTCTCATAAATTCATGCCTTTGGTCAAAAATGGTGTCAAAAGACTATCACCTGTCCTATCTACTTGAAAAAATTCAAAATGCATACCTGATCAATTGTAGATCAATGACACACTCATTTTTAATTGATACCAAATATTGTATGGGTTAAAACTGGGTGGGAGATAGAAGAATAAGAAATATATTATTATATTATATAATACATTATTTTAATTATATGACATAATGTATATATATATGTACCACATATATATGTGAATGTGGTTAAGTCACTTAATCCTTTTTTGCCAAGAAAACTCCAAATTGATCAATAGTACCTGTATAAGAGCTTTTTTAATTTTTCAAAGTACTTTCACATATATTCATCTATTTATTTTTATTTTTTAATAGTATTTTATTTTCCCAAAAACCTTAAGATAGTTTTCAACACTCACCTTTGCAAAACCTTGTTTCAAATTTTTGTCTCTCTTTTTCCTTTTTCCTAGACAGCAAGCAATCTGATAAAGATTAAACATGTGCAAATCTTTTGAACACTATGCTTCTTATCTTATTAATTTATTTTTTATTATAGCTTTTTATATAAAAGATATATGCATGGGTAATTTTTCAGCATTGACAATTGCAAAACCTTTTGTTCCAATTTTCCCCCTCCTTTTTCCCACCCCTTCCCCAGATGGCAGGTAGACCAATACATGTTAAATATGTTAAAGTATATGTTAAACACAATATATGTATACATATCCATACAGTTATTTTGCTGCACAAGAAGAATTGGACTTTGAAATAATGTACAATTAACCTGTGAAGGAAATAAAAAATGCAAGTGGACAAAAATAGAGGGATTGGGAATTCTATGTAATGGTTCACACTCATTTCCCAGACTTCTTTCCCTGGGTGTAGCTGGTTCTACTCATTACTACACTATTGGAACTGATTTGTTTCATCTCATTGTTGAAGAGGGCCACGTCCATCAGAACTGATCATCATATAGTATTGTTGTTGAAGTATATAATGATCTCCTGGTCCTGCTCATTTCACTCAGCATCAGTTCATGTAAGTCTCTCCAGGCCTTCCTGAAATCATCCTGCTGGTCATTTCTTACAACTCCATAATAATACTCCATAATATTCATATATCACAATTTATTCAGCCATTTTCCAACTGATGAGCATCCACTCAGTTTCCAGTTTCTGGCCACTACAAACAGGGCTGCCACAAACATTCTCGGACATACAGGTCCCTTTCCCTTCTTTAGTATCTCTTTGGGGTATAAGCCCAGTAGAAACACTGCTGGGTCAAAGGGTAGGCACAGTTTGATAACTTTTTGAGCATAGTTCCAAATTGCTCTCCAGAATGGCTGGATGTATTCACAATTCCACTAACAATGTATTAGTGTCCCAGTTTTCCCACACACACCTCTTATCTTAAATGATCCTTACAATATTACATATCTCGGGACAGCTAGATAGTTTAGTGGATAGATCACCAGCTCTAAAGTCAGGAGGAAGTAAGTTCAAATCCAGTCTCAAATACATAATGTTTTTTAGCTGTGTGATCCTGGGTACATCATTTAACCCCAATTGCCTTATATATATATATAGAAAGAGAGAGAGAGAGAGAGAGAGAGAGAGAGAGAGAGAGAGAGATCAAGGAATGATCCCATAAGTTATATTTTTTTGGGTAAGACCAACCTCCCATGAGATCATAACCTCTTTATAATTTATCAGAAGTCCTGGGGAGTTGCCTGAGGTACATAAAGATTAAGTGTTACTTGTCCAGAGCCACTTAGATAGTAAGTATCAGAGATGGGATTTGATCTTGGTCTTCTTGATTTCACACCTAGCACTCTACTACATTATATTACCTCTCTGTGATATACATAGAATAAGTTATGTTTAAATAAGTGTTATAAAGACATTTATTTACATCTTGATTTCATTATAAATGTATATTTATTTAAATTTTATGTGATTAGTAATACATTTATATTTTCTTTTTTTTTATGGGTTAAAGACTAACAAAAATATAATTGCCACAAGACAATGGTAAGGGTAAGACTATAGAATATTACCAATGGTGGCTTATGTGCAAGAAATTATAAAAGGGATCCTATTATTTATGTCAGAAAACGAGGTGGGCCAGTTATATAAGGCGAGTTGGAGATAATGGCTAGCCTTGGTGCTGACTAGGTAACCATAGGGTATTAAAAATATAGGGAAAGTACTTTTAATCTGGAATTCTTGAATTTCTGAGGTGTTTATGAATAGATATCAGGGAGTTCATGAATCTGGAGTAGGAAAATTATAACTTTATTTCAATGTAATTTATTTCCTCTATAATCTGATGTACTTAATTTTTATTCATTAAAAAACTTTATTTTGAGAATAAGTCCATAGGTTTCATTTGACAACAGGGGAGTCTATCATACAAAAAATGATTAAGAACCCCTAGTCTAGAAGAAGGCCTCTGCACACTGGGTAGAACCTCTGTAGAGAATTTGTGGGAAGATATGATCATTAATGTCACAGACTAAGAAGACATAAAAGAATTGTGGTCTAGATTGATGAAGGGGTCTCAAAATACTAAAGTATAAAATTTTATTTATAAAACAAGTTAGTTAATATTATCACATTTGATTGTTTTTAATAAGGAGTTATATTTTTGATAAAAAGAAATGAAGGGCTGAAGAATTTCTCTCAATTAATTCAATTTTCTATCTCAATTAATCCTAAATCCTAAAATCCTAAAATCAAGATCAGTTTTATATACTGCCACCTGGTGGGATCATAGGATCAAGTTTGGAGAGTTAGTCAATCAATAAACAATTATTAAGTATCTATTATGTGCCAGTCACTGTGCTAAACACTGGGGATACAAAGAAAAGCAAAAGACAGCCCTTGGTCTCAAGGAACTTACCTCTAATGGGGCAGACAACATATACAAACAAGTTTTTTATAGGAAACATTGGAAATAATCAACAGAGGAAAGGCACCAGCATTAAAGAGGATCAGGAAAGACTTCTCAAATGCAGAGGAATTTTAGTGGGACATGAAAGAAGTCAGGGAAGCCAGGAGGTGGAAATGAGGAGGGAGAGCAAAATGCCTGGAATTCAGAAATGGAATGTATTTGTTGTTTAGTCATTCCAGTCATATCTGACTCTTTATGAGCCAATTTAGGGTTTTCTTGGCAAAGGTACTAAAGGAACCTGAGCTAAACAGGGTTAAAAAAAAGTTAACCGATCTGCCCAAGATCACACAGCTAATAAATGTCTGAGGTAGGATTTGAACTCAGAAAGAGATATTCCTGTTTCCAAGTCTTTCTTCTGCACCACTTAGCTGCCATGAATTGTTTTATTCAAGGAATAATAAGGAAGCCAGTGTCATTGGATCAAAAAGTTTATTGGGAGGTGGGGGGAAAGTAGAGGATTTGGGTACAAAAAGACTGGAAAGGTAGAAAAGGGCAGATTATGGAGGACTTTTTATGCCAAAGTAGATTTTATATTTGATCAGTGAGGTGAGGAGGAGCCTCTGGAGTTTATTGAATAGAGGGTTGATATAATCATACTTACACTTTAGGAAGATCATTTTGTCAGCTTGGCTGAGGATGAACCAGAGCCTAATTTCTTAAACTGTGATTTGTGACCCCATATGGAGTCTCATAATTGAATGTGAGGGGGTCACAGAATTATGATTTATTATCAGTAAATATTTGATTTTATATTTATTTTATATACATATATACTTGGGCTTATATAAAATTTTCTCAGAAAGTAAGGAAGTAGAATATCAAGATGGTGAGCCTAATGAATTGGGAGGATAGTGATGTTCTCACTGGTATGAGGAAAGGTAGAGAAAGGAGAGGGTTGGAAGGAAAGATGATAAGTTTTATTTTGAACATGTTGAATTTAAGATATAGATGTCTACAGGATATTTATTTGGAAGATGTGAAACTGATTAGAAATCAGCAGAGAGTGTAGGACTAGGTAAGTAGAGAACCATCAGAATAGAGATGAAAATTAAATCTATAAGAGTTAATACAATCACCAAGTGAAATTGTGTAGCGTAAGAAGAGAAGAGGGCCCAGGACAGGGTCCTGTGGGACAGTTACAGTTACTGGATATGATCTAAATAAAGATTCAGCAAAGTAGATTGAGAAGGAGTAGTCAGTTAGGTAGGGGGAAAACCAATAAATAGAGAGGAGTGTCAGGAAAACCTAGAGAGAAGAGAATATCAAGAAGAAGGTGATGGAGAATCAAAGTCTAAGAGAGTTCAAGGCTGAAGATTGAGAAAAATCCATTAGATATGGTAATCAAGAGGTAGTAATTTTGGAAATCAGTTTTTGTTGAATGATAAAGTTGGAAGCCATTTATTACAGTCTTCTCAAAGAGATTAGCCACAAAAGGGAGGAGAGATATGGGACAATAGTTATGAGGGACAAATGGATTAGATTTTTTTGAGTAGAGGGGAAATGTGGGCATATTTGTAAGTAGTAGGGAAACAGCCAGTAAACAGGGAGATTGAAGGTAAGTGAGAGAGTATGGAATAATAGAGGGGAAAATCTACTAGAGTATAAAATCACTTGTACTTGTAGAATGGGTTGTCTTGACAAGAAGAAAGGCTGCCTCATTACAGGAAACATGAAACAAAGATATAAAGGCAGAAGGTATCTGAAGCATGCGAGATCAAGACGAGGAGAGAAGAGGGAGTTCTTATTGAATAGCTCCATTTTTAAAAATAAAATATGAGGCAAAATTTTTAGTTGAAAAGATGAAGGAATGGTGAACCATAGAAGATTTGAGAAGAGATAAAAGGTTTGGAAGGGCTAATATGAAAAGTGGGATAGTCAGTTCATTAGAGAATTGTAAAAATGATTGCTTTGCAACAGTGAGTACCCAGTTGAGGTTATGTAGCAGTATAGCCTAATCAGCATAGTTTATTATTTTCTCTAGCTTTATTCTGTATATTTATTAGAGCAAAGACAGTAGATGATGGTAGAAGTGATCCAAGGGTGAGACTTAGCAAAAAAAGATCAGCAATAAGTTAAAGGGTCAAGGGATTCAGGAGGAAAGTATAGACTTGAACAGGTTCATCAAAGAGTCAAAATGGCAAGAAGGAGAATATAGCTTAACAGAGCTAATGACCTGGGAAAGAACTCAAGGGATTGGAGAATATGATGTGGATGAAGAACAAGGTTTGGGATTGCAAGGTAGATGGACAGTCAGAATGAAAATAGATTATGACTAGATAAGGGAATTTCAGAGTTTATGAAGATGGAAGTGTTACATTTGTGGGTGGTGGCAAGATCAAGGGTATGACCATCTTTTGTGTGATTGAGGGGGAGAAGAGTGGGTTATGTTAAGTAAGATGTGGAATTTAGAGTAGGGTATTTAAGGAAATATGTATATATATTTGCATATACATATGTATGTTGAAGTCTCCCACACAAAGGTAGGAGATCGGGAGGAAAGACATCCAGGAACTGAACTCATTGGACAAACAAGCAGTGTCTTGGAAGTTGGTAGATAAGAGCCATCAGAATTTTGATTGGGTAGTAATTGTGGATTGAGAGAACCTCAAAGGAGAGGTTACTGAGTGAGAGTGGTGGAAGGAGAACCTGGAAGTCACAAGGAGCAACAAGTAATATTCCAGCTCTCCCGTCTGGACTAATGAGCAGAGGAAAATAAATAAAAATACAGCCAGTGTTGCAAGAGGAGACCAGGGAGACTGTGTCATCAGGAAGGAGCCAAGTCTCAGTGAAAACCAAGAGATGAAAGGATTGGGAAAGGAAAAGATTTAGGATGAAAATAGACTTGTTACCTAAGAAGCAGTCATTCCAGAGCACAATGGAAAGGATGGGTAGCTTTAGAGAGGGATGTTGAGGGAGTTAGCTTAAGGGGAATGGAAATAAAAGATCAGACAGTGGGAGATGGAGAACTGGGCTAACAGGTTTTAAATGATGACCCATGGGGCTGAGAATCACTGAGATGAAGAGTGTATGACCAGGAAGAATCTATTCAAGTGCTGGGACCTTAAGAACAGACATTACTTCTCTTCCCTGAAGGCAAGAGACCATGCTGGAGCCCTGATGGAATGGATTTTCTCCCCTTTCCTGGAAGAAGAGTTCAATGTTTACTGCTCAATAGATTTTTTTCTTGTCTTCTTGAGGGTAACAGAAGACTTGACACTGAGGTGCCTAAAACTTTTGCTTGAATCAATAAATTATGGAAAACATGTCAGAAATAGGTTAAGGAAAAGACTTTTTAAAACTTGGCCTGGTCTTATAATCATGCAGCTTTAACCTCTTTACTTTACAGATGACTTACAGAGGTTAAGTGAATTATCTAATTCCACAGAGCTGATAAGTATTAGAATAAGGACTGACATCGAGATCCTGACCTTTTTTCCTACTATATCTTCTTTTTAATAACAGAAGAATACTGGGACCCTTAGTACCAAAAACCAAGGACTAAGAATACATAGCAAGAACAAGAACATCTAATGCTCCTTAGAAAACAATGAAGGGCTTTTGACCCATTGCTTGAAGAATAAGGTAGGTGCATATAGTCAGTTGATGTACCAAAATGAGGATTGTCCTTGGGAATTGGGATATGAGTGTAAGTCTTGATCCTGCTTCTAACTGACTTGTGACCTTGAGTGACCTTGCTCACCCTCCCCTAGCTTTAGATTTGTTCTTTGTAAGAGAAGGTAATTGTGACTGAATAATTTCTACTGTGTCCCTTCTAACGCTAAGGGTCTATATTCCAAGGTCTTTTTAGCTTTTTAAACAACCTTTAGCTTTTGGGAACTAACTCCTTCAACATCCTTCTTTTTTTTTTTTTAAAGAGATTTTTTGTTAAGGACAGTTCAATATCAATCTCTTGATTCTAGGGTTAGTGGGGGTTGAGAGAAGGCCAGAGCTGAACAATAATAACAGTTTGGGTTGTCTCTCTGGATTTTCCCATATCCTGGGCTTCATAGTGTTTCTGCCAGCTGAGAGGTCAGCCTTTGTGAGAAGTATAGTCATTAGCATGGGGCAAGAGTCTAGAGTAAAGTCTGCTTTCTCTCAGACCTGGTTCTACAGAAGAGAAAAGACAGGGAGCAGGCAGGCAAATACTGCCCAAAAGAGGTGGACTCTTCAGCCACTCATGCAGGATGGGGAAGTGGCAGGAGATTGACAACAGGAAGGATAGTAGAGACTGGGGTAGATGTAGGGTTAGATGCCCAAGCAATCTTTTCTGGCATAGACCATAGGACAAGGAGGCCTCCATGAAGGAGCTGCCTCTTAAGAATGTGATTAATGGAACAAAGCTGAAAATGGAGATACTTTACTATAAAGATCATCCTCAGAACAAGCTTGAAAATGAAGGAGATACTTTACTATATACATCATCCTTGGATCCAGGGTTATTTGTCTCCTCCTACCTGTTTTTTAAAGCTCCTCTCCAAAACCAGCTGGTTACCTCAATCAGAAATGAACCTTCCTTTCCTTAAAGCCTCTGAACACTTTGTACCTCCCCAATAAGTGTATCAGATTTTGCCTTTTAGTATAGGTAATTATGTATCTGTCATTTCAAGTCCTATTAGAAAGAATACTGAATGCAGAATCTGGAGATGAAGAAATTATTTCAATGAATACCCTCTACTTAAATGTATTTATCTCCTTCCTTATGTAATAAGTGAGGAAGTTAGACAAATGATCTCTAAAGGTCCCTTCCAGCCCTAACACCCAATGTCCTAAGGTTCTTTCCAGAATTCACATTTTATGTTCTGTTTTCCTAGATTCCTTCCAGTTCTCATTCTATTTCCTATGTTCCAAGGCATATTTCAACTCTCACATTCTATTTCCTAAAGTCTCTTCAAGCTCCAATGTTCTCCATTATGCCTGCCAACTCTTTCTGATTCTATTAATGAGCTTCTTATGATTTTTTTTGGCTTTTTAAAGTTTAAAGTTCTATCATCTCATTTAATTCTCCCTGCCAGGCAGGCAGAACAAGAGATTATTATTCCCTTTTAGTAGAAAAGGAAACCAAATCCCAGAGAGAGATACAACGATTTAGTACATTCACAATGCAATTCAGGATTAGAATTCAGCTCTTTTAGCTAAGGATGTTTTTCATGATGCTACTTTGACCTCAAAGCTTGAAGAGAAAATTCATTTCCTTAACTGGACTCCAAGGGGGACTTCACTCAGAGCTGATGAACTCAAAGAAGCTCAAACATGCATCTACCCCTCCCCTGGAAGCCAAGGTCTTCCGGGTGAGAGCTTGAGACAGGCTCTAGCTTGCTGTTCTCCCTCAGCAGAGTCCAAAGTGGTTTAAGTCATTGGTCTTATCAGCCTAATTGCTGCCCTTTACTACAATCTTTCCTTCTCAACTGGTACCTTAAGGGAATGTGTCTCTGTCCCCAGACAGAAGCTGTTATTGTCCAGATGATAGGAGGGAGATTGAAACTATACACACATAATTCCTGTCTCAGGGTATTTCTCCCTCCAAAGCTTCTGTAATAGATATTTCTCAGGGTGTTCTTAGGCAAAATTGGATTTTTTTTTGAAGGGGGGAGGGCTGCTTTATTAACAGAAGCCAGCTTCAAGCTACTGTTGCTTCCTATAAATAGCTTTGAGGGGTGTGTTACAAAGCCAGTTTATAGCACATTTGGGGACTAGGAGGCAGGGGGGAGGAACTCTAAGGATTATTTTCCTCTTTGACCCATAATAGTTGGTGATAGTCAAGATAAAAAAGTTGAGCAACAGATGTTGAGAAATGTTAAGGCAGTTGTCAATCAATAAAGCTGTTTGTGGACCCTAAGGTGGTGGAGAGGGGAATTATGATGGTGAAATCCTGGGCATTGTACAGAGGGACGTTAGTGTTCGGAATGTTTCATCTCTATCACCTCATTTGAGCCTCAGGGAAATTTTTTTTCAAGATATCCTTGAAAACATTAAAAAGCTACACAAATCCCAGCCTTATCTTTTGGAATTACTTGTCTTAATATGCTTCTATTTTAATGTGATTCTCTCCTTTAAAAGTCAAATTTCAAAACTGTGATTTAAAGGAATTATGGGGAACATGTGTTCTCCTGACTTGAGTTTCTCCAGCCCCTCCCCTTTCCTGACATATTAGGCCAAGAAGTTGTGGGATCCTGTGACATGTTTCCTGTTCATATAAGGGAATGGAAAACAAGCGCCAGGTTGGAATTTAAGAGTCCTTCTTCTGCCATTTACTTCCAGGGTAGCCTTGTTCAAGTCACTGTTATTTTCCCATGACTCAGTTTCCTCCTCAGTAAAATGGGGATACAAATTTGTACAACCTATCCCTATAATGTTTTAAGGATTAAATGAGATTTTAAGCAATTAAGGCTTAAAACTGTACTGAGACTTTTGGGACATTTTGTATATGTAATAGAATTGTGAGCTATTATTATTTAACTCCAATTCCAAAATCATGTCCTTCAGTAAGTGTCCCTAAATTTGTTACATCAGGTTCAATCAGTCCATTACTCCATCACTTAAATTATCATTTTCTTTTTCAGCTGGTGAAAAGGAGAAAACTCTAACCTGGGGAGACCTGAGTTTGAGTCTGATTGCTAATTTTCTGTATGACTTTAAATAAATTACTTTATCTATCTGGATTCCAGTTTCCTCATTTTTAAAAGAGGAAAGTTGAAGATTATCTCTGAGGTGTATTTATTACTAAGGTCTCATATTTCTACTCCCCACCCTCTTTACCCCCCAGTCCTTCCAGGAATTGGCTATGGCTCTTATTTCCTTTGCAATGGTTTTGAAATACTGAATTTCTAGAAAAATAAAATTCTTCCTCCAAACTATTGATTGCTAGAACACAGAAGCAACAAATTAGAAAAACAAAGCATTGGGCCAGTTTTTATGGTGAAATTTGGAAACATAAGTCTAGTAAATGAGTCACATAAATGCCATTTAAAAAACCCAACAAAACCCAAGATCAAAGCACATCAGAGCTGGAAGGGATTGTATAATTCAGAACATTAGAATGCTAGACTACAAGAGACCTTAGAAATAAGAACAATTATTTATCCTTTGTTTTTGAAGAGGATCAATGATATCTTGGGATAATCACTTGACTTGCTCAAGAATTGCATTTAAGTAAGACAGAGCTGCACACAATCCTCAACTTCACTCTCTCTTCCAGAGTCATTGAAATTCAACAGCAAGATAAAAAGTCAAGATGATTGGTGATGGCCTGGAACTCAGTGAATGACCTTTGATGTCCCACCAAGCGCTAAATGCTCCACAGTGTCTGCTTCAACTGTCTTCATAGCCATTGGAATAAATTATTACCCTCTGCCCATTTTCCTGGGAAAAGTCTTCACAAGCTTGGAGTAGATATCCCCCTAATTTCCTGATGGGTTTGAGGTTTCAACCTGATTTAGTCCATTTGCCAAGATAGCTTTACTTGATTGTGGCCACTATACATGCTACAACTTCTTGGAACCACAGGTATGAATTAGGTGAGATGTGGACACCAAAGAGATAAGAAGCCCTTAAAAGAAATGGGCAGCTTCACACCAGAGGTGCTAGTCCTCCCTGACTTCCCCATATATACTAATAGAATGTTAGAACTGGAAGAAACTTTAGAACACAGAGTAATAAAATAGTAGAGATATGAGATCTTGTGACATACAGAACATATAGAATGTCAAAATTGGAAAAGACTTTGGCATTTACAATATGAAGGGAATTTAGAAAGAATAATAATGCTAGCAGTTCAGATTTCTGTAATACTTTCCATTTTATAATTTTTATTTCAAAATATCCTTATGAACTAGCTAGGACAAATATTAATATCTTGTTTTTGGCAAGGAAGGATCTATGCTTAGGACCATTAGAGAGCTAAACCTTGGCTTGAACTCAGGATTCTTGATTCTCAAGTATAGAACCATTTCCCACCTCACTGAATGCAGAATTCAGAACTTCACAATTGGAAAGGACGATAGAACATGTGATATTAAAGCATGAAGGAAACTTAGAACATAGAAAGTAGACTATTAGTCACAGAAGGGATCTTAGAACACAGATGGTCAAAGTTGAAAGGGACCTTAGAGCAAGATCTAGTAGCCCCTCTAGTCTAGGAAACTTGAGTCCCAGAGAAAGGTTGCATAACCAATTTGATCAATTGGCCATTGGTATTTGTGTAGTACTTTTCCATAACTATATTCCTCTATTTGAGTTGCTTGATTCCTAACCACTCATCTATTAAGTCCTTTTCTTCTCAAGCTTTTTGGTTTGAGCAATAAAATAAAACCTTAATAATAAATACATCTCAGAGACAGTAAGTATTGCAGCACTGACAATGCTGAGTGCTGCCAGAACCAGATTAAAATGTAATTTTAAAATTATTAACTAAATAAATACAAGAGACATAGATAATGTTAATATATGCTTTTCTAAGTCAAAAAAGTCTCCAAGGAGCCTTATTTACAGTTTGGTGACCCTCTTTTCTGAGTGTGACACCATTGGGTTATCTCCTCATTCTCCCTAATACTGAGAGTGAGAGTGAATACCTGCATTGGGAGAACAGATCAGAAATCTGTCTCTTTTCTCATAAATATTATAGTTTGGCCTTTATGAGGGTTTCTGGTAGCTCAGGATAGGCAAGAATTCTGCTCAAAAATTGTTATTCCATTTCCTTTCAAGAAGCTGAGTGTAGGGAAACTCAGGCTTTCTGTATTTGCAGGGGCTTGCACTTGAAAGGGAATATGTTCTTCTCTGGATCCATGCTGATTAGACCACTTATCCATTGTATTCCTTTTCCCCAGTAATGACATTGGAATATGCCAAATTGATTCTGCTTATGCCTTGCACCTCCTTTTCATACTGCTCCTTTACCCTGAAGCCTTGCTCCATCTTTTATGCCTCTTGAAAATCTAGTCATACTTCAACACACTTTTCCTCCCTGAAGCCTTACCTAACCAGCCTAGTTTACAACCATTCCTTCCTCAGAATTCCCACAAGAGAATCTTAAAAGAGTTGAATGGGATCTCAGAAATTATTTATGCACATATATATTGTATCTAGGACATACTGTGACATATTTAACATATATAGAACTGCTTGTCATCTGGAGGAGGGGGTGGAAGGAGGGAGGGGAAAACTCGGAACAGTAGTGAGTGCAAGGGATAATGTTGTAAAAAATTATCCTGGCATGGGTTTTGTCAAGAAAAAGTTATTTAAAAAAAAAGAAATTATCTAATTCAACCCTCTCAAGGACCATAAATCTCTTCTATGTACCAGACAAATGATCATTCAGCCTTCTTTTTGTTAATTATTTCCTGGTTTATATATATTTGTTTGCATATTGTCTCCTCTATTAGATTGTAAGTTCCTATGTTCAAAAAGTTATCAAATTGTGCATACTTTTTGACCCAGCATTGTTTCTATTAGGCCTATATCCCAAAGAGATCTTAAAAGAAGGAAAGGGACTCACATGTGCAAAAATGTTTGTGACAATTCTTTTTGCAGTTACAGAAAACTGGAAACTGAGTACAGATGCCCATCAGTTGGAGAATGGCTGAATAAATTATGGTATATGAATATTATGGAATATTATTGTTCTAAAAGAAATGATCAGGAGGATGATTTCAGAGAGGCCTGGAGAGACTTACATGAACTGATGCTGAGTGAAATGAGCAGAACCAGATCATTGTACATGACATCAAAATTATATGACGACCAATTCTGATGAACATGACTCTTTCCAACAATGAAATGATTGATGACATTTCCAGTGATCTTGTGAAGAGGAGACATTTACATCCAGAGAACTGTAGGAGCTGAATGTGGATCACAACATAACATTCTTACTCTTTTTGTTGTTTACTTGTATTTTGTTTTCTTACTGATTTACTTTGTTTTTTTTTTTTTTGATTTCTCTTGTGCAACAAGAGAGTTATATAAATGTTTATACATATTGGATTTAACATATATTTTAATATGTTTAACATATATATTGAATTGCTTGCCATTGCTCAAGTTCCTTGAGGCAAGGACTGATTGTCTTTTGCTTCTATGCTTAGCATAGTACCTGATTCATAGTTGTTATGGGCCAGAATTCTGAAACAAGGATTCTTACAAGGTGTTAAGTCAGTGGAATTGACAAAGACAATGGTTGTCTAGTTTAGCATGGTGCTTAATAGTTCTCTAAGTTCAGTATGATTATTTTAATCTTACAACAAATAATTGTTTCCTAGTGATCTAATGATTGGTTTACACTCAGTATAGAGCATATAAACTGGGAGGCAGAGACAGATTGATTCCATCGTCCACCTTTGTGGTGGCTGGAGGCTTAAGCATAAGCCTTCAGACTCAGACTCAGACTCACTTCATCTCACACCACCATGGTGGCCTGTCCTCCTGCATTTTCTCCTCTGAAACCAAGTCCTATTTGAAGGCCACGAGAAAGTTAGCTGAACACCAGGCGAAGGAGACAATAAAGGCTTTTGGACTTTAACACCTGGCTATTCTCATGGTAATTACTCTGCTGAAAGGAAGGTGCTCCAAAGACCTCCAGAAAACTAAACAATAAGAACATTATACATACTGGAAACTTAATACAAGTTTATAGATGATGATGATAATGACAATGATAATGATTTTGATGATAATACTTGAATTCCAGAAGTAGAGAGCTCATTCTCTCCCAAGGTAAATTTGTTCCATTCAAACAATTCTCATTATGAGGAACTTTTCCTTTTATTAACAGAAAACAGATTCTCTGTAATATCCACCTTTTCTGGGACTAAGAAGCATAAAGGTCTTTTCTCTAGAGACAATGTGGAATAATAGACAGCTTTCCTCCAAGGCAGAAATACTATATTGACTAGGTGATCATGGATAAATCATTTAACTTATTGCTCTGTGCTGTAAGATTATAAACTGCAGAACAGGTACAAATCTTCATTGGTAGAGGGAATTCTCTTATCTGGATGTTTCTAATAGTAATAATGACTATGCAACACTGTGTTATGTAGGTATTATAAGGTATTTATTATCTTATTTGACCTGTGTCAACAACCCTGTGACAGAGGTGCCATTGTTACCTCCATTTTGCAGATGAGGAAATCAAGGCTACAGAAATTAAGTAAGTTATCCAGAGTCATGAAGCTAATAATTTGAATTTGAACTCAGGTCTTCTTGACTTCAAGCCCAGAACCCTGGATAGCACCTTATCCACTATGTCACTTAGCTACCTGTATAAGCAAATCACAGCTTGAACCTCTCTCCTATTCTTTCCCATGTCAGCCTATATCCATAGCTTGCTTTTCCCAAAAAAACCTTTATTATTTCTCTTCCTGTTATCTTGCTAATAACCAAGATATGCTGGAGTCAGTTCATATCTGCAAGAGATGATTGTTAGTTTTGAGTGTGAGCATTCGCTTCTCAGAAACCACTACACTACAAATCAGGGCTTGATTTATTGTTTTACTGTTTGTTTAGACTTAAGAAAGTGATAGAGAAAATGTTAAAAATGCAGATGAGATTTAGAAGTATGTCATGTATACATTTTTTAAAGAGTTGGCTGCTAAACATTTACCAGCACACTCCTTCTGGTAGACATATTCTTGGTACATTCTAGTGTGTCAAGGATCTTCCTAAAATGTATTTATATACAAAAAAATACAGATTTTTATATATGTATAAGCAAATATACATATATGTTTAAGTACAAATACAGATTTGTATATGTATATATATAAGCACATATACATATACATAAGTACATATATGTATATGTCTTTCTATTTTGTTTCCTTCTCTTTTTTGAGGAAGCAGAATGTTTCCTTCCCTAGAGACAGAATCAACTAGTTAATTCCTCAAGATTCTCTGATAGATTTGACTCCTAGAATCCATACCTGGGAATAGGGGACACCTGGGATTCATTGGGTGAGCTTTGAACTCAGACATAGCTACTACTTTTCTCTGTATCATGGAATGGCCAGGCAGATAGATCAGAACTGACTGAAGTAGAGGGAGAAAAAGCCATTAATTAGACTTTTATGAGCAGATACTCATTAAAGTCTTAATACTTACTCATGAAAGGGCAGCTTGATGACACAGTGGATAGAATTCTGATCCCAATTCTGTTCTTAGGGGAGTAGACTAATATAACCAGATGTTCACTGGCATAGACCTTTAGTCCCATTCATTTTTTTTTATTAATACCTCTCATGTTCCTTGAGATGCTGGTAGGAAGTGGTATCCCCTTGAATGAAATTTTTGGGAGGACATAGCTGAAAGCTGTGTAAGGTAAACATGTGTGGATGAGCTGCAATATGCATCATTGGTAGGAATTCCCAATTTTATTTTGATTTTATACTTCCTGCTTCCATGTACGCTTTGATTCATTGGCACTGGCCTCCTTGCTATTCCCCTGGGCAAGACACTCCATCTCTTAACCATGGTACTTTCAGTGACTAACTGTCATCTGTGTCTGTAATTCTCTCTCTCCTCATCTTTACCTTCTGGATTCCTGGACTTTTTGAAAATCTAAGACATTCCCAAAAAGATGTTCCCAACCCCTTTTGATTCCAGTACTTTCCCTTGGCTGATTATTTCCTCTTTATTATATCTATATAGCTTGCTTATATTTCTTAAATGTTAGCTCCTTCACTAGATCATGAGCTCCTTGACATCAAGGATTGATTTTTGCCTCTTTTTGAATCCCTAGAACTCAGCAGAGTGCCTGGCACATAATAGATGTTTAATAAATATTTATTGACTGGTTCTATGAAGTCACAAATCCATACGAACATTTCCATACTAAGTATTCTATGTTTAATTGTGCTAAATCTTGGGAACACTAAGACTCAAAAAGATAATATTAAGGGACTTGGTCAGATCTTGTATGCTTGTTTGTATCTACTAGCAAGCTAGTTTTGAAGCAAGGATTCCAAACATCTGGCAGCTTAGAGGAATGCCAGCCAAGGTTCTAAGAAGAAATTAGTATTTGGAGAAGCAGGTAGAGCCCTGACTCTAACTTCATCTTCACTCTACTCTTTCCCTCCCCTCCTTTGCCATAGTCCTCTTCTTTCCCCCCTCCCCCAACTTGGCTTGGGTGGACCTTGTGAATTTCAGAAGAATAGAGTATTTAGACTTTTTCCACTGGCATTCTAGCTATATTCCCAAGTCAACTGAGGCTGGTGGCAGTGTCTGCATTGGACAGACTGTATGAGATAAGGAAAGGTATGTTCAGAATCCATAAGAATCTCAAAGAAAAGTTATGCTGTACCTAAAAAGAACTTTGCAAGTTCCCCACAAAGGAAAGGACAAGACTTCCAAAAATTTCATCACAGACTTTTAGAAAAAAAATCTTTTTCTAAATATTCTTTCTTTAATACCTTAGTGAATACTTATTTCTAAACTAATTAAATTTAAGTAATTATATCAACTAAATTATGGAGGAACACACTAATGTGTAGTTATATGTTATAGCATCAGAAATATACCTTAACCTTGAGAATTAACTCCTAGAACAATGAGAGTAGATGTAGCAGTTGAGTTCTGGGTAACTGACTTGCCTATGTGAGTAAGGATTGGGAGAAACTCCAGGGCCTAGAATATAGATACAGATAAATTTGGCTGAGAGTACTAGACCAGTGATGATGTTGTCTTTTAGACAGCCAAGCAAGGAACTCTATGGTATAAAGGATTAAAAGTGCATTTTCTATGATAGTGATAAATGTTGGAGGGAATGTGAGAAAACTGGGGCACTAATGAATTTTTGGTGGAGTTATGAACTGATCCAACGATTCTGGAGAGTAATTTGGAGCTATGTCCAAAGGGCTATAAAACTCTACATGCCCTTTGATCCAGCAGTCTCACTTTTGGGTCTGCATCTTAAAGAACATAAAAGAGGGGAAAAATCACATGTGCAAAAATATTTGTAGCAGTTCTTTTTGTGGTGGCAAAGAATTGGAAAATGAGTGGATGTCCATCAATTGGGATTTGGCTGAATAAGTTATGGTATATGAAAGTAATGAAATATTATTGTTCTACAAAACATGATGAAGAGGCTGATTTTAGAAAAGCCTATGAAGATTTACATGAACTGATGCTGGATGAAGCAAGCAGAACCAGGAAAACATTGTACAGAGCAACAAAAAGATTGTGTGATGATCAGTTGTGAAGACAGCTGTTTGAAGCAATGCAGTGATCCAAGACAATTCCAATAGACTAGTGATGGCAAATACCATCTGCATCCAGAGAGAGAACTGTGGAGACTGAATGTGCATTGAAGAATACTATTTTTACCTTTCCCTCCCCACTTCTACTTTTTTTCTTGTGGTTTTTTCCCCTTTTGTTCAGATTTTTCTCTCTCAACATGACTCATATGGAAATATGAAAAAATAAATGTATATATATAACCTAAAAATAAAGAAAAAAAGAAAAACATAAGTAAAAAATCATAACGTACTTTAAAAGTGCATTTTTTTTCCTATCATTGTCTGAAGAATCTTTCCCTGCCTGGAATCAGAAAAATCTGAGTTCATATGCCCAAAGTGTTATAAAACTATGCATATCCTTTGATCTGGCAGTGTCTTGAGTCTTTTTCCCAAAGAGATCATAAAAAGGGAAAAGGACCCACATGTGCAGAAATTTTTGTAGCAAGCCTTTTTGTAGTGGTAAGGAACTGGAAACTGAGTGGATGCCCATCAATTGGAGAATGTCTGAATAAGTTATAGTATATGAATATAATATAATATTACTGTTCTATAAGAAATGATGAGCAGGCTGATTTTAAAAAAACCTAGAAAGACTTACATGAACTGATGCTGAGTGAAGTGAGCAGAACCAAGTGAACATTGTACACAGAAACAATGAGATTACATGATGATCAACTATGATGGATTTGGCTCTTTTCAACAATAAGGTGATTCAAGGCAATGCCAATAGACTTGTGATGGAAAGTGCATCTAGAGAAAGAACCATAGAGACTGAATGTAAATTAAAGCATAGTTATTTTCACCTTTTTGTTATTTGTTTCCTTGTTTTTTTCTTTCTTGTGTTTTCCCCTCTTTTGATATGATTTATCTTGTGCAACATCACAAGTATGAAATATATTTAGAAGAACTGCATAAGTTTAACCTGTATCAGATTGCTTGCTGTCCAGGGGAGGGGGATAGGGAGAGAGAGGGAGAAAATTTTGGGATATGAGGTTTTGCAAAGGTGAATGTTGAAAACTATCTTTGCATATATTTGGAAAAACAAAATACTATTAAAAAGGAAAAGAAAACCTGAGTTAAAAATCAGCCTCAGAAACTTACTAGTTATAATCCTGAGCAAGTTACTTAACCCTATTTGTCTCAATTTTATCATCTGTGAGATGAGCTGGAGCAGGAAATGGCAAACCTCTCCAGTATTTTTGCCCAGAAAACTCTAAATGAGGTCATAAGGTGTGGGACATGGCTGAAAAAACTGAACAACAGAAATAAAAATGAAGAACAACAACGACTGTCTCCATATATGTTACCTATGGCCTCAAAATCATTGAGTATTTCTTCTCCAAGTCGAGTCCGCCCAAGTCCTTGCCTTTCAATTGCTCCATTAAAAATGTATCTATTTCCTAGAAAGATTTACATTAACTGATGCTGAGTGAAACATGCAGAAACAGTCATTCATTGTATATAATAATAACAAGAATGTGCCATGATCAACTATGAGACTTGGTACTTCTCAGTAGTTCAGTAATCCAAAGCAATCCCAATAGACTTTGGATAGAAAATGCCATCTGCATCCTGGAAAAGAGTATGGAGACTAATTGTAAATCAATACACGCTATATTCACTTCTTTTTTTCTGTTTTTTTTTCTTTCCCATAGTTTTCCCTTTTTGCTATGATTTTTCTTTCCCAACACGAGTCATAAAGCAATGTGTATTAAAAATAGCTCAATTTTAAAAAACAAATATCACTTCTATATATTTTCCAAGATCCAGTTTAAAGCTTCTGACCACATCAATCAATCAATCAAAACTATTTTCTCCAAAGTTATCGATGATCTTTTAATTGCTAAATTTAATTGTCTTTTCTTACTTTTCATCCTTCTTGATCTTTATGTAGCATTTATACTATCTAACCCTCTTCTCTTTAATGATCCCTTTTCTCTAGTTTTTTTTTTTCTTTTTTGGATACCATTCTTCTGCTTCTCCTTCTACCTATTTGACCACCTTTTTGTCCTCCTTTACTGGATGTTCACCCAGATCTCTCATGTTAGCTGTAAGTGTTTCAAAGGGCTCTGTCCTCTTCTCTTCTGTTTTCTTCTTTTCTCTTCTGTTTTCTCCAGCTCCTTTTTTCCTTCTCTATACCACCTCACTTGATGATCTCATCAACTCCCATGGATTCAGTTTTCATCTCTATATAGATGATTCTCTAATCTACTTCTCCACCCCTAATTTCTCTGTAGACCTGCAATTTCACATCTCCAGTTTTTTATTGGACATTTCAAACTGTATATCCTTGTAGACATCTTCATCATAAATTCAATATGTCAAAATGGGATTTATCTTTCCCTCTAATCCTTCTCCATTTCCAAATGTCAGCATTACTGTTAAGAACACCATCATCCTCCCTCTCCCTCAGGATCAGAATCTAGGTGTCATCCTTGATTCTTCTCACTTTGTCACTTCTCATATCCAATCTGTTGCCAAGGCCCATCAATTTTACTTTCATAAAATCTCTTATGTGTGGTGCTTTCTCTCCTCTGACACTATACTGACACCATTGCAGTACAGGCCTTATCACTTCATGCCTAATTTGCTACAATGGCCTGCTGGATGGTTTGCCTTCCAAAAGTCTCTCCCTATTCCAGTCCATCTTCCATTTAGCTGCCAAACTGATCTTAAAGTACAAGTCTGAACACTCCTCTTCCTCTTCAATAAACTCCATTGGCTTCTAATTACCTCCAAGATAAAATTTAAGAGTCTCTGACATTGAAAACCCTTCATAATCAATTCTTCTCTCCTATGCCTTTCCAGTTTTCTGACCTAATTCCTCCAAGCACTTTATAATCCAATGACACTAGCTTATTATTCTTTGAACAATATGCTCCACCATCTATGTTCTAGACATTTTTCTTTGGCTATTTCCCATGGTTGGAATGCTCTTCCTCCTCATCTCTGCCTTCTGACTTCTTTAAGTCCCAGATAAAATTCCCCCTTCTATAAGAAACCCTTCTTGATTCCTCCTTAATACTAGTACTTTCCCTCTGTTAATTTCTTCCAATTTATCCTGCATATTTCTTTTTTATAGATAGTTGTTTGCATGTTATCTCACTCATTTGACTGTGATTTCGAGCAGTGTCTATCTTTTTTCTCTCTGTATAACCAATATATATGGCCCAGTGTTTGACCAAAGTAATGCTTAATAAATGTTTGTCGATGGACTACCTTCAGCCTTTCTGAACCAGATTAATCTAGCTACCTTTCCTTCTACTGAAATCATAGAGCACTTGCTAGTGATATCTTTCTTTCATCTCTGGGCCTCAGTTTTTTCATCTATATGATGATAGATTTAGATTAGATTAGGAGTTTGTAAACTGAGACCCATGAACTTTAAATAAAAAATTTTTAAATAATTATTTCCATATAATTGGTTTCCTTTTCAATCTTATATATTTCGTTTCATGTCTTTAAAATATTATAGTGGCAGTTAGATGGAGCAGTGGATAGAGTATCAGCCTTGAAGTCAGGAGGACCTGAGTTCAAAAACTTAACCCTAAATATGTGACCTTAGGTAAGTGCAGTGTGTGTGTGTGTGTGTGTGTGTGTATAATTCTGAGAAGGTATTCATAAGTTTCCTAAATCTGCCACAAAAAAAGGTTAAGAACTCCTGGATTAGATAGATGGTTTTAAAAAATCCCTTCCTATCTAATATTTTATGTTCTATATTCTAATTCCCTTCCTGGCTCCAGCCTTCTATATCGTAAGATTTTCTCCAGTTCAAACATTTTTTTGGCACTGGCCTCTCCCAGACTCCCTCTGGAGAAGCCTGAAACAGCTAATTTCCTTGCATCCATCTGGTAGCCAAAGCAAGTCAGCTATCCCATTATTTCAACTAGGAAATATTCACTAGGAAATTTCAGCCAGACTCCCCAGAGAAACAGGCGCCACCCAGAGGAATATTAAAGCCTTGCAGTTTCAGAATTTGAAAAGAAAACTCAGACTGGGATTAAGAAGAGAATTTGGAGGTTACTTAATCCAACACTTTCCTTTTACAGGAGCAGTTTTCAAAGTGTGGTCTAAGTATTCCCTGAAGCCCTTTCAAGGGGGTCTGTGAAATCAAAACTTCTTCCATAATAAGATATTTTAATTCTTAGTATGGTAAACATAGGTAGATATAACCTACATAAACAAAAAACTTTTTGGGTCCTCAATAACTTTTAAGGGTGCAAAGGAGTCCAAGACTGAAGATTTTGAGAACCTCTGATTTAAAGAAAAGGAAACTGAGGCCCAAAGATGTGATATGCAGTGAATGTAAACTCTTTGAAATAAAAAAACAACAACTATATCTCTTTTGTTTTTTGTATTTTCTGTGCCTAGCACAGTTCCTGACTGTTGGAGCTTAATAAATACTTGGTGTATTGAATTGAAGTGACTTGTCCAAGATGACACATGAGATAGGTAGTAGATGCAAGATTCTAATTTAGTTCTTGAGTACTTTTTGTATTATTCTAAACTATTTCTACTATTCTACTCTTCTAAAGGGCCTATGGAATAGATTTCCATGTCTTCTCTGCCCTTCCGCCCACTCCCAGCTACTTTTTTATGGAATTTTTCAAGGCAGGAGAGAAGACAGTCTGATTTGGAGTTTTAGACCTAGAGAAGGAATACCTGGGCTTGAATGCTCACTCTGCCACTGACTTATTGATATGATTCTGACACTCATTTTTTTCATCTGTAAGATAGAACAACAAAACCTTCCCTATTCAATTTTGCAAACATTAGAATCAGTAGTCCCTGTGTTGATTGTTTTTCTTTTTTTACAAGGAATGGTTTAATGTGGGATGGAGGTATATGCTATGCTCAGAAATTATTATTATTATACATAAAAGGCATCAATAAAACTAACTTTAAAAATGAAAATACACATTTCCCCTATATATTGTAAAGCTTTATAAGCATTAGGCACTAAATAAGTATGACCTATTACCAGTTATCATTCTCTTTCCCTGGGGTCTAAGGCCTTCCTACCTAATAGTGAATATCTGGATACAGGAGGTCATTGAATCAAAGCCCCTGTCAGAAATTCTACCACAGGACTTTATAACTTTTCATTCAATTAATAAGTGGCAGAATTAGAACTAAAAATCAAATCTAAAAGAAGACAAACTTCGTGGAAAACAGGAAGAGATTGTTAGCATTTACATATATCTTTAAGGTTTGCAAAGTTTTTTTTAAATACATTTTTTTTAGAAATATCATCTCATTTTGATTCTCACAACAACTATGGGCGCTGATGTTATTATTCCCATTTTACAGATGAGAAAATGGAATAAGAGAAAACTTAAATTACTTGCTCAGTAATCATCTAAGGTCAAATTTGAACTTGTTTTCCTGACTCCAAGACCAATGCTCTTATTCATTGTGCCATTTAACTACCTACATTTATATGCATTTTGTGGTTATAAAACATTATCGCATATATAATATTATGCAGTATTTAAACTAAACTCCCTATCTGATGCCTCACTGAAGTACAAAAGTATCTTTGCTTCTTGAAGGCCATGTCATTAGAACAAAAAGACTGCAAGGTTATCCACTATACTGAAAAGGCTTTGAGTACAAGCCTGGGGATTGGATAAATGAACTAGCTAAAGGTTGAAAAACCTAGTCTAAATGAACTAGTCTAAAGGTTGAAGAGGTAAGTCATCAATAATAAACATGCTCTATTAGAGCAACTTGTAGACACTAACTATGAAGGCATTAGAACAAGAGCTAAATGAAAGGAGTCTCAACTCTGATGAAATCCAAGCCCTCTGGAAGCACTCTATGTTGAGAATATAGGAATTTAATATAACACTTTCAAAGTTATGTAAATTCTACTTATTATTATTAATAATGGTAGATCATATATATATATACGTATATATGTATCTATGGGAGTGGGGAAGAGAAAGAAAGAGAGGGAGACAAAGAGAAGGAGGGAGAAAGGGGAAAGAGAGAGAAAGAAAGACAGAGATAAAGAAATAGGAGAGAGGTTAGGACCCTCCTGGATCACTTACACAACTTCCACTTATATGGTGGTACAAATTCTATTTTTTCTCAGACTTTTAGGGGAATATTTAAAGGGACTAAAGTTTATAGTACTGTTGCTTACAAGTATCCATCAGAAATCTTCCTATTGTTAAGCAGAGAGGGTCTCAATTGGTTTTAGGCAAGGTATTTACTGAGAAGGTATAAAAAGATCATTTATTATACTAATAAAATATTTCCCTAAATTTAGGATACATTGTCTATCCTGTATATAAAAAGGTTCTGGAGAGCATGAGCTTGAATTGAAAGTACAAATAGTAGGGACGCATGTATAGAATACTTGTGGCCAAGGGGTTCTTCCTGATTCCTGGTCCTGGAAGTTTTTTTCCCCCTCTTTTTGGTGTCTTCACATAGTTCCCATTAGATGTACTTCCTTGCTAGGTGGGCATCCTAACTGGGCCCCAAAGTCTCTACTAAGTCTCTGGTTAGCACTTCTCTCTCTCACAAAAGACTCACAAAAGCAAATGACTGCTTTTCATACCTGTCTTTCTCTGTCATCAGTCACTGTCCCTCTGGTAGTCACTGTTGTTGCCTTTGGTCAAAAGTAGAAACTTTAATGGAACCTCTGGGTCTCCTGTATTCATGACATAGCTTAGATGAATATGTTTATTTCAGAGTAGTTGCTCACCTAATATCAAGAAGGAATAAACATAGAGTCTGAAGTAGCCACATGCTCAACAATCACTAGTTACTAGGATTGCCAGAGCAATCATGCTTCCTCATAATCCAAAATGAGACTGAAAGGGGTAGATGGAAACTTTTTGATATTTTCAGGGAGTCTTTAGGCTCTTTAAGAGAAGGTGCTACATCCCAATACTTATTTTTTAATTACAAAAAGCATAGATTAAACATAAAAGAATTTTAGCAGAAAACTAATTTGTCTTCAAACTGTTCATTTTATCTATCATCCCTCCCTTTCTTAGTTAAACTCTTTGAGAGGGTGTCTTCAATTCCTTTTCTGTAATTCTCTCCTTAACTCTCTGAAGTCTGGTTTCTGACTTCATCATTCAACTTTTACTAATAACCTCTTTAAAATTTTTAATTTAATTAAAAAAACCAATTATATACAGCTTGCTTTTCTTTTAAAATACATAATAAATTTTCTTCCTCCCCCCACCTCCCCACCTTAGAAATGGCTTCCATTAGACACAAATATATGTAAATCTATACTATACATACTTTTATATATCAGTTCTTTCTTTGGATAGATCTTTTACAGTTAATTTGAGTATTTATAATAATCAAAATGACTTAGTCACTCAAAATTGTTTTTAAAACAATATTGTTACTATATACCATGTTCTCTTGATTCTGCTTATTTTACTCTTTATTACTTCATGCAAGTCTTTCCATGTTTTTCTAAAATCATTGAGCTCATCATTTCTTAGAGCACAATAAGTATTCCGTCATGATCATATACCACAATTAATTTAGTCATTTCCTAATTGATGGACGTCCTCACAATTTTCAATTCTTTGCCATCACAAAGAGAGCAGCTATAACTATTTTAGAACACATGAGTTCTTTTCCTTTTTTTCCTAATTATCTTGGGAAATAGACCCCTCACAGGGTCAAAAAGGTTTAAGAAATTTTATAATTCTTTGGGCATAATTCCAAATTTCTCTCAAATGGTTAGTCCCATTTACAGTTCCACCAAAAGTGAATTAGTGTTCCAATTTTTCCATATTTACTCCAACATTTGTTGCTTTCTTCTTCTATCATTGTAGCTAATCTGATAAGTATAAAAAAATTTCTCAAGGTTGTTTTAATTTGCATTTCTCTAATCAATCATGAATTAGAACATTTTTACATGACTATAAATTGTTTTAATTTTTTCATTATAAAACTTCTAGTTTACATCCTTTGACCAAATGGTCAATTGGGGAATGACTTGTATTCTATAAATTTGACAGTTTTTTTTTATACATTTGAGATATGAGACCTTTTTATAAGATTAATTATCTCTCAATTGCCAAAACCAGAGGCCTTTTCTCAAACCTCATTTTCTTGAGCTCTCTACAGCTTTTGATATTGTCCATCATCCTTTTCTCCTTGCGATGCTTTAGTTTCTCCTGATGCTACTTTCTCTTGGTTCTTCTCCTCCATCTAACTACTCTTCCTCAGTTTTCTATGCTAATCTTCATATGGATGAAATCTGATAAAGATGGGTGTCCCCCAAGTTTCTATCTTCCTCTATAGTATGTAATTTAGTGATTTCAACATCTCCCATAAATTCAACTATGATCTTCATGCAGGTTATTCTTTTCTTTTTCCTTGAAGCAATTGGGGTTAAGTGACTTGCCCAGGGTCACACAGCTAGGCAGTATTAAATGTCTGAGGACAGATTTGAACTCAGGTCCTCCTGACTTCAGGTCTGGTGCTGTATCTACTGCACCACTTAACTGCCCCAGTGCAGATTATTCTTAGGTCTATTTGTACATTTCTAACCATTCTGTCAGCATCCAGTTTTGCATCTCCAAAAGCCTTTTGGATATCTTAAATTGGATACCCATATACACAGTTTAAGCTTAACATGTCCAAAACTGAATTATTATCTTTCTACACTAACCTTTCCCTTTTTCTAATTTCTCTTTTTTATTACTGCGAGTACCCCCATACTGCCAGTCATCCAGGCTTGAAATTTATCCTTAATTTCTCATTCTCTGTCACTTCCCTCCATATCTAAGCACTTGTCAAATTCTATCATTTCTTTGCATCTCTCACATGTTTTCCTTTTTTTCTTCTGATGCTTGCCAGGACCTTTCTCCAGCCCTCCTATCCCTTATAGTAGAGAGTTAGGTGTAATAAGTCTAGAAAGGTTGGAAGGAGTCAGGGTATGAAGGACTAAGGCAGGATTTTGTATTTGATCCTGCAGATGATGAGGAGTTACAGAGGTTGACTAAATAAGTGAGTCAGAACTGTGCTTTAGGAAGAGCAATATGGCATTTGAGTGAAGGATGTACTGGAGCGGGGAGAGCCTTGTGGCAGGGAGGCTAACCAGAAAGCTATTGCAAAAGTTCAGGCTTGTTAAACAACTATGGAAAAACCTCAAGATAAATTGGAGATAGGGTTCACAAGTCACTTTTCTTATAATAACCCTGTAAAGTAGTTAATACATATGTAGCATAGTATACATGTTATAAGGCCCATTTTCAGAAATGGTTAGTGAGGGGGCAAATGAGAGGTAAGGTGGGAAGAGTCCAAGGGTTTTTAGTGAAAAGTTATCTCTTTAACTAAGCAGCTGTGTGATTTTGGGTAAGTGACCATACCTCTCTGTGCTTCAGTGACTTAATCTGTAAAATGGTGGGATTGACATTCATGTTGTCTATTTGAATGAAAATTGGAGTCCTCCAGAAGAGACAAGGGATTGGGCAGCTTTGGCAGATTTCCCTGGAGAAGATAGGCAGTGTTTCATCCCCTGTTCCTCTTCTCCTTCCCTAGAGAAAATTAGGGGCCTCTGCATTTCTCCCTTTAACTGCCACCCCCCTGGGGAGCCCGTATTATGCAGGCTCCAGAGAAGTGGATTGTTTGACAGTGAAGCGCATGTTCTCCAAACAGTGCCTGATTCATGTTTTCAGGAGAAACTTGCAAACAGACTTCCGCAGGGCCAACATCAATCAGGAGAGAGATGTTCTTATAAACAACGGGCTTCAGACTGTCTCTATCTTCCACCCAGACCCCAGGCAAGTCACTCTGCAGTACTCAGCACATCCCCGGGCCCCCTCTGTCATTCCTTCTACCTTCTCCAGCAGTGGAAGATGTTCCTTTTAAATGTGGCATCTTTGAAAACAGGGAAGAGATGGTAAGGGAAAGGTGATGTCAGAATGACTACTGCCTGAGGCAGGGTGTTTGGATCCGTAGGAAGGAATAGCCTCCGGGGGATAGCAAAAATGTAGCATCATAGGTCGTTAGAGCTGGAAGGGACCTTAGAGCATAGAGCATGACATGGCAGAGATGGATGGACTTTAGAAGTGATTTGGTTTTTGTCATTTTAAAATTGAGGAAGTGAAGACCCAGTAAGGGGAAGCTAGTCACCAGGCTGAGGTCACACAGCTAATAAATGAGTGGCAGAGATGGCGTTGGAGCCCATGTCTTAACTTTCTCATTCGTATTATTGTCCACCTCATTCTCACCTATAAAGGTAATGCCTGTGATGGATCAAAGAAACCTTATCAAAAATCTGAATTTTTTGTGCTGAGGTTTAGTCCATACTATAGTAGACACTTCATCCCTCTTCCAGTTGCACTGATGACTCATCTTCACAGAACTTCTTCTATTATACCCCTGAGACAGGAAACTTCTATCAGACTCCCTCATCTCTTTTAGCTTCCCTTTTATATGCTATCTTCCCTCACAAGAATGTAAGCGCCTTGAGGGCAGAAACTGTCTTTTTGTTGCTATTTGTATTCCCCACTTTAGCACAGTGCCCAGCACAAAGTGCCTTTTTTTCCCCCCGAGGTAATTGGGGTTAAGTGAACACACTAGTATTAGGTGTCTGAGGCTGGATTTGAACACAGTTCCCCTGACTTTAGGGCTGTTGCTCTATCCACTGTGCCATTTAGCTGCCCTTTTAAGTGCTTTTTAAGTGCTTGTTGACTGACTAGTAAAAAGACTAGTTAAAAAAAAAAACACCTTAGAGATGAAAGGGACAGAGAATGGTAGAGCTGAAAAGGACCTTAGCATAGGAAACAGAATAACAGCTAAAAGGGATCTTAAAACACACAGTATATCAGTGATATCAAACACAAATAGAAGTGGGAACCTGCACATAAGGATTCCCATGGCTGCATATAAACTTAGAAAATTACATAGTAACATTATCTGTGTTTTGTCGTGTTTTTGTTTATTTTGTTACATCTTTGCCAATTACATTTTCACCTGGCTCAAGCCTCACTCCATACTGAGGGCTGCATCCCTTGAGCTGTGTGTTTGATACCTCTACAATAAAACAAAGACTGTCAGAGAGAGTAGGAAACGCAGAATCCAGGATGTCTAAACTGAAAGGATGTCTGAGGCGAAGAATCTAGAACTCGGAGCACAAAATGGTGCATATGGAAGGGAATCTTAGAGTGCATCTCATCTAACACCCTCACTTACCTTTAAAAAAATTTTACTTGCACTTTAAAGTTTGTAGGGTGCTTCCCCTGAGCACCCCCCCCCCCCCCCACATACACACATAATACAGGCATGATTGTTTCTGGAAGAAACTCAGATTCTTGTGATTAAGTGACTTGACCACAAACACATATCTAATAAATTATATGACTTATATTTATGTATTCCAGTTGGAAGGACCTGAGTTCAAATCCTGCCACAGGTACCAGTTGTGTGATTTTGGGCAAGTCCCTCAACCCTATTTGCCTCAGTTTCCTCTTCTGCAAAATGAACTGGAAAAAGAAATGTCAAACCATTCCAGTACCTTTGCCAAGAAAACCCCAACGGGCGTCATGACTAATTGACTAAACAAAGCAAAGCTTCTAATTTAGCACTCAATTAACAATGCCATGAAGCTTTTCATCTTATAAATGATGTAACAGAGGTTCAAAGGGGAACCTGACTTGCTGAAGGTCATACATCTAGTAAGTAGCAGATCCTGGACTGGACCCAGAATAAGAAACTCTGAACATCTTTTCCGTCTCTGATATGCTATGTTCTATGGTCTCCTGGAAATATATGGTAGCCATTGTCTTAGGATCTATATGTTCTTTCCCTAAACTAAGCATGAAGATTCCTAGCCATGCCATAAGCACAGTGGGACTTCTGGGGACTTATGCTAATAGTCACCTCAATCTTCACCTTCATAATTGTTAATTGTGTATGTTCTCAATGATTGTTTCTGAAGCTTGGTTCCAATATTGTTTTTCCTTGGAAACAAGATGTTTCCTTTTTCTCTTCTGCATTTTCCTTATCATTAGGAATAATAATTGTTACTCTGACCTCACAATATTATTTTCAGGAGGAAGAGGCTGAGGAAAGGGAAGGAAGGGAGGAAAGGAGGACAAAAGGGAAGGAGAAAAAAGGAAAAAAGAAAGGAAAGGAGAGAAGGAGGAAAAAAGAAAAGGAGAAAGGAAAGAAAAAGGAAGGGGCAGTTAGAAGGCAAGAAGAAAAGAAGGGAAGAAAAATCACTTATCAAATACTTACTTGTGCCAGACAATGTGTTAAGCACTGGAATACAAATAGAAAAAGAAACAAGCTATCTCTTACCCTTGAGGAGTTTACATTTTAAGAAGAGAAGACAATACATGTAAGGTACCCTAAAATATTTTCATATAGTTCAGTGTTTTGGTTAAGTCCTTTGGTTAAGGATGGTGAATGAAGTGAGAAAGCAATTGATTGGCATATCCTTTCAGGAATAGAAGCATTGATTATTGTTTCTAGAGTTAAAAGTGGAATTTATGAAGGTATCAATGGGCAGGGAACCTAACTAGTAATGCATCATGAAGAAGTCCAGAACATATCATCGTGAGAGTCTAGATGGATCTAGAAATTGTGAAAGTTTACCAAAGAAGCCCAGGGACCCAGGGTAACACCTAGGTGGCAGTTAAGAGATAGATCAAATAAGAGGATGGATATGAAATTCTTTTGAAGAGTGTGACAAAAAAGTAAGTAGTTGTTGTTAATACTAAGTTTGGACAAAAGTCACTTTACTTCTTTCTTCCTTAGTTTCATCTGGAAAATGGTATAGAACTTATCTTCCAGGGTTGTTGTGAGAATGAAATGAGATATTTGTAAAACATTTTATAAAATTTAAAGAGCTATATATGTACTAGTTCTTCTTTTTCTTCTAAAATCCCTTTTAGTTCTTCACAGCACCACAGAATCTGAGAAATGGACATATCCCCAGAGTTAACAGAGTCAGCCCTGAACAGAAATCCTCCTTACAACTTCCTTGACAATCAGTTGGCCATCCAGGCTATTATCTATGAACTGTCTGAGTAAATGAAGCAGTTTTTCTTCCCAGGAGCTTTTTGGCACCCCACCTTTTCCTCTGCCTGAAAGTGACTATAAGTGCACAAGATAATATTACTCCTATCCCCTTATTTCCCCAAACCACCTCCAAAAAAACAAAAAACACTTGAAAATAGAGGTCAAGCTGGGGGCCAAATGAGGATAAAAAACAGTGGATTTTATAGGAGCTCAGGAAAAGAGATCTGACAGAGAGAATACTCAGGGAAAATTTCCTGGATAGAATTTAAAGTTTTGATTCTGACAGGTTATAGGGAGATCCACCCAAGGATAAGGGCAAAAGTAGGGAGGGAATAAACCAGTATGATTTAGTGTTTTAAAATCCTAACCCTTTTGGACAAATTTTGTTAAAAGTCATCTATTCTGGTCCAAGAAATACTCTGACCATGGACCCTGGACAAGGGGGTTCAAAGTTTCCAAGTGTCTGTTGGAGTAGAATCTTTACCTATTCCCAGATGTCTTCCTATTAATTATATAAGTAAGATCAGATTAGAGAGTTTAGATTTAATATACTGAACAAAGAGCAGCATTTTAAGGTTTTTGAATGGGAGAATAATATAATCAAAACTATGCTTCAAGAAGATTAATTAGATAGAAGGTACAAGATAGACTGGAGGGGAAGAGTGAGATGGAAAGTGGGGAGATCATTTAGAAAACAATCATAACAGTTATAGAATAGCAAGAGCTATCTAATTCAATTTCTATCTGAAATAATGAGTCTTCTTTTTAATAGCTCCAACAAACAGTTATCCCAATACAGTTTAACACTTCTTTTCCCCCAAACCCATTCTTCTTCCAAACTTAACCTCTTTATGTCAAAGGCATTGTCAGAGCTCCTTAGGTTTGCAATATCAGAGTCATTCTTGGTTCCTCACCCATATATTCAATCAGTTGCCAAACCATGGTGATTCTACCTCCCTAATATCATTCTACTTACATAGTTGCCATCCTAAAGGCAACTAGGTAGAGCAGTGCATAGAATACTGGTGCAATTGATATCAGAAAGGTCTGAATTTGAATCCTGTCTAAGATATTTTCTAGCTTGCTACCCTGGGCAACTTATTTAAGTCCTCATTGCTTCAGTTTCCTCAACTGGGAAATGGGCAAAATAGCACCTACATCCCAGGGTGATGGTGAGGATCAACTGAGATAGTATATGTACAATGCTTTGCAAATATCAATACACTATATAAATAAATGGTTGGTTCAGGCCCCTATCACCTCTTGTCTGAACTATTAAAGCTAATTGACAGTCTCTCCCTACTCTAGTCCACTCAGAAATGAAAGTGATTTTCCAAAAGCATTGATCTATGTCAAACTTCTCAACAAAAGAAAAAGTCAAGGGGCAGGTAGATAGTGCAATGAGTAGTGCAGGAGGACCTGAGTTCAAACCCAGTTTCAGACATTTAACACTTACTAGCTATGTATGACGCTGGGTAAGTAATTTAACCCCCAACTGTCTTGCAAAAAAATGAAAAAAAGAAAGAAAAAATCCAGAAACTCTCTATTTTCTCTCAGGTAGCATATACACTCACTCCTCTGTCATTTAAAACTTTCACATCCCAATTCCAAACTATCTTTCCTGCCCTTTAATGTTACACCCCTTCCTGACTCTATGTTTTAGCCAAACTACATTCTTGCTCTTCCTCACACACAATATTCCGTCATGTCATGCTGCCTTCATGTAGACCAACCTTTCATACTCAGAGTGTGCTCCTGTCTCATAAAATTCCTGGTTTCCTCTAAAGTTCAATTCCAGTACTGTCTTAAGGTCTTTCCTAATTTTAACCTTTAGTGCCCTCTCAAAATTACCTTGGTGAGTTTTTTTTTTTTTTGTATATATGTGTATGTGTATGTATTGTCACCTTTTATAGAATGTAAGCTCTTTGAGGGAAGAGACTATTTCGTTTTGGGGTTTGTATCTATAAGTATCTACAGGTTTATAGTAAGTGCTTAATAAATGCTTGTTTATTGATTGTTTAGAAGTTCCACATGATGAATTCAAATCTTTGGATACTCCATTCTCTGGTCATAGTTCTTCTCTCTTGACCCAAGCTTAAAGAATCTAATCCCTCTTTCAGTTATCCAGGCTGATGTAATATAGACTGGAACTAGAGGCATGACTGTGAAGGAAGTAGGCTTCTCATTTCATATATATATACACACACACATGTATACATACACAAACTTACATATTGGATACCTAGAACAATGTTTGACCCATAGTTTGTGGAGTAATAAGATAGCCTAATATTTGATATACATAAGAAAGGGAGAATCGATAGGATCTGGTTGTAGAGGATGAAGGAGAAAAAGGAAATAAAGCTGGTAGAATTTTCTGGCTTGGAAAAATGATATTGCCCTTGCTAGAAATAAGGAAGTTTTGAGGGTGAATTGGTTTGCAGGAGAGGAAGGAAAAAGTCCAATCAAAAGACATTCAGGCAGAGATGTTCAACAGGCAAAGTCACAAGTTTATGTGGAAGACCAGAATAGCTTGGTTTTTTACACATCATTCATCCTTGATTTTTTTTGGCACAGTTCTGATTTCAAATATTCTTTCCCTATAAAACCATTAAACTGTCTTAGAAATTTTAATATTTTATCAAAGAATTAATAAACAAATCACATTAATAAACTCTATATTATATTCTTTTATTTACAACAGATGAAACCTCTCATGATTACTTGTAAAAACTAAGGCAAACTAGCTTATGCTACATATTATCTGTAGCTATTTCCATAGTACATATGAATAATGCTGGAAATTATTTTCCAAATATAGAATTCTCTGCAATTGACAGGCAACATATCCCAAGGTGGGGTTTAGAGAGTCATTCATTAAACCAATCAACTAACTAACATCTGGAAGGCATTATGCTATAATGGAAAGAGTGTTAGCTCTGAAGCCAGAGAACCTTAGTTCAAATCCTGCCTCTGATGATTATTGTCAACTTTGTGATCTTAGACAAGTCATTAGATTTCTTTGGGTATATTTCCTTTAACAGAGATCATGGGAAGCTTGTTTCTATATGATTATCCCAAATCCTGATGGAAGCTAAGGTCCAGAAAGAGTCATCCACAGCAGTATCCCCAGGCTAAGACAGTCTACTGGGTCACTGACATGGTATCTGAGCTAGGGTTGACTGATAACTCAGAACCTAAGAAAAGTAACCACAGGAAGACTATAACATCCAACAGGGCTAAAGGAAAGTCATTTGGGAAGGGAGGGGAGTACTTTCTGCAAATTAGGTTGGTGATGACATGACATAGTGGTTCATTCATCAAAAATGTCCTATAGACAGTTGATTGGGAGTCAGGTGGCTTGGATTAAAGTCCTGTATCTATACTTTTGGTAGGACCTTAAATAAGTCCCTTGACTCCTTTGGACCTCAATTTCTTTTACTATAAAATGAAGAGTTTTCTCTCTGAGGTTTCTGCCAATTCTAACATTTCAGGATTCTCTGAAAGATTTCCAATTCCCTTGGCCTCTCTAGAGTTGCTATAGTAACAGCCTGGGGGATTGGGCTTCCTTCCCTAGAGGCCCAAGAGTGCTGGGTGGGGAGGGCAGTACCCACCCCAATTGGTTCAGCAGACCCCTTGGATTCTTTATCTGGCAAGCCTGGCCACAGAATGTGCAGGGAATATGTTTCGCAGCCCAGGACCAGGTTCGTGTCAAGTTTCAGATCTGGTTAATGCTATCCTGTGTTAGACCTGTCACTCCCAGAAAAGATTTTTTTGTTGTTAATTTCAGGGGGATATCTCTGTGAAAAACTGGTAACAATAGACTAAGTGAAGAAAGCTATAAGAACTCCTTCCTGACCTCCTTTTCTGAACGAACAGGGTAAGGGGGAGTTAGTTTGGGGGATGAAGAAAGGGGTAGAAGTGGTACAAGATGAGGAGAAAAAAGGCTACTCTGGTCAGATCACATTTATCAGAAGAGCTTTGAATTTGGATTTGGCTTTAAGTTCTCACTGGGTCAATTTCAGGGTTTGTGTCTTTGAGAAACTCATTTAATCTCTAAAAGCCTCAGTTTATTATTCTGTAAAATGGAAATTATCATTATTGCACTAATTTATAATTTATTTATCTGCTAAGAACTATATAAACATGAGTAGTAATAATTGTCATTGTTAGCAGGGCATATTGTGTTCATTTAGATGTCTTATTTTAGAGGAATGATTAAAATGTTTTTTTAAGACCAAGAAAGAAATCAGAAGGTCTATAGAAGAAACTGGATCTGTTTAGCCAGAAAAACAAAGGCTTAAGGGTTACATGATAGATTTATTCAAGTATTTGGAGGACTATTCCCTAAATATAAATTGAATTTGTTCTATTTGGCCTTAGAGGGCAGAAATAGGAGAAATGAGTGCAGTGGGAAGAATGAAGTATGAGTTCAAATGCTGCCTTTTAATATTTGCTATCCATATATCCTTACACAAGTCATTCAATTTTCCTCAGTGTCTTCATTCAGAAAATGAAGGCTTTCTAATTCTATATCTATGAATTTACAAGTCTATGAAAAAGAGGCAGATTTGGGTTGAAATGGAGAAAACATTCCTAATAAAGCTATTCATAGTAAACAGGCTGTCATAGTGGGTATTGACTTTCTTCATTAGAAACTAAATGACTATGTATCAAAGAAAAGGTTGTTACTGTGGGGATTTTTGTCCAGGTACAGTTTGAACTAGATAACCTTTAGGATTGGTGCTTTGCAATACAGATTCTGTGACCTGTGATTATGCAGGCACTGGAGAACAAGTAAACTACAGAGTTGAAGAATAAACTCCTTTTAGCATTTCCTTTTTTTCCCCCTCTGGGTAGAAACTAAAGTTTCATCCTTATAAAGGGATCAGAAAGAAATTTCATTTGCAGTTAACAAAAATCAAAGGAGATACTGTTGTTTTGGAGTGAGGGTATGGGAAGGGAGTGGTAAGGAAGGACCACATTTCTAGATACCATCTGGGAATAGAGAAATACTCCCCCAATATCATTTCCTAATTACTATCATCCCCATTTTAAGTCTCACCCTAGTTCATTGCCTCCCATCTGGACTAATTTGTAATAGCCTTCTAAATAGACTCTCTGGCCCTTGGCTCTTTCCCTCTAATCCATCTTCTAAACTAAAATGGTTTTTCTGGTGCATAAGTGAGATCACATCTTTCCCCTGCTCAAAACCCTTTTGTGGTTCTCCATTGGCCACTTCAGGTAAAACCCAGATTGCTTACTCTGGCATTCATCGCCCTAAACAATCTGGGAACATTGTACCTTCCTGAAACTACCTAAATCAACTCCTTAACATATATTCTATACTCCAGCCACTTTGGATTACCTACTGTTTTCTAAATATATCCTATACCTTCCCCATACCCATGTCTTAGCTTCTTCTACCTGGGATGCTTTCATTCCATTTTTGCCTATTGGCAGTCTTCCCACCACGGCTTGGTTCCGATGCCAACTGTTCTATGAAAACTTCCCTGATTTTGCCAAGCTAAACACAATTCTTCCTTCATTTCATCCTCCAGTACTTGGTAGTCTTAGAAGCCATCATCACATCAAAATTCTTGTTCTGTATCCATGCCTCAAAAGCTCCATAGGACAAGATATCTTGTATCTCTCTATGAGGTTGAGTTGGCCAAATTGCATATGAAAGGTGCCTAATAAATAATTGTGGACTGAATGGAAGAATAAATGAATTGAATTCAAAAGTGCATTTTAGATCAGGTCATAAAGAACTTGAGGGATGCATTGATGAGATAAAGTCAAGATTCTTTCATTAGTACAGAGAATTTCCAGACGAGGAAGTTCTTACTGTCTCTTCAAGGCAGCATCCTCTCTGCAATTTATAGCTTTAGAAAGTGGCAGAGCACTGTGAAATTAAATTATTTGCCCGAAATCATAAAGCCAGAACATGTTAGGGGCTGAACTTAAATGCAAGTCTTCCTATCACTGAGGCCAAATCTTTGGGCAGAATGCTATGTAACAGGAACATCAGAGATCAGTTAGTCTTAAGTTGAATTAAAATTCCTAAATTCTCCCATTGTCTATCTCCAAAATGTTCCACCTGTTCTACATAAATCTTATGTTGTTTAAAACCTTCCCAACAAAGAGAGACAGGAGTTATTGGGTTCAGTGACTCAGCTAAGGTCACCAGGCTGTAATAGGTCTCCTTGAATTCCTGCACTCCTGAAATCAGATTCCATAATTCCTGACTGTGACATTGATTGCTCCCAGCTGTGTCACACTAACATGATTGGGAGTGAGTGACACCAGCAGGTTTATGACAGTTTCAGAGTGTGACCTGTTACATTGAGGAGCTAAAATAGAGTGGGAAAAATTCTTCTGAAGATCCTAGGAAATGACCTTCTAGATGCCCTATTCTTGGAGATGCGGGTGGAAGGCTGAGAGAGAGAGAAAAAAGAGAAAGAGAGAGAGAGAGAGAGAGAGAGAGAGAGAGAGAGAGAGAGAGAGAGAGAGAGAGAGAGAGAGAGAGATTATATTAGAATTGGAAGAAACTTTAAAGTACAGAAATTCTGAATGGGAGGACCTTATAACAGAATTTTAGAATATGTATCTTAGACTATTAAGGACAGTAAAAAAAAAATATAATGTCAAAGTTGAAAGGAACCTTACAACATTAGGACAGGAAGGGATCTTAGAGCAGAAAACACTGAATATAAGAGTTGGAAGTCGTCTTAGAACACAGAGCAAAATATATCAGAGAAAGAAAAGACATTAAAAATCATCTCGTCTAACTTTCTTTGTTTTATAGGTGAGGAAACTGAAGCCAGAGAAATGAAATAACTCATTTAACTTGCTTTACTTTTTAATATAATTGCATATACAGACACTGAGGAAGGATTGTGGACCCAGTGGACATTTGGGGCAAATCTAAGAATTGTCCTGACATTTAAAAGGGGCTTTTCATCTTTGTCTTACTCTCCAAATCTGAGGCTTAGAACTGGAGAAGGCTAATAGAACTAAATACACTAGAATTTAGATAGAACAAGAACCTTAACTAGCTCCAGACTCTGGTTCATGAGGGGTTCCTGTATATAAGAGAATATTTATATGAGTGGTTGGATATACAGGGAGTTCCGGGTTTTCCATTAAGATCTTTGTTGCAGACATACAATGGTCTGGCACCTGTCAACCTATGTGTTTACGGTTGAGGTAGTCGTGATGCACATTTGTGTATGTTTATACAAAGCATATATTTTCCTGTTTATTATTGCTGTGTATATGTGTATTCCCACAATGTCTTTATGGCTGTGTCTGTATTACTTTTTTTTTTCTATTTTGAATGCAAATTCTTAGTGGAAAAGAAACTGTCATTATGAGACACCAGATACCAAATATCTGCCTAAGGCACTTTGGAAACATAATCTGGTTGTTAAGCTTATTTCTAGTATCTTATTTGACCCTCAAAATATCTCTGGAAACCAAGAGGAATAGATATTATTGCTATTTAACAATAAGGACATGGAGGAACAGATTGGTAGAGTTCTCCAAAGCTATGTGGAGAACTGGAGGAAGAGCATGTTTTCCTCAGTCTTTTATCATAGCAACCTTGAAAGCTGGCCAATGGAACTGTGAACATTTCAGAGAATCCTGAAATGTTTAGTTGAAAGGAACTTTAGAGAGAAAACCCCTTGTTCTACAATGGAAGAAAATGCGTTCCAGAAAGAGAAAGGGACTTATTTGCTCAGTATCCTATAAGTAGTAAGTTGTAGATCTGGGATAAAAGCCCAAGTTTCCTTATTCTCAACCTTCTGTAGGACATTGATGATGAATAAGCTTAGGGATTTAGCCAATTTAGGGAGAATGTCTTGCCCCCTTTCCAATGGATGTTATCAGGCCATCAGAAGGGAGGAAGGTAGCCCAGTGGATCAACAATTTTGTTTTGGCCTGCTTTTCTCAAGTGTTGAGCTAGTTTTAGTTCAGCAAATTTTAGATTACCAGGAAACAATCCTGGTAGTGATCAGAAAATTGCCTTGGCTCTAGGACACCGTTATTGGTAACCCTTTCTATATTTTCACTTCTTACAGGGTCTGGAGATGCTGTTGCTACTTTTTATAACTTGGAGTGATTTTTTTCAAAATTTATATTGTTTCCCCCATTAGACCAAAGCTCCTTGAGAATAGTGACCTCTTTCTACCTCTTTCTATATCCCCAGCACCCAGCACATAGTAGGCATCCAGCTAATGCTTGTTGATTTAGTGACTTTCATTTCTGCTTGTCTGTTTTTTAAATAGCAACAATTTTTTTTCTAAGGAAGACATCATGTTGAAATGAAAAAGATGATAAAATGGGAGTCCAATGGATTGAGGTAGTGATTCATTATTTTTATGTTCTCTGGGTCTCTGGGAATTGAGGGCATTGATCAAATATATAGAATACTGCACACATCATCTAACTCAGTTGATTTGCTGGTTAGATTCCCCCTTTTCCTTTTAAAATCTTTGTTACAAGAGGAGACAAAGGAAATAGAACAGGAAAGTGATAAACAAAAAATATATATAAATTAAATGTTTTTCAAATGGGTGTGTGTGGGGGGAATCCTTCCTCTAAGTTTTTTTCTAAGTATTCAAAGTTCTAAGGTGCCTTCCAGTTCTGACTTTCTAAGTTCTTTGCTCAATGGCCCCAATTTAGTGTTTAGTACACCATATTCCATATCCACTTCCAGTTTTCACATTCTATGTTTTTATGAAATCAATTAACTGAGATATTCCTCTCGTTGTATATCAAGGTGATCAAAATGATCCAGATAGTGTGGGGTGTCTAGGTCTAAGAAACACATGAAATTTGGGGCAATTATTTCTTTTTTTGTTTTTTTATTTTTAAAACTTTTTATTTTCAAAACATATGCATGAATAATTTGTCAACATTGACTCTTGCATAACCTTGTGTTTTAGATTTTCCCCTTTTCTCCCCACTCCTCCCTTAGATGGCAAGCAATCCAATATATGCTAAACATATTAAAATATATGTTAAATCCAAAATGTACAAACATATTTGTACAATTCTCCTGATGCACAAGAGAAACCAGATCAAAAACAGAGAAAGTAAATGAGTAAGAAAACAAAATGCAAGCAAACAACAACAAAAAGAGTGAGAATGTTATATTGTGATCCACATTCAGTTCTTACAGTTCTCTCTCTGGATGTAAATGGTTCTCTTCATCACAAGATCATTGGAAATGGCATCAATCATCTCATTGCTGGAAAGAGTCATGTTCATTAGAATTGATTGTCATATAATATTGAAGTTGTCATGTATAATGATCTGGTTCTGCTCATTTCACTTAGCATCAGTTCATGTAAGTCTCTCCAGGTCTCTCTGAAATCATCCTGCTGGTCATTTCTTATAGAATAATAATATTCAATAACATTTATATACCATAATTCAGCCATTCTCTGATGGGCATCCACTCAGTTTCCAGTTTCTTGCCACTATGAAAAGGGCTGCCACAAACATTTTTGCACATATGGGATCAAAGGGTATGCACAATTTGATAACTTTTTGAACATAGTACCAAATCACTTTCCAGAATGGCTGGATCCATTCACAGTTTCACTAAGAATGTATTAGTGACCCAGTTTTCCCACATCCCTTCCAACATTGGTTATTATCTTTTCCTGTCATCTTAGTCAATCTGAGAGGTGTGTAGTAGTATCTTAGAGTTATCTTAATTTGCATTTCTCTAATCAATAGTGACTTAGAGCACCTTCTCATGTGATTAGAGAGGGTTTTAATTTCTTCATCTGAAAATTGTCTGTTCGTGATCTCATTCAAGGTTTTCATGGCAAAGACACTAGAGAGATTGGCTATTTCCTTCTCCAGAGGATTACGGCAAACAGGTTAAGTGCCTTGTCGAGCATCACACAATTATTGTCTAAGCCATATTTTAATGCAGGTTTTCTTCTAGGCCCAGCATTTTATTCACTCAGCCACTCAATTGCCTCTAGTGGCCCCAAGCAACTAGAGAATTGCAAAGAAAGCATCAGTCAGTCTGCTTTGGTTTAAAAAAAAAAAAAAAGGAAAAGGAAAAAACTTCTACATTGGAGAAATCATAGCTTAAATCTAAATATCCACATATACATATATATATATATATATGTATATATGTGTGTATACTCTTCATGTAAATATACTTACACACGGAGTAGAAAATATGAACTATCATAATTAATTATCCTAATATCCTCCATTTCTGGGTAGCCAGACTCATCCCCTATTGGTCCTTGACAGTGACTACAAGTAGACAATGTGGTTTTAATGAGTCCAAGATCTGAAATTAGGCATCTTGGGTTTGAAATCTGACTTTACCCCCTGGATGCACATATTAGAAGCAAGTCATTTGATTCCTCAGGACCTCAGTTTCTTCATTTGGAAAATTGTGTGTGCATCTCGTCGGGGAGAGGTAGAACAGTAAGAAGTTAGACTGAGAGATCCCTTTCGGCTCTATCTCTATGATCCCATATATGTTGGCTTTCCTCCTGGCTTTGCTAGCCTCCATCAGAGGGGAAAATACAAGTTCTGGTACTTCACTCAAATCCCTCCGACCCCAATGTTCCTCTCCCTCACACCCTCTTATCAAATACAGCAGTTTGGGCCACTTTGCTGCCAGAGTCAAGAGACCAAACGAAACAGAAGCGGTAGCAGATAACCAGGTCTCTTTCTTGCCACACATCTTCGTGTTGTCTTGTCAGGCCTGGAAAAGAAAGCGGCCTGTTTCCCCAACACATTCCAGAGTCATGTTTGACAGGCAGACCTTCTCTCCAGATCAGGATTTGGACAGAAGGAGGCACTGGCTACTTTGGTCTTACCCACCCTGTGATCTTTTGGACTTTTTAAAATGAGAGGATGAGGAGGGAATAACATCACCTCTCTGCTTATTTGGCATCAGGGGCACTATTTGCTTTTATCACATGCCAAACTGAAACAGATGTTGATTCTCCCATTCCTCACCCTGGTGGACTAGATGAGTTTTGAGATCCTGTATGTTTCTAAGAGTCTATGGTGCCATAATTTCAAAACATAAGGCTCAGGTCTTCTTGAGTCTATTACTAGCTATTGGCTGAAAGAGATTTTAGAATCTCATTAAATGAGATGCCATCTGGTCCATCTTCCTTAATCTGGAAAAAATATCACCAAGAGATTTGAAAAACTTATCCTGTTTTCAATATCCTCTGAGGAAGAAAATTTTGTCACCATGTTCAGGAACCCATTCTAGAGTTTTACAACCTATCCTGCATGGAAATTACTCCTTATATTATATTTATGTCCCTCCAAAATACTTTCTGTCTCTTTTTTTAATAGCATTTATTTTTCCAAATACATGGAAAGAGTTTCCAATATTTACTTTCGAAAAACCCTATATTTCAGATTTTTGTCCATCTCTTCTTCCTTCCCCCTCCCCAAGACAGCAAGCAATTTCATATGTTAAATGTGTGCAGTTCCTCTAAATATATTTCCATATTTGTCTTGCTGACAAAATGGGAAAAATACAATAATAAGAAAACAACAACAGAAGGTAAAAATACTACATTTTGATCCACATTCAGTCTTTATAGTTTTCTCTCTGAATGGATGGCACTTTTCATCACAAGTCTACTGGAATTGCCTTAAATCCCTTCATTGTTGAAAAGAGACAAGTCCATCTTAGTTGATCATCACATAATTTTTTTTGTTATTGTGTACAAAGTTCTCTTGGTTCTGCTTACTTCAGTTAGCATCAGTTCATGTAAGTCTTTGCTCTCTTTCTTAAATGATATACCTTGAAGGAAAAGCAGGAGGCAGCATCAAGCAAGTCAAATCACTATCATCATCTTAGCCACCCTTTCCACTGTGATGGAGAGAAAGCTTAGAACCCTGAATTCAAGCTTTGGGAATAGCAGTGTTTATCAGCCTTTGCTTCCAGCCATCTTCAAGAGAATCAATTGCTGTATATGGAGAAAAAGTCCACCTTCCTAGCCATAACCAATACCAGTTACTGACCATTACCAACTGCCAGGCAAACTTAAGAACTCTGTGGTGACAGCAGAGACAACAGATCCATGTTCTCAGCCCACACCCCAAAGCCATCCTTTCAGGAAACAAGCCCTGTGTAGATTCAGCTGAAGTCCTAGCCACTGAAAAATCAGAAAAGAAAGCTCTCACTACCAAAGATCTTGGCACAACCAAATAGTTCATCATCAACAACTTACATGATTTTGTCAGTGGAAATGACACGAAAGAAGATGCATTACTTATCAGCTTTGGTATTGCACCTAAGGACCATAGGATTTTCTCATCTGACTTGCAGTTGAAACTTTCTATATGTCTTGGCTCCTCCTATTAGAATTTGAGCTATTTGAAAGCTGGAACTGTCTTGCTGTTCTCTTTTTATCTTATGCTTACTCCAGTGATTTGCAAGAAATAAATGCTTACTAATTGCGTTTTCACTCATTCATTCATTCATTGTTGGAATCACCCAGAGAGAACCATCATCCTATATTATTATTATAAAGAAGAACAAGAACTCTCCAATTCATTCTTACCATTTTCCTTCACAGAGCTCCTTCAACTATGAATTTCATTTAAAAGTGTGAGAGTAGATACTCTACAAGGCCTTTAGATAGAAGAATCCTAGAAGAATTTTTTTCCAGTCTGTCTGGGGTCCTTAGATCTTATTCTATTTGGCATTCACTGGAAACCACAAAGCATTCACACCCCAAAATTCCAGTTCATAAAACTTAGTCTAGTTTTAGGCCTCAGGACATTTGAGGAATTGAATTGAAATTTTTTAACTGTTATATTTTAACACTATTTTTATTCTTTTATTAACCCAGATATGACTTAGTGTTTAGTTATCAAAATTAGTTAAATTCAAAAATTTATAATTTGTCAAATTAGTTAAAATTTAATGCTAATTGAAGATTATAATTATTAATATATAATGTAATAGAAAATATTATATATAATAATCAATAATTAATAATTAATAAGATCCTTTATTCCTAGGAGCCATCAACCCTGTCAAGTCCTCTATATCAACCCTCTACTATTCTACATCTATACCACACACTAGTGTCCAAGAATCTCTTTCCAAAGAGTATTTCCCAGGCCTCTACGTCTGCTCCATCAATTGTTTTAATCCCTCATATTATTTTCACAGTGCGAATGGAGCAATTGGTCTTCCCACCACTCCTTTCATTCACACTTCATATTCTTATCTGTAAAATGGAGAAGAGACAAGTGATTTCTGAGATTTCTTTCAGTTCTGATATTTTATGTTTTTACTTCACCTTATTAGCTTCAATTAAACATGCTTTTCTCTAAGATCCCTCCCAGAACTGTCATTCTATTCAAGGATTCTAGGAAAATTAGAGAAGGGTAGTGACAGTAGTAGTAAAAGCCGATATCTCAATCCATTTCTATCTATGTAGACAGGCTATGAAGACAAGGATGTGGAGTCAGGAAACTCTGGGTTTAAATCATGCCTCAGATGTTTACTGTCTGTATGAGCCTGAGCAAGTCTCTTTAAGCCTCTATGACTCCATTTCTTCAACTGTAAAATGAGGAGGTGGGACTCGATGAGCTTGACAATTTCTTTGAATTCTAAAAGTATAATCATACTGGCAAGTCAATTAATCTCTCAATAATCTAGACAACACTCTAGGTTTAAGTGGCAGAAAGGGTGCTAACTTGCATTGGTAGAGAGTTTCCTCACTTGGGAGTTCCCATTATTAGTAAAAACATAGGTCCAGGCACTATTCCTATCTCCGAAGTACAGAGAGATAAAACTGATTTACCAACACATCTTCTCTAGTTTCATTTTCACTAATATTAGAGATCCAATACTTGGGTTGGGGTGAATGGCAAGAAGGCACATTGTTCCTTATAGGGCTCTTGGGCCCTGAGATCTGGATAGTTGGTTTCTGAGGGATGGTGGTCCCTTATAGAAGTTTATCTTATCTCACATGCTAATGGCTATGGCAACAAATATAAAAACCCAAGTCCCTGCTCTCAAGGAGCTTACATTTAACAGATTGAAAAATATGTGCATATATGTAAAAGTATATTAGAAAACAGATATAAAATCAGCCCAAATTTTAGGCAGAATGACATTAGAAGTTGGAGAGCAAGGGGAAGAATTATCAAGAAATATTTCATATAGGATATGGTATTTATGCCGAGCTTTAAAGAAAATTAAGGATCCCAGAAGCAGAGGTACAGAGAGAGTACATTCCAGGCATCAGTAACAATTTGTACAAAGGTATGGAATTGGTACTTGAAATGTTTCATATGAAGAATCACAAAAAGTCCAGTTTGGCTAATTCAAAGAGTATAGCCGGGAGAGTAATCGCAGAGATTAAAAAGGCAACCAGGAGTCTGGTTGTGAAGGGCTTTAAATACTAAACAGAGGAATTGATGTTACCAGGGGTCGAGTATAAAACCCGAGTTTATTGAGTATAGTAGTTAACTATGTACTTATCATATCTTTCTACTAGAACTTGATTTCCATGAGGACAA